>NW_027555958.1:470146195-470581195 GCF_003287225.1 Phascolarctos cinereus
TAAACATATTGAAACATAGTGAAGTTGTAAGTAAAAATTAAAACCAATAGGAGGAACCATCAGAAAGAGGAAACAAAACTCAACAGAAGAGAAAAAAAAAGATACTGATGCAACTTTCACAGTTATGATTAATATCTGTGTCTTTTTCTCCATCCTTTTTCCCCCTGTTTATGCTTTTCTTTCTCCTTTCTCCTCCCCCCCACTAGTGTTTTGCTTTTGACCACTTTCTCCTTCAGTCTATCCTCCCTTCTGTTTTCCCTTTCCCTTTTCTTTCCCTTTGCCCTTACTGCTTCTTCCCTGCCTTCTATCCCCCCTCCCTTTTCCTTCCCCCCTTCCCTCCAATTTCCCATAGGGCAAGTTAGATTTCTATACCGGACTGACTATGTTATTCCCTTCTTGAGCCAAATCTGATGAGAGTAAGGTTCAAACAATGCTCACCCCCTCCCTTCTTTCCCTCTGCTGCAACAGGATTTTCTGTCTTTTCCTGTAATGTAATTTACCCTTATCTGCCTCCTCCTTTCTCAGTACATTTTCTAAGATCAGACTAATCCACTTACTTGGATCCATTTAACCCATTTGATTAGATTTTTTTTATCATTACATCAAAGTCAACTAATATCCACCCCCTTTATGTATACTCCTTTAACATGGTGTAATAACAATACAGTTCTCAAGAGTTGCAAGTGTCATCTTCCCTTGTAGAGGTAAACAGTCCACCCTTATTAACAACATTTTGTATCTTTCTGTCCCATTTACCTTTTTATGTCTTTCTTGAATCTTGTACTTGAAGATCAAATTTTTTGTTGAACTCTGGTCTTTTTATGAGGAAGGTTTGGAAGTCCCCTATTTCGTTGAATATCCATCTCCTCCCTTGAAAAATCATGCTCATTTTTGCAGGGTAGTTGATCCTTGGATGCAATCCAAGCTCCTTTGCCTTATGGAATA
Source organism: Phascolarctos cinereus (assembly GCF_003287225.1). Taxonomy (NCBI): domain Eukaryota; kingdom Metazoa; phylum Chordata; class Mammalia; order Diprotodontia; family Phascolarctidae; genus Phascolarctos; species Phascolarctos cinereus. The sequence continues at coordinate 470,147,141 of NW_027555958.1, forward strand.
TCACGTTCCTCACTCTGCGGTCTTGTAATGTAGAAGCTGCAAGGTCCTGTGTAATCCTGACTGTGGTTCCATGATATTTAAATTGTTTCTTTCTGGCTGCTTGCAGCACCTTCTCTTTCATCTGGTAATTTTGTAATTTTGCTTTAGTATTCCTTGGCATTGTCAATTTGAGATCTCTTTCAGGTGGTGAGCAGTATATTCTTTCTATGGTTACCTTACCCTCTGGTTCTAGGACTTCTGGGCAGTTTTCCTTTATTATTTCCTGAAAGATACTGTCCAGGCTCTTTTTTGCATGATGATTTTCGGGTAGTCCAATGATTTTTAAATTATCTCTCCTGGATCGATTTTCTAGGTCAGTTGTTTTACCAATGAAGTATATTATGTTTTCATCTATTTTTCATTTTTTTGGTTCTGTTTGACTGATTCTTGCTCTCTCATAGAGTCATTAGTTTCCATGTGTCCAATTCTAGTTTTGAACAGATTGTTTTCTTCTGTTAGTTTTTGTACTTCCTTCTTCAATTGGCCAATTGTATTTTTAAGGGATTGGTTTTCTTCAGTGTACTTTTTTTTTTCCAGTTTGTCAATTGTGTTTTTTAGGGACTTGTTTTCTTCAGTGTACTTTTTTTCCAGTTGACCAATTGTATTTTTTAAGGACTCTTTTACCTCACTTGTTAGACTTTTAAAATCCTTCTCGAGCTCTTCTAAGAAGGCTTTTTGGCTTCAGACCAGTTCATATTCCCTTTTGTTGTTACAGATGTGGGTTTGTTGACAATGTTGTCCTGTTCAGAATTTCTGTCTTGATCTTCACTTTTCTCATAATATGAATCTATGGTACATTTGTTTTTGCTCATGGATTCTTTATTCCCTGGCCTTTAAAGAGATTGAGCTCTCCTGCTGGGGAACAGAGGGCACTGACCCAAGCTTGTTGTGTTGGGAGTCTAGGTCTTGGTCACTGGCTTTGTGTGCTGGGGTGTCTTATGTTGGCAATTGGAGGCTCAGGGTTTTTGGCAGCTTACTTCACATTGGGCTGTAATCAGCAAGACTGGAACTTTCAGGCAATTCTAGGTTGCCTGCTTTTCCTTTCCTTTAGCTTTCTCCAGCTCCTTTTAGATGGATGCTGCAGGGTGTTTATCTGCCTGGGGCCCCTTGCAATGCTGCCTCCCGGATTTTTGCTAATGCACTGGGAGATTCCTTTGCAGTAGAGTGCCAAGGCACCTGGTGGTTTTCTGAGCTGCTTTCCACCAGTTCCCCCGCCCTCACTGAGGCAGGTATTGGTATTTGCCTGCTGTACCACCTGGGCTTCAGGATCTCTTCCTGATTGGCAGTTGGAGGCTGTATGGTTCTGACAGCTTACCTGGTTTTGGGTTAGAATCAAAAAGGCTGGGACTTTAGGAAGACTCTAGGTTGCTTTCTTCAGCTCCTTTCAGATGAATGCTGCAGAGTGCTTATCTACCTGGGGCCCTTTGTAGTGCTGATTCCCTTATTTTTGCTGAGGCACTGGGAGACCCATTTGCTGGGCTGTTGCACTGCTGTTCCCAGTCTTTCTTCTAGTTCAGGTATTCCAGGTTTTTTTTTTTTCTGGGGTGATATTTTCTGGGTTTTCAGAGGTTGATAGGGGAGGGTGAAAGTGACTACCTTTTTACTCTGCTGTCTTGGCTCCTGGAAGCGGAAGTTGGGCCTTAGTTTCTTTATCTGCACTATGAGGAGATTCTACTCAATGAAGCTTAAAGTTCTTCTTAGCTTTAGCTCTATGATCCTCTAATCCAGTGGATTGTAAGCTCCTTGAAGGCACCCTTAAGGCTCAGTGTAGTGCTTGGAACATAGTAAATGTCTTTGGATAGATAACCGACCAAAGCTCCTTGTTGATGTGACTTGAATATGAGCATGGGCTTATTCATGCTTCCAAGTTATAAGGAGGTCTGGGTGAAGTGTCTTTGTCTAAGAATGCTTGGTGATGTGAAAAATACTTTTGTCATTAATAGAGATAGCTACAGCTGTCCAAACTGTGGCTCTCTGCTCATTTCAAATATGCTCACAGCTTTGCCAGTGCCCTCCATTATGAGACAGAACAAAAGGCTTTATGTGGATGAAAATGACTAAAGGCCAGAGAAGAGACAGGAGGCAACAGAGTTCTCTAAGGAGATTTATTGGGAAAGTAATTACTGGAGAAAGAAAAGAGACAATGGCTTACATCATCCTTAGAATCACAGAATATGAGAGCTGGTAGAATCTGGTGCAAGGTCACATAGTTAGCTAATGGTAGAAATGGAGCTTGACCCAATCCAGGTCTTGCTTCTCCTAACTTAGTGTTATTTCTGCTGTGCCTATATCCATCGTGATGCCTCTGTGGCTGCTCCCTACATGAATGCAGTTGTCAGCACCTGTTTAATGCAGCTGCCAGTCATAGAGAATTGGCAAAGCTGCAAAAGTCATTGTCCTACAGTGAAAGTGATAAAGACCTTCAACAAACATAGGCTTGGGTCTTGGCAACAAGTGCCCTGGCCATCACCAGATCTATACCTGAAGCTCTCCAGGCTTGAAGGATCTGTCAGAGCATATGCTTGACTGGAAGAACTTTTGGGAACTCAGGGTGAATTCCATGACTTGATGAAGCATCAGGGAACTTTACTGGAGATTCCACAAAATGAGAGTGAATTAAACAGGACAAGTTCAGGGTCAGATTTGCATCCATGTGGAGAGCCATGTCATGCCTCTAGTCCAGAGAGCATATAGATTGTCAGAAGTTTTTAATCTGTGGCCCAAGGCGGGTGGCATTGGTTCTTGAACTTATATTGAAAAAGTTAAATCTTTATTTCAATATGATTGTTTTCCTTTATAAACCGATGTGTTTTATTTTAGTAATTTAAAAATGTTATTTTGTAAAGGAGTCAATAAACTTCATGAGACTGCCCAAGAGGTCCATAACATGAGTCTCTTTCAGCTTTGGCATTTTGTGAATACAATAATCACAGATGGCATTCTTACAATGCCTGGAAAGTTGGTGAAGCACTTTACATGCATCATTGAACAATGACTACTCTCTAGTTGGTAGGTCAGATTGATCAGAGTTTTATTTATGAGCTGGCCAGCTAGGCGGAAAATTTTTTTTTTAAATGCCTTCTTCAATTTAAGGGATCAAGTTATATACTAAGCATTGATTGAAGGGAAGAGAAAAAAAATTACCTGGAAGAAGGCAAGATAACTCTTATGCTTAAACTTTTCTTGAGTTTCTAAACTGAGATACATTAGAGCTGTAGGAGCAAAATGGGAATAAAGGTGGTTATTGATAAGAGGAATGATCAAGGTTTAAACCAGCTTTATCAGTTGGTTAACACCTTGTGGAAAAATGAAACTAAACAATTTTAAAATGCACATCCTTCACCTACACTGACTTCTAGGAATGCATCATATCACCTGAACCTTCAACTCTACTTTGGAATGTAGAGTAGAGCCTGCAGCTATTACTACATCCATTTCATTCATTCATTCATTTATTTACTCTTTCATTTATTTGTTTTTGTTCATTCATTTGTTTATTCATGCATTCCTTTATTTATTTATAATTATTTCATTCATTTATCTATTTATTTTTGTTTTTGACAAATAGTGTTTTTTTTTCCAATTACATATAAAGATCGTTTACAACATTCATTTTTGTAAGATTTTGAGTTTCAGATTTTTTCTCCCTCTCTTTCTCCCTTCACCCTACCCAAGATGGAAGCAATCTAATATAGGTTATACATATTGTAATCATGTAAACATATTTCCACATTAGTCACCACCCCTATTTTATTCATGAAGGAAATGAGGTTCAAAGAAACAATAGAGCTGACAATGTGTTGACTAGCCCTCAGGTGTTTTGATCTGCGTGGTCTTACTCTGAAAAATGCTCATTTGAAATTGAATAGTCCATGTGCAGAGTTTTATGAACAAACTATGTCACATGTCTTTTCCATTGTAAGTATGACACAGAATAACAATTATAGAATTTTTGTGTTCTAGGAGTCTGAAATGATAACTGATCCAACTCATACCTAAAGAGAATCCCCACCATAATGTCTGACAAATGGTCATTTTATCTTTGCTTTGCTACCATTCATGAGAGGAAAGCCAGCACATCCTGAAACATTCCATTCCACTTTTGGGTAGCTATAATTTTGGGGACCACTCTCACTTCTGTCTTCCAGTGATTAGCTTAAATTTTCCTTTTTGGAACTTTTACGTATTTCTTATAGGTCTGGCTCTGCCCTTTCAGACCAAAGAGAATGAGTCCAATCCCTTTTCCATATCACAACACTTTAAATGTTTACTTTACTTATTATATGAAATTAAAATTTGTTATGACTAGGTCTAGGCATGTCAGTTGCATCACATGATGCAAGGATTTTAAATTTTTAAAAACTAATTTAACATAATTTCTCCTATCTATACAAATGTACATTTACATACAAAAATATAAGCAGATATTATGATTTTAACCTTTAATTATAAATTTTCCTCCTCCCCTCTCTAATGTGCACTGAGCACATTGACTGGCACATAATAGCTACTTAAAATGTTTATTTATTGACTGATGGTATGGGAAATTGTACTGTGTTAATTGATTCATCTTGGTCCTTTGATATACTCTGAAATTATGTGCCAGCCCCTATTTTGACTATTGGGTTACAAAGACAAAGATTGAAAAAGTCCCTACCCTTGAGGAGCTTCTATCTGCAGGAGACATTTTCATGTGATTTATATAAAATAGATTTAAAAAATAGATACAAAGGGAATGGTCTGGGGAGACTTTGTTTTGGGGTGCAAGAAGTTTTCTATTTAAAAATTCCATTAAGGAAACAAAGGATTCTAAGAGATGGAAGAAATAAATATCCTCCAGGCATGGGAGCCAGCCAAGCCAAAGACACAAAGATAGGAGTTGACATGTTGTGAATGAGAAACTGTAAGAAGAATGGTGACTGATTGTCATGTGGATGAAGGGGATTAAGGGACAAGCAGTTGGGAAAAATAGTTTGAAGCCTGGTTGAGTTGGGCTTTCAAAATCAAATGTAGGAATTCACATTTGATTCTAGATAAGATGGCCATTACAGGGAGAGGCATAGTCAACTCTCCAGTTTGGGAAGATCTTTTGGCAGGCCTGGGAGGCATGGTTGGGAGTGGAGAGAGATGAGGCCCAGGGGAATTAGGTTGAAGTAAGAGATTACAAGGACCTGAACTTGGGTAGTAGATGAAGAGAAGGGAGCACATGGGAAAAACCAACCAAACCCCAAGTACTTGACAATTGGTTGGTTCTGTGGAGTGCGTATAACGTATGTCATGAGCCTGAGTGACTTAGAGGAGTGTCATGTGCTTGACAGAAATAGGGAAGTTGGGAAAAGGAACACCCTAATGTGAAAAGAAAGGGGTCCTGGCATTTTCCTGAGAGGCCACTTTGCTCTTGTGATGGAACAAATTGACTCTTTTTATTTATAGATTTTTGATAATTTTTTTCACAAACATTGGTGTCCTTCCTTCTTTAAAAAATGTTGTGATTTGCTTATGGCCTTCAACAACCTTCTTGTTTCCCTTTGAAGTATCCTTAACCACAAGTCTCTAGAGACAATAATATCTTGTGAGTTACAACAAGACATCCCTGGGGCAAAAACAAAATGTTAGTGTTAAAAAGATGGCCTTGTGTTTAAGGGAGAAGCTTGGGGTTGCTACAAGCATTCTACAGTTTCCCCATGACAACCCAATCTTCAATGTGCCTTTTGTCCAAATCTGGGCCTGGCTCATTACTCATTTGTGTTCATCTCAGATACGTGTTTTGATGGATGAGTTCCATATATTGCCAATCCAACTGTTATAAGGCCTTGTCCTTAGTGCTGAAAGGGACCTCAGAGGCCAGCTGAAATAGCACTCTTATTTTACAGATGAGGAAACTGGCCTAATATGTAAAGTGACCTATCCAAAATCACACAAATTAAAGATGTCAGACGCAGGTTTTGAACTGGGACCCTCTTATCACAAAACCTGTGCTGCTGCTGCTGCTGTATACCACAGGGACTCATCATGATTTGAACAACAGCTATTCTTCATTCACTTGGTCTCCTAGTAGGGATAGTTGGGCAAAATTTTTGAACATATAGATATAGATATTGATATATGTAGATAGATATAGATGAAGACACAAACATATGTATGTATGTATGCATGCATTTAAGAGGCTCTACAACATTCTGTTTGATCCAATAAGGCGTAAGCTAACCTACAAATAGTCATGTCCAGAGTCCATTGGCCACTCTATGGAGTCCCTTGTGGAGTTGTCCTTTATGGCATGTCCTCCATGACAGTGGTGAACACTTTTGGTGGTGATTCATTTCCATTTTATGTGCTAACTTAAAACAATAAATAGTATTGTGGAATGAAATGATCACTGCTCCTCTATCTTTTTCGGTATCACACAGGTTTTGGATCTATTGGTGGGAGACACCTTACTGGAGGCAATCTTTTAAGGCAGCATTTGTTTTGCTCTACAAATCAAATGCTTCTTTTAAAAAACCAACAAAAACTAAGTACAACGGGATATCGTATTTTCTACACCTTATAGTCAATTGTGTGATAGTAAAGATATTATCTACTGAGGGTTTTCACTTGTAATAACCTGATGATTCCCTTCTAATAACCTAATCAAGTCTGTTTCAAATTATCTATAGATTGTTCTCATGAAAATTCTTCATTGGTGGGGATGTATCTGTTTGGATCAATCATCATTTTCTTGGATATTTCCTTGGTTTTCTTCTCTGGGTAATGAAGAGGATTGAGATTCACTCCCCTCCCCCATACCTTTAATGTCATTTCTTCTTTCAGATACTTTGGAAATTGCTTCCCCAGTGCCCTATAACTCTTGTCCTCCCTGACACAACCCTCCCCATATGTCCTTGGTCTAGTCCAGTTATTATTCTGATCATCAGTTTCTTTAGTGACACATCCATTTCCCTGGTAGCAATCAATGTGTTATTGGGCTAAATGCGGTAGCTCCACTCTGTCCTTGATAAGGAAAAAAAAAACTTTAAAAATGCAAACCCCCTTATAGATATTTCCTGCCTTTTCTATGTTCATTGTCTTCCTTCCCATTTCATCATTAAACATCCTTGGGGTGACGGAGGAGTGGGGTCTCCTGTCAAGTTTTCTCTAGATTGATTTTTACTTTCCATCGTTTGTTGTTTTATGAGGTGACATTTCTCATGATCAATCTGCTCCTGTAAGGTATTATATATAAGTTCATATTCTAAACAACTGTTGCCCTTGGATGCCTTATTTTTCTGCTTGGCAGGAAGGTCAATTGTTTCCTGGATGTGGGCATTTCTAGTCTTGGCCTCCTTCTTAGAGCAGTTGTTTTGCTTTGGTTAAATGGTATGAAATTGTTTTCATCGATGTGAGCTCTCTTCTCTCCCATGTCTTTCCCCTTTGGGTGTGGCACTTGTTTATAGAGATGATATCATCGGTGCTGTTTGAATTGCTGGCTTTCGTCTATTTTATCATTAACTTTATTCTTCTCACTACTAACAAGTCAGGGGTGTGGCTGTGCACAGATAACTGATTCAGGAATGACTCCCAGATCAGTAAGGAGTCATTGCCTGCTTGTTAGAATGTGATCAATTTTAATTTGAGGGACATGTTATTTAGTGTTCCCAAGTCTAGCTCCTTGTGTTATTTCTTTTTTTTTCCTTGGAGGAAGAATTCAAGATATCCAGGCTTCTGAGTATTCCATAAGCCTTTGGCTTCTTTTGTCCCTTAGTTCTGAACCATGTTTTCCAACATTGTATTTGTTATCTTTCATTATTCTGATGTTCGCAATGGAGTCACTATCATATCACCCCCTTTTCTGGGGGAGAGAGTGGTTTTATATATATATATGTATATGTATATATGTATATATGTGTATACATATATGTATGTATGTATATATAATATATGTATGTGTGTGTGTATGTGTCTCTATGGGTATCAGTATATATTTACACATGCACATACCCAGATAGATACCTACATGCATGTTGTTTCCTCCGACAGACAGCAAGATCCTGCAGGACAGGAATGGTTTTTGATTTTGTTTTTGTATCCCTGTGCCTAATCCAGGCTCCGGCATTTAGTAGGTACTTAATTAACTCCTATTGATCAATTTACTTGATTGCAATGTTCTTATCAATTACACATTAGAATTTCTCCCCTCCCTTGTCTCGTACAGCTGCAGTTAGGGCACAAGCTACAATTATTTTCATGGTGCTCCTTTTGCACACAGCATAAGCGATGTAATGTGAGATAGCCAAATGTCTCTTGTTTCTTGTTGACTTAATAAAATCGTGATGAAACCAGTTCTGCTAGCTCCTTCATTTGCTGCTCCAAGGGGAGCCTATGAGTCATCTTTTCATTTAGTTTCCACTTTCTTTGGTCTTCTGGTTTCATTTATGGTGAGAATGTTAAGATTTGTCAAATTTAGTACCTCCATTCAGCCATTGATCAGACATCCCATTTAGAATACTGAAGACAACTTCTGTGAGTTTGGTAGACTAAAAAGACTGTGATTTTGTAGTTCTACTTTCTCTCCTCTTCCCACCTCTCTGCCACCATCACAGCAGAATTACAATAAGAACACATAGGCCCAAAGGCGATTTTGTAAGCATTCATCCCCAAGTGGCCAGACACCTGGTAGTATAGCCTTGCCGTAATTAGCTAGGCTGGTCTTTGGAAAGAAGCCTCATTCTGCTTCTGGGACCATGCTTGAAGGCCTTTTAGTGTGAGAGAACCCACTATATCTCAGGTTCTAGGTGCATAGACTTCAAGAACCCAGGATCACCGGCACAGCCCAATAAAGCATGAGAGGAGGTCTTTCTGGAGAATAAATCAATCCCTCTGAAGCGAACAGGGACCGAATGACCTCACAGTATATCTATCTCATTTGCTTTTCTTCTCACACAACACTCATCTCTAGACCCCGTGCCTTTGTACTATCTATCTGCAGGGCTCTCCCTTCTTATATTTTCCTCTTAGGCTCCCTGGCTTCCTTCCAGACTCTGCTCCCCAGGAGGTCTTTCCCAGCCCTCTATACTGCTAGTGCCTTCCCTCCAAGATTACCTCTTCTCTGTACATATCTTGTGTGTGTCTGATTGTTTCTGTGTTATCTCCTCCAAAAGAATGTCAGCTTCTTGAGGCCAAGGGTCATGGTTTTGCCTTTTTGTATCCTTAGAGCTTGCTACAATGCATGGTACATAGGAAGGACTTGGTGTTTTTTTTTTTAATTATTCTGAATTTAAGAAAGAAAACAAGCATTTTCATAGCGTAGTTGAATATTTAAAAAAGACAGTTATATATGAAATGGCAAGACTATTATATACAACTTGCAATTCCTTTTAAATATGTATTAAAGTTATCATGTAATTTTCTTTTTTCCCCCTTTTTTTGTTCCTTCTCTCCCACCCTAATGGATACCACTACACATAAATATGTATATGTATGTAAATCATTCTACACATACTTCTATTTATCAGTTCTTTCTCTGGATGCAGATAGTGTCTTCCTTCAGGTGTCCTTTGTAGTTAATTTAGATATTTATAACAGTCAAAAATTACTTAGTCAAAGTCTTTTTTTTTTTGTTTTTGCTTTTTGGTGAAGCAATTGGGGTTAAGTGTCACCCAGGGTCACCCAGTTAGTGTCAAGTGTCTGAGACCAGATTTGAGCTCAGGTCCTCCTGACTCCAAGACCAGAGCTCTATCCCCTGTGCCACCTAGCTGCCCCCAAACCTCCTTTGTTATCTCCAACTTTATTTTATCTTTTTTATTTTTAGGCATTTCGGGTTAACTGACTTACCCAGGGTCACACAGCTAGAAAGTGTCAAGTATTTGGTCTGAGGCTGGATTTGAACTCAGGCCCTCCTGACTTCAAGGCCAGCGCTCTATCCATTATGCCACCTGGCTGCCCTCAAAGTCATTCTTAAAACAATATTGCTATTACTGTGTACAATGTTCTGTTGCTTCTACTCATTTTACTCTGTTATTTCCTGCAAATCTATCCATGTTTTTCTAAGATCATTGAAGTCATCATTTCTTATAGAACAGTAGTATTCCATTTTTTAAATTGACAATTGATGGACACATCCTAAAAAAGGCCAAAACCTTTCATAAATACCTGGGGAGTAAGCAGGCATCACTTAGCGACGATAAAGGCTCACAAGCAATATACTCCATTGAATCTGTCTAATGTAACTGAAAGAGTTAGAGATGGAGCCAATGAAATAGCTCAGATCCAAGAGGATGGTCCAAATGCCCTCCACAGGGGGCCTCTGGATGAATTTGGCCAATGAGATGATGACCAAGGATCACTGAACAGATGGTTGGGTCTTGCAGATTTGTTTATGGAAATAGCAGGGTTCATGATGGAAATTCAGGACCAACTCATGGCCGCCAGAAATTACAGGTTTATCCTTATGGATCCCAGACTTGATGATCAATGTAGATTGTGAAAGGAGAGAACAGACACTAGCACACACAGTACTGGAGACTATAAAAAATTAGTGCCTACCAAATACCAGCCTTTCAAGATATGACCTGGTGGTCAGAATTGTAAATCAGATGATTATCTTTCAGGGATTAATGGATGGCAAATCCATGCTACAAATGCACATCTCTAATATTCAGAAGAACTTGACTAAATAACTGTGCTAGAATTGTCAGTCTGCTGGTAAATATTTAACAATCAGCTCTCTGGGGGGAAAAGCATGCAGAACATGCTTTAAAATTTTATCTGCAATGTTAACATTTCCCCTATTGCTTTATTAAATCTAGATAAATAAAATAAATAAAAAATATAAAAAAAATACATCATCTCTGATTTGTAGCATTTTTAAGTTTCCAAAGTCTAAATGCTCACAGTGAAAATTTAAGTCAGCTCCCTAGAGCTGGTACAAGCTGGCACAGGCACATTCCTTACTGGAACTCAACCATAATCACACACCTAATAGTTGCCTATAATCACGTAGACATAACACACAGCAATGAAAACTTAAAACAACATTCTTAATAACCGTCATTCCAAAGAGTCCTAATCTCCAGACCATAAACCACACAAAAGGGCAGTTTTTATGGTGCAGAGATCCACTTGAGGAAATTAAAATCATATGGGAACAACATGACATGCAGGTTGCTTCCATTGGTGTGTCTGCTCCTGGAGGTGTAGCTTCTTAATACTTTTATTCAAGTATAAAAAGTTGTTACTTTATCTATCTGCAAAGTCTAAGAAACAGTAAATATAAAATATATAATAGGGACAGAGATTTCCTATTTCAATCTGAAGATCACGAAAAAAATGAAAACAAAATAGTAATTATAACAACTCACATGCTATATTAAGAAAAGCTGTAATAGTAACCCCGGGGGCCGCTGGTGCAGTGGGTGGAGTGCTGAGCTTGGATTCAGGAGGATCTGAGCTCAAATCCAATCTCACACACTTACTAGTTGTGTGGCCCTGGACTAGTTGGTTCACCCTGTTTACCTAAGCTTCTTCATCTGTAAAATGAACTGGAGAAGGAAAAGGCAAACTACTCCAGTATCTCTGCCAAGAAAATCTCAAACGGCGTCAGGAAGAGTCAACTGTGACTAATCCACTAACCAATAGTAGTCAACCCTGTGTCAATTTCCTCAAGGGTTAATTAAAGACAATAGAACCTACTTCCCATGATTGTTACAAGGATCAAACAAGATAAAGTTTGTAAAGTGTTCATCAGAGCTCCAAGCACACAGTAAGTGTTTCTTCCTCTAATAGGACTCATTTTCATGACTCATTTAAAACGATTTGTGAAATATTTTACACATATTATCTCTCTTGATCCTCACAACCCCCAGTGAGTTAAGTGTTATTATTATCCCCATTTTACAGATGACAACACCAAGGGACAGAGAAATTAAGTGCTCTGGGGTCATTTTGGTCGTGTGATGTTGTGACTTCATTTTATCAGTTAGTTGCTTCTCAATTTCCATAGCAGCAGGAGAGCTTCCAAACATGGGAAATCTGAGTTTCTCTTATAGAGCATGAAATGATTCAAGAGAAAAATGGACCAAGACACCTGATAATAAAAGTGCTGAAATCTGGAAAAGATCATGAGAGCTGAGGAAGCCATTTTAATCTTTTAGGTCTACTTAGAAAGACGGATTTTCTTCGTGAGAAATCCCTGCTGCTATTAAAAGGTCTGTTTATACTGAAGTAGAAAATCATGGCCTGTACACTGCTAATGGGAAAGAAAGGGAGAAAAAATGAACCACCCAAGTGCCATTTCAATGCTGTTTATCGATTTCAGACATTGAAATAACCCAGTGACTTCCTGTACCGCCTAGTTGGGGTTGTGATTTAAGAGTACTGATGTGCTTTGTCAAACACTGCCATGGGAAAAGAACCCCAAACCCCAAACTAAAAACCCAGGATGTCAGGAGGGAAAGAAGCAGGCCTGGAGGTCTTGGAGTGCAAAGCTTGCTAGGAAAGAACAGGGCCTGATTTCCCTCAGGCTGCTTGGGGAAGGTTTCCTGTGAGCAGCTATCATGGCTAATCAGCTGGGTTTGGAATCAAGAGATTCCTTGGCCTCAGTGAACACAAGATGAGCCCTGCCAGGATTAGTTATATTTATTTTAGGAAGCAGTTGGAAAAATGATGAATCTGAGGCTTTTTCTCTGCTGCCCCAGCAGGTAGGAAGCCTGCATTTGAAAAGCCTCCCACTGCTTAGACAATGGCAAGGCCTCCTGACTTGATCTGAGTCTTCATCATCCTAGCAGGGCAGTAATTAATGTCGTTTCTAACTATTCCATGGACCTGACTAATAGCCTTGCATGAATAGTCGACTGTCACGTCTGATCTCCTGCCTCCATCCCCTGAAAGTTCGGTGGCCTGTGTTGTGTCTATAAACAGGGATGGGATGAACTGCAAGTAGCAACTGCTTCTTGAGCACCAATGAGAGAGGAAACCCAGAAGGCTGTAGCATCTGCAGCTATAAGGTGACAGGACATTCAGAACTCTCCAGAAACTCTGAGGAAGCTGCAAACCTGTGAACTGTGCTGAAGCCCTCTTTCTTTTCCTTATTCCTGAGAGCGCAGCTGGGCAGTGTAGCAAATAGAGCACTGGACTAAAAGTCAGGAGAAATCTGGGTTCAGATTCTGTCTGAGACACTCGCTAGCTATATGATCCTTGGCAAGACACTTAACCTTTGCTTGCCTTAGTTTCTTCATCTGTAAAATGGGGATGATAATAGTAATTACATCCCAGGTTTGTTGTGAGGTTAGTATTTACAAAGTGTTTTGCAAACCGTAAGTTGCCATATTAATATTAGCCATCAGCATCATCACCGTCTGTAGCATAACCAGTATTATTATTGTCATGAGCTCTATCTTTGCTTCTTCCAGTGCCTTGACTCCACCTTCAGATGCTGTAGCCCCTTTGGGTCACTGAATGAGATGATATTTGTAAAGTGCTTAATGCAGGGCTGGCCCATAGCAGGTGTTATATAAATTGCATTCCCAAGACTGGCAAGAGAGAGAAAAAAACATGTACATACTTGACGTAACTAAAAAGGTGGCTCTTTAGGCCAGCTGCTTCGCCTATCTGGGTTCAATGTCATCGTCATAAAGTATTTTCTGGTGTTACTCTTGTCTGCCGCTGCTGTCACTGGAAAGGAAGGTCCATTGAGGGCAGGTCCTATGGTTCCCTTCAGATTCTAGTTGTAGACTTGAGGGCTTGGGGATGACTTCCTAGAAGTGTTGCCCACACGCCCACATTGGTGTCCTTCCTCTCATGATTAGGGATTATATCAATCAGCCAACTAACTTTTAGATTAAGGTGGTATAATAAGACCAGTTGGCACAAAGCATTTCCCCCAAAAGTCTGTGACACTTTCACAGAAATAAACACTGTGACCAGGCAAATGTGGGATCAGACTTAGAAAGGACACATGCCCGGTAACAGCTCTTAGCTACTAGAAGTGCCTTTCTACCTTTTGGGGGTCCTAAGGAAATTCCCCTTAGGCATGGGGAAACATTGCTGCCAGGCTCCTTGTAGAGCCCTGATGCTGTTTTTCTTCAGTACAGGTAACTTGTCCTTGGCTCTCAACAGAGACACTGGGTCAGGTGCTCCGTCAATATTGTTAGTAGTAGGATACTGATGAAAATGTCCAGATCCTTAGTCTTTTGCAATTGAAAAGACCATCTTTGGATACAAGGGGAGAGAGGGAAGAGACAGAGACCATGGCTAAGGCCAAGACCAGTATTTCTCTTCCTCCAATCTCTCCTCTACCCATTAAGCAATTACTTCTCAGGGCTTTGGCTAGAAATCTTCTTCCCTGGCTCACTATTTGCTTAAATCCCCAATAAAAATCAGTGTGATGTTTTTTTCACAAGCCTAATAGCAGGTGTTCAAATTCCTCAGTCAATCCAAATAGTCTCCCTGTTGCACCTAGTTGAAATGTCTTTGGTTTCCTGATTGATTAATTTACTAGGAGATGTTCAGGTCTTGTTCAAAACCTAGTTCAGCCTTACGATTTGTTGACTTAATTGAGATGAATTCTAATCTGAGAAAGCTGCTGATGCTAAGTAGGGAGGGATGATTGATTGGCTGATTAAAAACACCAGCACATTTACACTATAAACCTTATTGGACTAGATTATGTCTAAGGTATTGCCCAGATCTAGAACTCTATAAATTTATGAGTCTGAGAATGGCAGGAGTATCTCTAAAGGGAGGGAGAGGATAAATAAGTGTAAAAACAGACTCCTAAAATTTGAGGGCTAAAAAAGGACGTTAGAGATCATCTGAGTCCAACTACTTCACAGAGGAGTAAACCGAGGCCTAGATAGTTTGAGTCAGATAGTTAATCAAGGGAAGAATATGAGCTAGATGATCCATATCTAAAACATTCTGATTCTAAAAATCTATGACCAGTCAGGCTCCATGATACCATACATCCCTATTTTGACCATCCGGCAGGACCACAGACTTGTCAGTATCTCTGAACACCCTTAACCTCCTTTTGTCTTCAGAGCAGTCTAGAATGAAAGTCCCTTTTGAGTCCCTCATGCTTCACATTCCCGAAAGAAGTCATCTGCTCAACACTGGCATGATCCCTGAAATACAACTAATCTGGTTGAGGGTTAGAGTGGGAGCACCTCAAACATGATTCACCCCTCTCTCATGAGCCAGGTCTCAGATTCTGCTAACCCCAGGCTTCACAAAGAGGTAGATTCAGGGACTCCCATTCTGCCTTGCCACAAAACACATACTCACCTCACCCCAACATGTAGCACATAGCCTGGCACATGATAGGTGTTTAATAAATTCTTGTTGACTCGACTTTCCCGCCTCTTACTCAGCGAGAGTTAATGAAACCAACACCATGACTGCAGTAGTATTACCATTAGGTGGCAGCGTGACTCGGTGCATAGACAGACTTGAGTTGGCCTCCTACCTCTGAGACTTATCAGCTATGTGACTGAACTTCTCAGGGCTTTGTGACAGAGATGTCAAACTGAATTAGAAGTATATCCCTGGGGTTGCATACTTACTTATAAAACCACAAATTGTTACTATCTATGATATATTGTATTTTTCTTTTGTTTTAAACATTTCCCAGTTAATTTTAATTTGGTTCAAGCCTCATTCTAGAGTTTTGGGGCTGTATGCAGCCTCTAGGTCAAGAATTTGACATGACAGAGAACATTCCAACATGAATTGATAAAGGAGGTTTCCTCATACCAATGAAATAATTGACATATTGACTTTCATTTTCATTGCCATTGGCTGACAATCTCCTGACTTATGGTTCCACTTAGAATCACTGCAATTCTATGGGAAAGGCTTAGACCAAGATCCTATCCCTGGCCACCAAACCCTACTCCTTGTAACCATGCATGTCATCCCTATCCCTCTCACATCTTTATCTCACTCTATCCCAGTCAGTCAGGTGAGTGCCAGACTTGGAGAGAGAAAGATCTGAGTTCACATACTAGATGAGTGACCCTAGGCAAAACAAGCCAATTAACTTCTCTCATCCTCAGCTTCCTCATCAACAAAATGGGAATAATAGTAGCACTTATTTTACATGCTTATTGTCAAGGTAAAATGAAAGAATAGATGGAAAGCACTTCATAAACCTTGAAACAATATGTGAACATTCTTGTGCTGGTGGTTATCTGATTCATCCACCGTGTCCTCCGCAACCCTGTTCAATAGTTAATAGATTGTCCAAGTTAGACCTGTGCCCTTCCTCTGGAAATTTCTATTAATTTGTTATGCATTAGTGCTAATCTTTATAGCCAGAGGACATTAGCTTGGGAGTAAACTCTAGGCAAGGAGTCAACCTAAACCACACTATCTCAATGTACTTGCCCCACTAAGAAACACTAGAAAGTTTGCTGTCTATTAGTATGAAAGTGAGCCCAATGCTTGGAGAAGGGGCTCTAGGCCTATTTATGTGCTTTCAAAACCAAATTCCCTTGGATGGATAAAAGTCGGCACAATCAAAGGTGAAGCGTAAATTTCCATGTGGAATTAACATTATTTCAGCAGACTCATCTGTAGCCCAGCCCACACCACCCAGGATCTGACGATGTCAAAGTGGGGTCTTGTAGGCATTTAAAGAGGAAAGTGGTGATCTCAGTCAAGATAACTTGTATCCATCAAGAATAAATCAGACCAGAATAGGTTAATTTTGGGGGGACTAAATTAGGACAACTTAACTTGCAGTTGAGGAGGATGCAACAGATATGACATGATACGACGTGATTGGTTGGTTGGTGTTCTCTGTTCTTGAAGAGGATCACAATGACATCATTTCATCAGCAGTCCTTTGGAATCAAGGCTGGTCATGGTGCTGACCATAATTTTTGAGTCTTGGAAAATTGCTTCTCTTTATAATGTTGCCATTGTATAAATTGTTTTTCTGGTTCTGCTCGTTACCCTCTGCATCAGTTCATATAGGTCTTCCTAGGTTTCTTTGAGCCCATCCTTTTGTATTTTTTTTTATAACACAGCGCTATTCCACGACATTCACATTTCATACTTTGTTCAGTGACTATCCAACTGATGACCACCCTTTTAGTTTCAGACCTTGACCATCACAGAAATAGCTCTGTTGCGTTTCTGAATGCCGTCCCTCATACTTGTACTACATGCTGTCATTAATGCTGCCTCTCTGACTTCTTGTCTAGCCAACAGCAGGACGGTGGGCCCACGTGTAGATCCAAGCTCAGCTACTTATTTATCTCTGCGACCTTAGTCAAGACCCTTAATTTTGTGTCTTGATTTTCCTTCTCTTTACAATGAGGAGATTGAGTTAGCAGATTTCCAAGGTCTCTTCCAATTCTGAAGAGGATAACTCTGAGTTATCTGGTATGTTCTTTACCAGTACTACTGAACCAGAAACCTTGTACTCAGTTTTGGTTGATAAATTTTAGAAAGAACACTGACAAGCTGAAGAACATCCAGAGGAAGGTGACCGGGTTGGTCAAGGGTTTTGAGTTCATGTGTGAGGATGGGTTGAAGAAATCGAATATGCTTAGCTTAGAGTAGAGAAGGCTTTTGTAATGAGAGGATGATGGCTTTCTTCAAGTGACTGAAGATCTGCAAGTTGAAGAAGGGATTCGGATTTTTCTGATTGCAGAGAGGAATAATTAGGATTGGTGTAGGAAAAAAAAATTTGTAGTAACCAGAACTACCCAAAAGCAAAACTTCTGGACATAGTGCATTCTCCTTCTTTGAAAAGTTCCATTATCAGCATCATCAGCAATAATTTGTTAAGTACACTATGGATCAGTAACTGCTTATGAAAATATTTATACTAGGGATAGAAAAAAAGGCAAAATAGATGGATAGCCACTGGTCAGACATGTTATTGAATGGATGCTTACATAGGTATAGAGACTGGACTCGATGGTCGAGGCAGGTAGTGTGGTTTAATGAATAGGACACTGGATTTGGAGCCAACTCTGTATATGATAGATAGAGCACTGGATAAGGGGACAGGAAGACCTGAGTTCAAATCTGGCTTCCGATACTTATCCGCTGTGTGACCCCAGGCCAGTCATTTAATCTCTCAGTTTCCTCATCTATAAAATGGGGATAAGGATAGCACCTATCGTCCAGGGTTGTTTTAAAGGGGTTGTTTTGGAGCTGAGTGCTGGACTAGGAGTCAGGAAGATCAGGATCCACAACCTGTCTGAGATGCTGACTGTCTGTCTGACTGACCCTGGGAAAATGACATGACCTCGCACTGATCTAGATCTTATTGATCGAGGCAGCTCCCTAGCTGCAGAGAAGGTGCTGGTCTGCTTGCTACAGAGGAGTCTGAATACTAAGGAAATCACAGGTTACATTCTATCCTTCCCCATGATTTAAAATGTAAGTGTAAAATAGAAAGAGTAAGTCATAGAGTCATAAATCTGGAAGGTATGCTAGATGATGGTCATTATGAAAAGGAGGAGGAGGATGATGATGATGATGAATACCTGGTATTCATACAGCACTTTAAGGTTTTCAAAGCATTTTACAAGTATTTATCCTTACAACAACCCTGGGAAGTAGGTACTATTATTGTCATCCTCATTTTGTGGGTGGGGAAATGGAGACAGAAGTTAATTGACTTGCCTAGGATTAGTGATTAGTGATTGTCTGAGGCAGATGTGAGCTCAGGTCTTTCTGATTCCAGCCAGATCCAATGCTCTATCCATTGACACCTAGCTGCCTTGAATGAATGAATGAATGAAAGCATTTACTAAACTCTTCAGTTAACTGTAGCTGAACCTCTTTATTTTATGGTTAAGAAAGGTGAAATCCAGGAAAGTGAAATAACTTTAACACAGGTCACCTGACTCTAGAACCAGTGTTATTTCCAGTTGCCACACTACCTCCCTACGCTAAAAGCAATGTCAGAAGTATGAAAGAACATTCTCTTGCTTTATGGCCACTTAGAATTACTGCAGTTTGGAGTCTTAGGCTGTGTTGTAAGTTGTCTTTTCATTACCCCACTATATATGATACTCACTACCAGTCTTGAGAAGAATAAAAATGGTAGCTAGTGAAACATACCCACCAGGAAATTTCAGTGTATAATGACTATATTGGATAGCAAATAAAGAGAGATAATTATCATAGAACAATAGAGTGGGACTGTACCTTAGAGTCTCAAATCAACAAATATCCAGGACGTGCTAGGCATGGTGTTAAATCTAAGTCCACCTAAGGCAGTTTGTACCCAAACAGGAAGTCTCCTTAAAACAAACAAAACATATGGCTCAACTTTAGTTAGAGGATTGAGGACAGCTTCTGAGCCTAGATACTTAGAAATCCACGTACTAGTCTTCGACAAATAATAATAATTGAGGTTCACTGATTTTGACCTGTAGAGATGGTACTTGGGTAACCAAGGAGGAACCTAGCAATACCATCGCTTCACTTGGATGAACAACCTCCCAGGCTCAATTCAATTCAATTCAAACATTCACCAGGCAGCAACTATATACCAGACAGTGTGCCAGGCACTCACTGGCAAAGGACCATTGACATTTATATAGTGCTTTAATGTTTAGAAAGCACTTTTACCTCATTTGCATCTCCTGACAAGTCTTTGCCTAGGTAAAATACTGCAACTATTCATTATCTCCATGTTCTATGTTTCTAATCATTTGAGAAAAAAAAATCTTCTGAACTGTTTAATAAGGTAGAGACCTCAAGAATAGTGTTTTAAAATGCCCTCATTGTGTGTGTGTGTGTGTGTATGATTTTAATTCTTCATTGGTCTGACTGTTTTAAAGCTATAAGTGAGCCTGAGAAATTCTCTTCTCAGAAGTTCTCCTCTCCCACTACTTCCTCCCTCTGTACACCCACCCTTCCAGTCCCTGGCATGTTTCCATGGTAACTGTCACGATACATACACCACTGAATTGTTTTGCTAACCTGGAGATTTCACATTCTTAATGCTGGTAATACTGTATTTGATAACTCTTGTGGGTGAGTCTTGAAAGATAGTTTTTTATAGGATAAAAATGCAATAGTTTCATGCAGCCACACTCCATTTAAGCATTATCAAGGGTTTATTTTTTATAGTACCTAAGAATTTAAGCTTAAGATGGCACTTGGAAACTGTCCATCTCTTCGGTAATATGCATTGTAAAATGGTGACACTCTTTCCAGGCTGATTCCAATCTCTTTAAGAGGCAGGCACATTATGAGACAGGAAGTCTGGTAAAAGGGTCTGGAAAACTAACTTCAAGATAACCAATTGACAACCTGACATCCTTCAGGCACTGAATCTTGGAACTGGAAAGAACTTAACAGACCAAAGAAATCAACCTCCTCATTATACAGATGAGGATAATGAGACCTAGAAAGGTAATATGGCTTATCCAAAGACATACAAGTATGTAAGGACATACAGGGAGCAATGCCAAAAGCTGATATTGTTTTCTTTCTCTTTTAGTCACCTATCTGATTAAGAGACAATGAAATGGGCTTCATTTTACTTATTGTAGGTCAGTTCAAAAATTATCTGTCTCTCTCTCTTACATCTCTATGTGATTATATACCACCACACTGTGCCAAGTGCTTTAAAAATAAATACAAAAAATGGTGCTTGTCCTCAGAAAGCTTATAGTCTCATTCTAGAAATAAAATTTACAAATGGGACACAGGACAATATCAAAGAGTGGGATTCAGTTGTGATATGTATGTGATGTAAAACAATACTTGTAAAATGGAATCCCAATGGAATGTAAATTTCTTGAGGACAAGGGCTGTCTCTTCTATGTTTTTGCATCCCAAATATATATCTATATCTATATCTTATCTATATCTATATCTATATCTATATCTATATCTATATCTATATCTATATCTATATCTATATCTATATCTATATCTATATCTATATCTATATCTATGTCTATGTCTATGTCTATGTCTATATCTATATCTATATCTCTATGTCTATGTCTATGTCTATGTCTATGTCTATGTCTATGTCTATGTCTATGTCTAGTCTATGTCTATGTCTATATCTATATCTATCGAGAGAAAGAGAGAAAGACAATCATTTAAATGCTTTTTCAATTGAAATCAGTTTCTATATAGATTCAGAAAAAAAGGAATGTCTAAGGGCCGGTCAAAGAAGGATTCATAGAAGAGAGTCTTGGACTAAACTTTATGGTTTTTGGAGGATTCGGGTAGTCAGAACACATATTTATTCCTTGAAACAAACTTATTAAGCAGACAAAGCAGTTATACTTATTTCCATTTTACCAATAAGGAAACCAATCCTCAGTGAGGTCATATGTATTTCTTTTTTTAAATGAACAGCTTTATACTGTTGAAGTGGAAATAAACTTTTAGAAATTTCATAATTTAAATCCTACCAGGGTACAGTGGAAAGAGGTATCACTGGTTTTGAAGTCAAAGGATTTGGATTCAAATTCTAACTCTGACATTTAGCATCTACCTTGGACAAATCACTTAACCATTCTGAGCCGCAGTGTCCTCATATGAAAAATGAGAGGGTTAGACTTCATGGCCTCTGAGGTACCTTCTAGCTCTAAATACATGATCCTATGATGTCACATAACATCTCCGACCCTCAGTTTCTTTATGTGAGAAATGAAGGGTTTGGCCTACTTGATGTCCAATGTCTTTTCCAGCTCAAAATTTGTGATGCTATGAAAATGTGAGCCTGAACACTTTCACACAAACAATGGAAAACACGAATATTAAATGGGAACACATGTATGTAATTACAGTGATACTGGTTTAAGATGAGCTAATCTATATTCACTGTTGCAGTTCTTGCATATTCTAATGAGCCTCATCTTCTTAAGAATTCTTACTTTTGGAGAGCTGGGGAGTCTGTCAACTGCATTCTCACATCTAGTGCCTGTTGAACTACTCCATCTGCTCTTAAGAAAGCCAAGCTGTCTAGTTGCACATAAACTAACCTTGGCCAAGGTCACAGGCCTCAGAAGTGGGGAAGCCCACGTGTGATCCTGGGCTTTCAATTCCAGGGCCTGCCTCCCCAGCAGTGATCAGAAGCAATGGCATTCCTGGGTGTGGAGAACAAAGGTGTTGATACCAAATTAACCTAGTATGTGAGGACAGGAGGTTCAGAGAAGAGAACTAGGAGATAAAAGAGCCATCTTTGGGTCTCTTTCGGTAGGTGGATTATGGTGATCATAGAAGACAGTCTCTGTGAACTATGTGATGCTCCTTGAACTTGGAAATGAAGCTTTATGAATACAAGTTATTATTATACACCAGCTCCTCTGAGACAAAGAAAGATGCTTAATAAGAACTCGGTGTAGGAGTTAGCTTTAAAAAAAAAAGCCCCAAGAAAGATTTTATGTATTTGTGATGGGTAATGGCAGATATTCAGACAGAAATCTTAAAGCCTCCTTAACCAAAGAATTTCCAGACATGTGCTCCCTAGACCATGTCCCAGTAGCCTGTGGTGAAAGATGCAGACATACCACAGGGTCCTAAAAGACTCCAAGAGAAGATTGGGACCTGTGAACATACTGAAGTATAATCATTTACACCTAAGCTAAAGAGAGAGAGAGAGAGAGACAGTGTGTGTGTGTATGTTTTGCAAGGGGAGATGGATTGTTGTTCCCTGGTGTGAGGTCCATTAGCATCCCAGGGAGGATTCAGATCTCCAGAGGCCGGCTAAAGGGTGGCCCAGCTTCCCCAAAGCTATCAATTTTCTAGATGAAGATAACATCATGGCAGACTGGCCCATTCACATCTATGTAGAGACACTCTCATTACCACCAGGGTATTGAGAAGCTGTGAAGAAATTTAGGGATACTCATCTACAAGCTACTTTTTTTGCACACAAGGATATTGTGGCCCAGGGATCTCCAAGGTTCTTTCTATCTCTAAATCCGATGGCATCAAGCCACTTGATTTGCTTAATTAGATTTTTAAACTCTATGTGTACAATGGCCAAATCACATTTCCTGCTATAGCTTCTTCTGCAGGAAGGACAGTGTTTTATTCATTTGCTAATTCCCCAAAGCATTTGTAATCTCAACAACACAAGTCTTCAGACAAAACCCATTGTGTGTCTGCCCTTCCTGCATAACTCTTGTCCATGTCCTAAAGTAATTCCTTCTTACTGGAGGTCCACCCAGGGGCCTTTCTTAAGTCTCCCAATGTCATGCAGATACCAGTGAAACACTCAAGCGGTCCAGCAGTTACCTCTCAATCTCCCAATCAGATCCAGCCATATGCCCACCCTAAGTATCTATCAACGTTTTAAAGTATCTCCTATGTGCCAGGCACTATGCTAAGGTTAGGGATACAAAAAGAGGCAAAAAACAGTCCCTGACCTTATGGAATTTACAATTTAATGGAGACAACACAGAAACAAATATACATAAAACCAGTTATCTCTCTCCCTCCCACATTTGTGTGTGTGTGTGTATGTATGTGTGTATTATAATAGAATTATCATATATTATTATAATGCATTACATATTATATTACATATCATAATAGGAAAAATATAAATATATAATAGAAAATTATTAACACAGGGAAGGCACTAGAATTAAAAAGTCCTAGAAAAAGCTTCCTATAAAAGATGGGATTTTACCTGGGAATTAAAGGAAGGCAGGGACGGTAGTAGGCAAAGTTGAGGAGACAAGGGGAACAGTCATAGAAAATGTATATTGTCAAGAGCTGGAGTCTTGTTCTTGAAACTAGCCTGTGTCATTACATCAAAGAGTGTGTGACAAGGAATATGGTATTAGAAACCTGGAAAGATGGGCAGGGGCTAGGTTATGAAGGCTCTGCATGCCAAGAAGAGCATTTTGTATTTGATCTTGAAAAGTGATAGATTTATTTAGTAGGAGAGTGATATACTCCTGCATTTTTCCCATGACATCTTTATGCAACTGCTACTCTGACAATGCAGGAGACACCTAATATTTGACAAATATGCTATTAAATATTTGGTGAACTGAATTGTTGAATAGCCTAGGGACAGATAGATAGTGGCAGAGCCAGGATTGAAACTCAAAACTCTTAGCCTCAGTTTCCTCATCTGTAATGTCTAGTAGGACTAGATGAAGTCTCAGTTCCCTATCCTCTCACAATCTATGACCTACAATCCTATAATCTTCTAATTCTTTCCAGAGTCTTCTGAATTCGCTATTCTTTCTCATATGTTTTAACTGTGCCAAACTTTGGTTTAAAGATAAAAGAGATAAATTTAAAATTATTTGCTAAAGTGATAAAAGGCCAGTCCCCAGAGCTGAGCCATGAGATGCCCTCAAGATATGAGTCATATTCACTTAACCCAGTAAATAGTATTCATTCCTTCTCACCCAATTCAACAAGCACTTATGAATGGATTACTTCTGCAAGGATTTGGGAGCTGGGGATGCCTATTGAGTACCAGGAACAGAAACTTCAACATTTTTGTTGGCACAAAGCAAGTGTGTGTCCAGTCCCTTTAGCAAGTAAGTCTAGAAAGGTGAGCTAGAGCCAACTGCCTGGGGCTCCAGATGTCAAGCTGAACAGGTGGTGGTTTTGGTTCCCTTGGAGGCAGGAAGGAGCCACAAGACAGGACAGCAAAGGTTTCTGTGGTTAGAATTGTGTGTTGGCAGATTCATAAAAGCTCAGAGCTGGACAGCTCCTCAAAAGCCATATGGTCCAGACAAATACTTAACTAGAAATCCCCAATTCAATATCAGTATCCCGTTACTACATCCATAATTAATTCATGCATTTATTAAGGACTTGCTACATACCATGTTCTGTGTTGGGTGCTGTGGTTTGCAATGACAAAATGAAATAATCTCTGCCCTCACAGGGTTTACATTCACTAGGGGGACAATAGGTACACGTAGAAGGGTATATAAAATTAACATTTTGGGCCTAGACTTCTCATTTCATTATGTTGTTGTCGTGATAGAAAAAAAATCCTTCTACCAATGAATCATCACCCATTCTTCAACTTAGAATCTCAGAGAACTGTCTGTGTTACCAAGAGGTCAAATGATTTGTTGATGGTTACAGAGCCTCTATTTGTCAGAGGTAGCACCAGAACCCACACTTTCCTGACTGAAAGGTTGGCTTTATCCACTGCACTGTATTTCTCATATACACATACAAAATAAATTATAATTTAAGTTTTGTTTACTGGAATCAGAAAAGGTCTCACATATGAGGTCCAATTTTAGTTTAGCTTTGAAGGGAATTAAGATTCTAGTGGGTGGAAGGAGAGAGGGCTTCACAGATATGGGGGTTAGCCAGTGCAATGGCATGGAAGAGAGAGAGAGAATGTTATAGGTGAAGAACAGCCAGAAGGCCAATTTAACAAAACCAGAGAGAGGCAAGTAATGTATGATACTCCCGAAAAGACAGATTGGAGCTGGGTTGCAAAAGACTCTAAGTGCCAAACTGTGGGTTCTGTATTTAGGGAGACCCTGGAGTTTTCACCATGCATCTAGTCTTTGTGCAGGAAGAAGGGAAGGTTTAAAGGGATGTGGACGAGAGAGCTTTCTTCAAGCATTGGATGATGTTCGTGTAAAAGGGATCAGTCTTGTTCTTTTGGGCCCCAAAGGGAAGAACTGCAATGTTACATCTGTAAAGAGAATAATTTCAAGTCAGTGTAAGGGGGGAAAAAGACAACATCTTCCTAATAATTTTTAAAGCTGAGCAAAAGTAGGATGAGCTGCCCTGGGAGAGATAAGGATTTTTCCCACGTTGGAGGTCTTTAAACAAAGGCTGGATAACTCCTTGTCAGTCATGTTGTTGAAGGGATTCCTGGTTAAGCATTAGATTTGACTAGTCAGCCTCAGAAGTCCTTGTCAGCTCTGAGATTCTTTGATTCTAGGAATCCATAGGTTCTAACCATCATAGATGCACTTCATTCTATTCTGCCACATATGGTTCTCTAATTGTCTAAGTCAAGTGGCCACACTCTGAGTGCTGGAAAAGCATCATTAATCCTCCAAGTCTTCTCTTCTCCAGGCTAATGATCTTCAATTCCTTGCATGAACCTTCATGTTACAGACTTAAGCCTCTTCACCATCTTAGACATTTAATCCCCCTTTTGGCTTATCAGTGTTCTTAAATTATGGCATCCAGGATAGGTATCAACACTCAAGGAACCAAGAATACAAATAATTAATGAATTTGGCTAAAAACATGCATGTCCAATAAGTTACCAAGTCTTGTTGACTCTATTTGTACAATATCTCTTGCATGTGACCTTTCTTTCCTCAAATATAATCAACACCCAACTTCTTAGCAAGGCGATGTCTAATAGGAATGTCATCTCCATAGTGCTTGATGCTATACCTTTCTACGTCCACATTGAATGTGAGAGTTGCAACTGACCTCCGAGATCATCTAGTATCTATGTCTCATTTTATGATTTAGGAAACAGAAGTCCAGAGAGATGAGTGTGATCTCTGGTACAAACAATATATGCTATGGTTGGTCAAGTCAGCAAGGAACCAACATTAGCAAAGTGCACTATGATGGAAGACGGGAGATAGGGCCTTAGATTTTGAACTGGAATGGAATTTAGAAGCTCTCTAGTACAATCATTTCATTTCACATGTAAGGAAACCCAGGTAAAGTGACTGGCCCAAAGTCACACAGCTAGTATGTTTCTGGAGCAGGATTTACATTTGGTCTTCCTGACTCCAAATCCAACCTCTTATCCCCTACTTTACACTGTCTCTATAACTTGAGATGATCTATGAAGATTCAATAGATCTTTTTTTTTTTCCTGAAAGATAAGTATGGGGTGGGCATGCTGGATAGAGAGGTACTGTAAAACATTGTACTAGATACCTAGCCTGTAAAATGAACATTCATTGGGCTAGGTGGCTTTGTAGCACAATGGGTAAAGTGTTGGACTTGCAGTCACGAATAACTAGGTTCAAACGGTGCCTCAGACACTTGCTAGCTGCATGATCCAGGAAAAGTCACTTCCTTTGTCTATGACTCAGTTTCCTCATCTGTAAAATTAGTGGGTTAGACTCAATGGCTTTTGAGCTCTAAGTCTATGATCTAATAATTCTATATGTCCCATATCCTCCATGAGTTCATGAGCTCTGACCCTGAGCAAGTCACTTAATCTCTTTGCTTCAGTTTCCTCATCTGTAAAAATGGGGATAACAATAACATTTATCTCCCAGGGTCATTGTGAGGATCACATGAGAATAATATGTATAAAGTGCTTCCAAACCTTAAAGCACTATATAAGTGAATTATTATCATTATCATTATTGCTATCGTTAGTACATGTAAATTCTTCCATTTAAAAATGTCTATGGGATAGGACCAGGTTGCCATCTCCGCCTCTGCTGGGACTGGGCAGAATAACAAAGTCAAGGCACTGAATGACTGAACGCAGAGCTATTCCTTTAATAGCTATTCCACTGAACAAAGGTAAGTCTCTTAAATGCTCTGTGTCTCAGTTTATCCAGCTTTGAATGGGTCCTCCTATGGGTGCCTCCCATTGGTAATGGTAGGGACACAATGAGAAGATGAAGTTAATGAGATGAAGGGAGTTGACTTTTTGAGTTCTCTAGGGCAAGGGAGAAAGGGGGAGAAAGGACACAGTTTACCTCCCTCAGTGAATTCTGCCTCCTTTCTCTCCTGGCTGCCTGCAGGGTCCAAACTTACTAAGGGAAGTTTGTCCCAACTGTATCAATTTGGTAAATGTTAAAGGATGCTTCTGTTTATGGAGTAAACATAACTAATGAGTGAAAAAAAGAAGAAAAAGAAGCCAAGTGGAGCATTGTGGGTCGGCATCATATCACTGAGTTTGATTATTTGTTCGTTTGAATCTTTCAGTTCCCAGCACCCAGCACAGACCATTGCATGTAGGAGATAATGAACATTTGTCAATCGAATTGGCCTGGATGATGACACCATAAAGAAGAATGGGCAGTTCTGGCGCTGCTGAAGGAAGTTACCTCTTAGTGAAGATGATTCCTAACCTTTGTCAAGGAAGCCTCCTGTTCTTCCTTCAGTTCCAGGAGTCTGGAATCTCCAGGTAAGGGGCTAGCCTGGGGCAGAGGGAGTAGACTGGGGAAAGGCAGCCTTGGGAATGCAGTGGGAAGGCCAAAGAAACTGAGAATTCTCCAAGGAACCAAAGAAGGCAGGTGATGGGCGAATAATCTTCTCCCCTCTGCAGCAGGTGATGTTTTATACTTGGGGCCTCCCAACTGGCAAGGGTGCAAAAGAAAAATGAAGTGGACAATACAACCAGGAGTCTTCTGACTAATTGGAACCTGTGCCACCTAACAAGGAGAGACAGAATGGTAGAGTGGTTAAATGCTAGACTTGGGTTGAGGAAGACACGGGTTTGAATCCTGTCTCAGAGCCCTACTAGCTGTGTGATCCAGAGCAAATGGTGCAACCCCTCAGCTTCCTCAGCCATAAAATGGCCGTCATGATAATACCATATACTTCACAGAGTTGTTGTGAGGCCTCAGCAAAGGTAGTGCTCATAAAGTTCTGCTGCTTGATGACTTAGCAGTGTCACCCTGGGCAAGTCAATTATACTCTGTGACTCAGGTGCTTACCTATAAATTACGGGGTTGGCCTCAATGGGCTAAGGTCCCTTGGATCTTTAGATCTACCATCCTCTAAGGATTTTGCCATTTTTAATTCATGATACAGATGTAATCTTTATTGTTGTTGTTGTTGTTGTTAACAACAGTGGGCAGAACAGACAGGTCCTGCAACCCCTTTCAGAAGCATACTTAAAGCTCCTTGATGAAGCCCTTTGGAGGCCTGAACTCATCATGGGTTGGAGATTCAGATGATTTCCTTTCGAATGTATCACCTCTACTCCTGTTTCAGTTATGGAATTGTAGAATTAGAAGAAAACTTAGAAGTAATTCATCCCTTTTCCAGTACAAGGGTCCCATCTATGATATTCTTGATCACTGGACATTAAGCTTCTGTCAGAACATCTCTGGTGACAGGGAACTCACTACCTAACCGAGCATCTCTTTTGGTTTCAAACAGCTCCAGTTGTTTACAGAATCCTTCCTTAGCTTGAGCTGGAATCTGCTGCAGTAACTTCAACACATTAGTTGCAACTCTGCCGTAGGGCCCAAGAGCTCTAGGATGGACACATTAGGCATGATTCATATATACCTCACTTCCAGAGCCTTCTACAGAGTTAGCTGCTATCGTTTGGTTGGGTAAGATAATGTTATCTCCACTTTCTGAGCTCTGCTGGGTTGTGTATTTAGAAGGGACAATGAAGACATATACAGGAAAGAGAGTCACCCATGGCAAGTGTATTGTGCTTGTGGGGGGCAGTTTCCGCAATCTCTCTTCTCCCATGCTGGGGGACTCTGGATCCTGAGGCATCATCTTCCCAAGTCACAAATATGATGAATAGTCTGGCACTCCACTGGCTCTTATCTTCTCAAAGTAATTTGGGCCCAAGAGATGCTTGCTAAAATGAGAGCCAGTGATGGAACTCAGAATACATTTGGAGGGATGTGGGCATTTTGTGTTCATTGATTTAATATACTTCAGCCACTGCTCTGAACACTGCTCCTTGAAAGCAGCAGGACAGTAATGGAGAGACAAAGCCACTGCCTTCTGATGCTGCAGAAGGAGAAGATCAGAACATAGAAAAGTCATGGGATATAGTAGTGGAAATAACAATGGCCTCAGAGTCAAGAGACCTGGGTTCTAGTATTAACACCAGCACTGTGTGACCTCGGCTAATCCACTTAACCTCTCTGGGCCTCAGTTTTCTGATTTGTAAAAAAGGCTAGTGTAGCATTTTCTAAACTATCCTGCTTGACCCTGTTGTTTTACATAATATTAACAGTAAATAATTCCTCTTAGCTGCAGTAGCAATGCATCCCGAGGGAAAGGCAGGAATCAGCACCTTCCAGGTGAGTCAAACTGCCACCACCATCTCCTCTTAAATTCTGCTGGAGAATCCAGGAGCCCTTGAAAAGGCTGAAGACCTTAGCACTGTCAAATGGTTCAGCACTATAAGCAGATATGATATTACCGGTAGGAATGCCATTAAAGAAGATACTTTACCATCTGTTTTGCTGCTGCACCCAAAAGACCATGGGGTTCTTTTATCTATTACCTGTGCCATCTCCCTACCTCAGGAGCAGTGACTGTCTTAGATTTCCTGTTTTTATCCTCAGTGCTTATTATAGTCCTGTGCACATAGTAAGCTTTGAATAAATGCTTATTCACTCATTCAAAATTTTAGGGACAGTGATGGGAGATTGTGGTCCAGTAGAAGGAACACTGGCTGGGAGGCCAGAGGACTTGGGTTCAAAATCTGTCTCTGTAAATTACAAATTACTACCTGTATGGTCTCAGGAAAGTCACTTAATCACCAACAGTCTCAGTTTCCTCATGTGTAAAATAAAAGTGTTGGACTAGATGGCCTGTGGGGTTTGGATCAGTGATCCTGAGATATTTCTTCTCTGAAATCCACAATGTGAAATTATACGAAATGTTTCAATCTTCAATGAGCTGAGACTGAGGATTGCCTAAAGGGCAATAATAGATTCATTGGTACATGGTGGGCATGAATAGGCTAGAACACTTTAAAAAATGAGCAGGACACCAAACATGCCTTTGTGTCTGAAATTACACTGATTCTTCATTTTTCTTTGCCACCCTTCCCCACTCCCTCTCTATCCCCCTGCCCTTGCATGGAACATAAACTGGGGAAATTAATTGTTTCTCTTTCAGAACTCCCAGCCTGGGGCCTGCTGTTCAGCTTGTCAAGAGCTTCATGTACTCTGCTATATCTAAGTACTCTTCATCCATGCTTCACTCTACTCCCCACATAATGGATACCAAGGTTGAGAATAATATTTAAATCAATATTGCCATTGCTGCTGTGTTTGTCTATTCCCTTATCATTCTACTCATGATTCTTGTAAGTTTCCAAATCAAACTACCATTCCCTAGTTCAGTGTAAGTTATTACAGTGTAAGCTCCTTGAGGGTAGGGATATCTTCACATTTTTTAATTTGTAAAAACAGTGCTTAGCACAGTGCTTGACATATGGTAAGCATTTAATTAATGCTTTGTTATCCATCCATTCATCCATCCATCCATCCATCCATCCATCCATCCATCCATCCATCCATCTATCTGTCCATCCATCCATTCATCCATCTACCCATCTATCCATCTATCCAGGAGAAGCATTATAAAAGATGTAACCAGAGAAATGTGTAACCAAAAACAAAAAGAAAAAAGAAAAATGGGTTAATCATGTAGCGAGAAGAAGGGACAGGCCACCAGCAGGTGACCCAGATGCTTCACTGGTTACATACGCCATCAAAAGGATGCTATAGTGGTTCCCATCATAGTGGTAGACAGATTCCCTGTAGCATATTTATGGAAGAATCTTATCAAGACTTACACAGAATGGGCAGACTCAAGGGTTCAACTCCATTCATCAAACATTGTGGCAGGCACTGTGGTAGGCTCTGGGTACACAAAGACAAAAAAAAATATGACTTTCTGGCTTCAGGGAGCTTACATTATGTTGTTAGAAAATAGCATGCACACAGATAATTAAATATATGCCCATAAACACTTGTATGTAATATGTATGTATGTGTGTATACACACATATATTAAACAAAGTATTTTCGAGGGGTTGAGGTCACTAACATTTGGAGGAATCAGGGAAGATGTCTTCCAGCATGTGACATTTGAGCTGGTCCTTGCAGAGAGTCCCAGAGGGAGAGGTGAGGAGGGGGAACATTTCATGTATAGGAGCTGGACCCGGAAAAAGCAAGAAGTTGAGAAATGGATGTTTACCATTTACCAAGAACACATAGAACACCAATTTGGGTAGAGCCCAAAGTGTGTGAAGGGATTGTATTCTGGGCCATTGGAGAAAATACTCACATAGAAGAAATCACAGATCTAGGAGAATATTAGAGTATCACCTTATGAACTATATATCAAAATGCTTATTAAATACAATAAATTGCGGTAGGCCATGTGGTTCAGTAGAAAGAATGCTGAATTTGGAGGTATGAGAACTGAATTCAAATCTCAGCTCTTATACTGATTACCTATTGTATCTGTGACTGAGTCAATGATACTCTCTGTATATTATTTTCCTTGTCTGCAAAAACAAGAATTTGGACTAAATGACATCTGAGGCCTCAGTCTATGATGTTATGGAGTTCAAACACACTCGATTTCCTCCATTTTGATCCCCAATTCCCCAAATTCAATTTCCCACCTCCATGCATTTGTACTGGCTGTCTCCGATCCCTGGAATGCTCTATCTTTTCACATATACTTCTCAGAATCCTTAGCCTCCTTCAGGGTTCAGCAGATGTACCACTTCCTACTAAAGATCTTCCCTCATCCCTTCACTTGGTAATTCTCTAACCATCCTGTGAAATTAATTAAAATTTAATTGGCCTATATTTTTAACTTACTTGTGTGACTAGGCGCTTCCTTTACAATGTAAGCTCCTTGAGAATAGGAGATGTTTGGTTTTTGTCTTTATATTTCTCAGTGCCCAGAACAGTCCCTCCCACATAGTTGTTAGTTGATAAAAGACTTGAATTGTTGAATTGACCTTCCCTTATTTCCCCAAAGTCTGGGCTGCTTAGCTTAGCTGGCTAGAACATGGAGCTAATAACGCCAGAAGATGATTCAAATCCCATCTGGTCCGGTCATCTCTACCAGGAGAAACACTCTACTGGTGCACACAGAACACACTTACAGTTCAAGGAAACACATCATCACCAAGTTGGAAAAGATTCAGGGCCCATCCAATATATGTATGTGTGCCCATATCTCTGTCTTTCTCTCTTTGTCTCTCTGTAATCTTTGTCTCTGTCTCTATTTCTTTCCCTGTCTCTGTCTCTGTCTATCTGTCTCTCTGCCTTTCTTTATCACTCTCTTTCTCTATCTCTCTGTTTGTCTCTTTCTTTTCTTTCCCTCCTTCCTTCCTTCCTTCCTTCCTTCCTTCCTTCCTTCCTTCCTTCCTTCCTTCCTTCCTTCCTTCCTTCCTTCCTTCCTTCCTTCCTTTTCTTCCTTCCTTTCTTCCTTTCTTCCTTCCTTCTTCCTTCCTTCCTTCCTTCCTTCCTTCTTCCTTCCTCCTTCTTCCTTCCTTCTTCCTTCTTCTTCTTTCTTTCTTCTTTCTTTCTTTCTTTCTTTCTTTCTTTCTTTCTTTCTTTCTTTCTTTCTTTCTTTCTTTCTTTCTTTCTTTCTTTCTTTCATCTTCTGACAAATTCTGGATTACTACTCAATGGATACATGGATTAGACCACACTTTTTTAATGGCCATGTATAATGGACTGCTCTGCCTGAGTTCAAGTCTGGCCTTAAATACTTAACCCTGGTTCAGTCACTTGACCCTGTTTGCCTCAGTTTCTTCATCTGTAAAATGAGCTGGAGAAAGAAATGGCAAACCCCTCTAGTATTTTTGCCAAGAAAACCTCAAATGGAGTCACAAAGAGTCAGGCATGACTGAAATACCTGAAAAAGAACAACACACATATGCATACATGTATGTATACATGCATCTGTATATGTACATACATATATATGACACATATTGATATATTATATACATAGATTCCTAGACTATATATATTTCATTAAGACATACACACACACGTGTACACACACACACACACACACACACACACACACACACACACTGAGAGCCACTGAAACCTTGACTTTGAGTCTTGCCTTTGCTTCCCTGGCCTTCAACTGGCAGGCCCTGTAAGGCCTTTTCTGAGGGAGTCCCCTCTCTTTGAGTCCAAAGAAAGCAGGGCCTACCAGGGCCCCATGGGGTCCCAGAAGCTCACCAGGAGGCATTCTTGAAGGGCTCTCATGGAGTATGGGAGATGTGCTACCTTGTGCAGCCTTGAATAATGACAGGATCCTTAGCTGGGAGGTCCACAAGATACAGAAATCTCCCCTTCCCCATTTTTTTTCTTTCCTAAAAAGGAACCAATTAAAGGAGCAGGGGCCATAACATCTTTTTGGTAGGAATATTACTGAAGATACCTGAAAAGGTCTTCTGCCTCAGAAAAGGATATTGTTTGGCTGTTTTCAGGAGTTATTGTCAAAATGTTGGCTGGGGCTAATTTTTTCCTGGCAGCCAGACGGCTTCTGGAGCCATATCGTGTTAAGTGTACATCTATAAACAGCCAAGCTGTAAGCATCCCATCGAATACCTTAGCACAAACAGAGCCAAGCTGGGAGAAAAGAGAACCTTTGGGGCTTGTTCTTTTAGAAAAGAGGCAGGGTCAGGTATCTTAAGAGAAAACAACATATCCTAGATCTAACTTCCAATCTTCTTCCCACCACTAATCATGTGAGTTTGCACAAGTCACTTCTCCTCATCCATTTTCCTTAGCCTGCCAAGAACTGAACAGAATGAGATGACCTCTATGTTCTTTTTGAGCTCTGAAATGCTATGATTCTAGGAATTCCCCTTTTTCATCTTATTTATCATTCTTCCTGGCTAGCTGCAGCATCTCATTTAAGAGACCATCAGAGAACTCTCTTTTAGCCCCACTAGGCAATCGATATTTCAGATGTCTTAGAAATTGTATATGAAGTCTGGGATTGATAGTCAGTGTTGCATAATTAGGAATAGCTCTAATCCTTCAGATTTAGGATAAAAAGTTCTCTCTTTCTCTCTCCTGCTCCTTCCTTTCCACGTTCCTATCTCCCCACAGCCTTTTGATGAGGCAGCTTGTTGGTGCAGTAGATAGAGCATTGGGTCTAGAGTAAGAAAGATCTGAGTTCAGATTCTCCCTTCAGATAATTTCTCGCTATATGACCTTGGACAACTCACTCAGCTGCTGTCTGCCTCAGCATCCTCAACATTAAAATGTGGATAATAACAGGACCTGTCTTACAAGGTTGTTGTGAGGATGAAATGAAACAATGTTTTTAAGGCACTTGGCAGAGTACCTGGTACATAGCAGATGCTATATAAATGCTTATTCCCTTCACCTTCTCACTCTCCCCATTCCAAAGCAGTGATTTCATCAGTGCAGGAAAGCCTGCCTTTCCCTTCCACCTAAGCAGATCAATCAGGATTTTTTAAGTGACGTTCCCAGGTCATATGG
Source organism: Phascolarctos cinereus (assembly GCF_003287225.1). Taxonomy (NCBI): domain Eukaryota; kingdom Metazoa; phylum Chordata; class Mammalia; order Diprotodontia; family Phascolarctidae; genus Phascolarctos; species Phascolarctos cinereus. The sequence goes on from NW_027555958.1 coordinate 470,182,288, forward strand.
TTATTATATGTCAGTAGTGAGACCGGAACCCAGGGTTTTCTAACTCCAAAGGCTATTCCATCAGCCATGCCACGTGCCTTTATACTTCTATATTCTCATAAATTTGTGATCTCACCAATGTGGGTACCTTCCCACAATGGAGATTTTTGACCCATTCTAATGTCTGCCCATCCTGAGCAGCTCTTGTCTGTGGCTTTCCACAGCATCACCATCATGGCCCCAGACAGAGCTCTGGGCCCTTCTTCATTTGCTCTTCACATTGGGAAGATGTGCTTGTGACTGGTTGTCCTTCGTATTCACAGTGGCCCCCTTTTACTTCTATCTCACTCATTACTTTAATGTCACTCTTTATTTCACTTGTGTTTTACCATGGAGTTCAAATGGTCATTTTGAATTCTTCAGGGACCAGTGTACTGTGTCTTGTATCTATACAATGACACTGATGAAATAGCTCCTCTTCCTATAAACTCAAACTGATTAGAGTGGGGAAGGTAGCAAGAAGGTGGACATCTAGCTTTCTAGTCTTTGAACAATATTGAAAAGTAATACTCTGAGCCTTTCCTGACCATCCCTCCTTACTTCCTTCTCTCCCTCCCGCCCTCAAATGCCTTGTCTTCATTTAATTATGCTCCCTAGATACTTATAAAATGTATATGCTACATCCCCAGGTAGAATGTAAAGTCCTTGAGGGCAGAAGGCATGTGATTTTTGTTTTTGTATTCCCATCAAGACACCCATGTATTAAGTGCCTACTATGGGCCTAACACTATACTAAGCAATTAGGATAAGAACAGTTGCTGCCCTCAGGGAGCTTACAATGTACTTGGGGAGATAAGATGCAAACAACTATGTAAGAACAAGATATAAATAACATTAATTGGAGATAATTAACAGAGAAAAGGCACATGAATGGTGGAGGGGGAAATGCATTTTACAGAAGGAAGACAGGAGGTGAGGAGAGAGCACATTCCAGGCATAGGGAGCTTAAATGCTTGCTAGGTGACTGATACAGTGGTAGCATCTACAGAATCGCTATAGCCAGGGTGTGCTGCTAAATATTTAACAACTGGCTCTCTGAAAAAAGTGTATGCATGCACTTTTAAATTTAATCTGCTTTAGACAAAGTTTTTTTTTCTCCTATCACTTTCTCGAGCCTAGACAATCAAGAAAACAAGCAAGCCCTGATTTATACATTTGCTGATTTCTGAAGTGGAAAGCTCACATTGGAAATTTAACAACAGGCTTCTGGTTGGAGCAAACTCCAGCACACCTCTGAATGTAATTCACAGTTCCCTCCTTTAATGATCAAGGACACTATATATCTAAGAGCAGAAAATGTCTTCAAAAATTAAGCAATCAAAGATAGCCATGGTTCAGCCATGTTAAGCAAACTGACAAGACGGTGATAACAGAGTTCTACAAAACTGAAAGCTTGCTTTTACTTAACAGGATAAATGAGGGGAAACACAAGTTATTTATTGACATTTTCAATGTCCAACTCACTACATATGGGCATGATGAGAGTCCTGCCTAAAGAGAAGGCATGAAATAGAAAGCTTCTTATATTGATTGGAAGAGCAAAGAGGGGCAATGTCTTGGCGCAAAGGAATAGCTTGTTATTGTACCAAGTACCACCTGGATTTTGAGGTAGTCTGCTACTTATTTCAATAAGTTCTGCTCCTCATTACCTAGAAGACCTTGAACAAATCATTGGACCACTCTGGGACTCCGTTTCCTCCTCCATAAAATGAGAGGGTTAAACCAACTTTAGAGGTCATCAGGAGAATGGATTTAGTCTGGGAAGGAACCTTAGAGGACATCTACATTGCATTCAATTCAGTAAACATTCATTAAATGCCTGCTGTTTGCCAGGCACTGTTCTATGCTCTGGATATACAAAGACAAAAACACATCCAGACCTTTCCTCAAGGAGCTCACATTCTAGTAGATAATCTCTCAGGTCTCTACAAACTCAGATTCTGCAATCTGTACCTGAATTGCATTGCTGGAGACAATAAAAAAATTAAAGATGACACAAAGCTTGGATTTACTGGCATACCAGCCTACATCCAGTTCATAAAGTAAAGGCATCTCCCTGTAGCAACCTCACATCACACGTGACTACTGAGGTCACTTAGTTTGACCTCTTACTTTGACAGAGGATGAAAATAAGGAGTTAAATGAATTGCCTAGTGTCACCCAGATTTATGATCGTTGTTGCCATGGCCAGAAGGCAAACCACCTCCTTCACTTTAAATTTGCCTGTGCTTTCCAGAATCCCCCAAGCTCCTTGGTATGTGTTTTTGTAGAATGATATACTTTCAAATGATAAAGTCATCCTGGGGGGTCCCTTCCTCGAATAAGGTCATCTCCCTCCACTCAGGTCATCTTTGTCATGCTCCACTTCCCAGTGCAATTGTAGATTCTGTCCCCCAGTGTGGACTGCAGTTGATGAGATTTGCCTTGTCTGGGACTAGATTTCCACATCATTGCCCAGCTGCTGCCCTTCTGAACCATTATCCCCAGCCCACTCTTCTAGTTCCCCTATTTGTATTATCTCCTTGAAGGGAGCTTGCTTACATATATCCTTAGTGCTTAGTAAAGTGCCTGGCACACTTAATAAAACTTAATAAATGTTTGCTTATCTATCTGTATGTCTATCTATCTATCTATCTATCTATCTATCTATCTATCTATCTATCTATCCATCATTTGCTTGTTTATTTATGCATCAATTTATTCATTCCTTCACTTAGTATGTCTGACTCCCAATAGAATGCCCTTTTTCCTATGCTGTGATGTCAAAGAATGTTAGCAATAATTTTCTCAAAAAATAGCTCTGCAAATAACCAGCCCTGGTCATGTTTCCATCTGCTAACTCACCCCTGATGATCTGATGGGGGAGAACTTTTAGATAAAAGAAATGAAGATAAAATGTGCAAAAGCTCTGCACTGACTTGGAATATTTTACTGAAATTCTTGGCCACAGTCTGATTTTCTAAACCCATGGACCACTAGTAACTCATGTGGCTTCCTTAAATAAAACCTGACATCAACTGAATGGAATTCAAGAAACATTTACTAAGGGCTACTATGTTATAGAGACTGTGATGGACCTGGGGATTAAAAAAGATCAAACTGAAAGCAGGCCCTTTGCTTAAGGAGCTGTCTGGGCTTGAAACAAGAAGTAGGACTAAGGCGAATCCTGCTTTTCTACTGAGACATCTACCTCCTCACAGTACCTAGTACAGGTTTCTGGGCACTGTGGGAGCCCAGATAATTGAAATATCAATGACATCATCTCCCAGTGCCAATGGTAAGATAATTGGTGCAATAAATCACCTGATCCATGGAGTACAATGATGAAGCCATGATGTGAAGACAGGTTATCCCTCTGAGAAATGAGTAAGTTTGTCTTGGAAAAAAATAACATATCTTCTCATCTCCCCGAGACGAGCACTTGGAAAATGATGCAGACACCCCAGGAAGCAGTCGATTGGCTAATAACTGGTGTGAGTGGAGAAAAACTCCATCTCTGGGAATCCCAGAGCTTCTTGTTTCCTTGGCAACTGCAGGTAATGCAGAGCCAATGTGTTAGACTCCCTAAAGCCCTTTCCCAATCCTCTTCAAGGTTGGATATTTACTCAATCAACCAGACCTCTGGAATTCTTGGTCCTTTAAGAGACTCAGACAATCTAGCACTCTGTCAGGTCTCAGGGCAATAACCTCATCTTTGGAGGCACTGATGAGCTTCTCAAGAAATGAAGGTTTTGAAGATTTACATCAGACTCAACCTTGAGAATTAGCTTTCCCCGCACTGGTGAAGACTGGTCTTAAATTTGTGGGTTGACTTCCTGAGTTATTTGGAGAATAACTCTGACTTGGATTCCACTAATGGATCTTAATCACCAAAATTGTCTACAATCCTTTAAAGTGCTTTTTGAGGATTTAGTTAGGTAAGTGAGGAACACCTAAACTGGGTCTGCTTTTAGGCTTGAATTTTACACCTGTAAAGGTTAATTTTAATCTCCTACTCTACTCTCAGCAGGCTAAGAGCATTGAGTTTTGACATAAAGCCAAATGTAGTTATAGTTCACCACCTCCATGCCATCCTCTCCTTGACCAAGGTCATACATTTGTAGGCTAATTCAAACTTTTCATTTTTACTGATGAAGAAACTGAGACCTAAAGATAAATCATTTGCCTACAGTGGCACAAATTGTAAATACCAGAGGCAGGATTTGAAAGAAGACATATAGTCATAGATCCTCTGCAGGTCCCTGAAGGGAAAAGAAAGATGGTGAGAAGAAACCAACATGTGGAGAATTCACCACCTTGATCATGTCCCTATTCCCAGTTTAACACCTTAGGCCCTAGACTTTGGGTAATTTCCCCTTAGTAAGACTTGGAAATTAATTCTCTCTCTCTCTCTCTCTCTCTCTCTCTCTCTCTCTCTCTCTCTCTCTCTTTCTCTTTCTCACACACACACACACACACACACACACATATGTGTTTTTACTTCCTTAGATTTCTATTTTTTGATCTTGACTTGAATAAATGTCTTTTTTTTCCCTATTTGCTACATGAAGTTCATTGTAGAATTTAAATTTGGTGGGAATGGAGTCAAGCCTGGGCTGATTAAGATACTTCTTTCCTGTTGAGGGATATGGATCAGGAATGAAGCTAGAACGTAACTTTTTTACCCCTAGACTCACTTAGGGACACAGATTGTCCTAGCCCAATGCCGCTGTCTTAGAATGTCTAGTCTCTGGTCATAACCTCTTCCTTCCCTTCCTGGAAGGAATCAGTGTCTCCCTTGGAGGTGAATTCTCTAGAGGAATCTTCTCCAACCTCCCTGTGAGTCATATCTAAATAGAACCATGTCAACACACATAATGTACACTGCACCACATATCATACAGAGATAATGTCTATGAAGTTCTTTGCAAACCTTGTAACACAATAGACATTTATTCTATTTTTTTTAAATTTGAAAATCATCTTCCTTTATTCTACTCCAAGGTGTTCCCTTTGAGCTATTAACATGATATTCATGCAGGGAAAAGACTCACAATTGGGCTGTTATGGGATTCAGTTCCCCAGGTAGGATCCTTTAATGGCCAATACTAAATTTGTGAGACTGGGAAATATATTTTTTTTTTGTCCACCTCAAGCTGTCTCTGGAAATTTCAAAAAAAAATAAGGCCAGCTAATGTGATTCTTCAATTCTTTTGGTGTAGGTCTTTCTGTAACTGGGGAAAAGGGATTAGATGTGGCATTTGTCAAGATATTTGGAGACATCCTGTTTCCCAGAGCTAAGGCCCAGCAAACAGGCTGTGCCTTGAGCTTGGCATAACAACAATCCTTCATACTCTGGATGTATTGCTTTGACCAGCACCAGGTGTTCTCTGCCCCCTGTTTCCCAGGGTTCTGAGAGCTGCCCATCATACTTCTTGACACACTTACAATCCCTGTTTCTTGTGGCAGCTAAATAAACCAAATGATGTACTGCATTCCTGTTGCTGCCATGCTAATTCTTGTTCTGTACCCCATTATGAGACGATCAACTTGGAGATTGTTTCTCCAGGACCCAGGACTGCCTGCATTATCCACACATAAGAAGAGTTACTCAAGAATAATTACATCATGGTCCAGCTAACTTGTGTTGTTTTTTTTTAAATGTGTATAAAGCACTGCCTTGCCTCAGAATGTTAAGCTCTCCTTCTCAGAAGGGTCTTCCACCTGTAAGCAGGTCCTCACTTTGCAATTATATTCTATATGTCCTGACTCTCCTATCTCTGGTGTACTTTGTGCAGGTCTGGCAACCACAGGTTATAGGCTAGTTCCTGCCTGGGTTAACAGACCAGGCAGTCTGAAAAGCAAATTCAGCACAAACTTACTCCATACAGAAGAATGATGCTAGGCAGTCAGAATACAAAGCAAGATGGGAACAGTTTGGGCCTCAAGGAGCTTAACTTTTATTTTTCCCTGTGGGGATATAATATATAAACACACAAATAAACAGCAAGGTAACTGGAGGAGACAGACAGTGTTAGAAAAGTCAGGGGTGAGGAATCAGGGAAGGTTTCATGGAGGGAGTGTGCCTGCGGTGAGAAGGAATATCAAAGTACTAAGAGGCACAGTTCAGAATTCAGCCAGCCCCTCTGTAAACTAGCATGTATTAAACAATTACTATATACCAGACACTTCGCTAAACACTGGGTATACAAATACAAGGAAAATGAAAGACATTTCCTGCCCTCAAGAAGCTCTCATTCTGATGGGGAAGACGTTCCATAAAACAAAGCTGAAGTAGGGAGAAGAGAGGGAGTGGTGATCCCTAGCATGGGAGCATGATGGAAAAATCCCAGGGAGCGCAGCCTAGTGGGAAATGAGGAGATGTCAGGACTGGGTGTACCCCTTAAATGGAAGTTCTGGGAGGAGCCATCCAATCAGAGGGAGGGGCCTGGGGCAGGGGGTACCTCCTGAGATGTGCATACCAGGGCTGAAGTGATCTTCCAGGATGAAAAAGTTGCTGGGACATGATGGGGGGAAAAAAAGCATGTTGCAGTCATGGAGTAGGCCTTGTGTGAATGCACAGAATGAATGATAAGTTCAGAAAACAAGTGGGAGAGAAGTTTGACTGGACTGGAGAGTGCATGAAAGGGGGGTACCTAAGATTGGAAAGGGTGGTTGGAACTAGATGTGACTTAGCAGAGTTATCCCTTCCACATCACAGGCGTCAGAAGCGTGGGGCCCCTGCAATCTGGAAAATCCACGGGAAAGTTTTTGACCCACATTTCATAGCAGAGAAGTCTGAATTATTATTGTATTAAAAGGTGACATATGTTGATATTATACAATACCATACATATATTTTATGCATTTCTGAGTTTCTAAACTTTTCCTGTGTTCTCTGATGGCCTTCATGTATTGTCTGTGGCTTTTGCAAAACTCCCCCCAAATTCTCATTTAGTTTCTTGTGGTGGCCCACAACATGTCGGAACCACGATGGGTAAATTGTGATGTGGAGGGGATAGCTGTTTACTTCCATGGTAAGACACTTACTATGTGATGCTAGAGAAATCACTTAACTTTGGTGTGTCTCAGTTTCCTTAACTGTAAAATGGGGATAATAACACTAAACGCCCAGGGTTATGAGCATGGAATGAGATAATATTTCTAAAGTTCTTACTTAGCACAGTTTCTGGCATATAGTAGGCATTTAATATATGCTTGTTAGCCACTTCTATATACCCCTACCTGCTAGTTTCTCCTCACTTCAATTGTCTTGTATCTATTTTAATATATGACTGTATATGTGCTATGCCCCAAACAAGTTACCTTCTGTTTATTCTATGTATCTTGTATGGACCTGTTTATTTACATATTTCTTCCTCCCCATTATAACATAAACTTCTTGAGGGCAAGAACTGTTTTTGCCTTTGTCTCCTTAGTGCTTAACATCATTCCTGCTAGCTAATAAGTGCCTAATACATGATTATTGCATCATTTGATATTGTATAAGTTTATTTTATCTAACCATTCTGTGCCTTGGTTTCCTTCTCTGCAACTGAGGGAATTTGGTATAATAGTCCCTAAGATACCTTACAGTTCTAAATCCATGAACATGTACTATCTTTCCAGCTAGCCTACAAGCCTCTTGAAGGAAAGAAATGGTGCACTTTTGTCATGGTATCTCCAGTATTTAGCAAACTAGGTCCATCATAAATGATTCATACTTATCTTTGTCATGCTCACATGTCTCCTAGTAAAATCAAAGGTGACACATATTTTACTCCACTTTTTTTTTTTGAGGGGAAGCAGGTCAGTGAGGAAGGTACTTATTATTTCATCATTGTAGGAACCTTCTAACACCCACCCCTGAGAAACTACCTTTACCAATCATTCACTCAGTACCAATCAGTAAGTATTGATTAAGAACTATATGGAGCTAGGCTGGTGATTCAAGTATAAAGAATGAAGCTATCTCCACTCACAATAAGCTTATATTCTAATGAAGGAGTCAACAAGTACATATAAAATATGAAAAAAAAACATAAATAAAAGGGAATAAATGTGAGTATATACAAAGCAGCTAGTTTCCTAAACAGTCGTTTGGGAGGGAAGCACAGGCAATTAGAGGGAGCAGGAGATGATGTTGCACATTAAAGGGAAGAAGGGACTCTCTGAGGCAGAGGTAAGGAAGGAGTGCAGTTCAGGCAAGTAAGACAGATAGGGCCCTCTGTGCCTAAGAGGTTAGAGAACTGTCCAGAGTGCTGAGAAGTTAGATGACTTGCCTGAGGTCACAGCCAGTGCCCATGACAGGCAAAACTTGAACCCAGGTCTTCCTGATACAATAGCCATCTCTTTCTTTACTTTATCACCATTGCCTCTAGACTCCTTTGTATACATTGGCTAATCCAGCCACAGAGGCAAAGATAGCTTCTTTTTTTCTGGAAGTAAGCTTCTAGGACAGCCAGATAAATTGTGTATTCAGCAAGAGGCTGACATTACCAATGGACTGAGCTTGCAAAGCTATAGCTTGGCCTTGGATTTTAACATATGTTAGAATGAAAGCAAGGCCACTGATAATGCAGATTTTATACTTGTGTATTATTTCCTTGTGACCAGGGAAATAATACAAAAAATTGCCTGAACAATTTGGGAAAGCACAAGGGAGGCAGAAAACAAATCAACTGAATGAGCTGGTGTTTACTCCTTCCACATACAGCCCTACCTTGACTTGTCTGAAAAGGGAAGTGGGGCAAGACACACACTTATAGTTAAAAAAACTCAAAAAGCAAGCTAGAGACACATAAGAATTATTGGTTACAAAGCCAAAAAAGGCAGCCTGGCCAAAGACATGACAGCTGTGGTGGGCACAAACCACATAATATTTATTCTTAGTTATGCTCCTAGCTTCCAGTTCTGTGGGCCTCTTATGCTAAGGGAGTAAGGCTTAATAAGTGTGTTGAATTGGATAAAGCATTCTCTGGTACGTTGCAATGACAGTAAATTTATATTTGCTGTCTATATGCACCAGTTCTTCTTTTTAACAATTAAAGACTAGATAGTGTTGAGTTAGGGGTACTATCTGGAGTGGGGATTGAGAAGGGAGCTGGCTCCTCTAGTTGCTCATGGAGGTGTCAGGTAGGGGTGTGCAGTGGCCACCTTATGCCACTTAATTTCCTTTTCTTTTTAGAAAATTTATTTATTTTTTTAACATGTGTTTTTAAAACTTTGGGTTCCAAATTTTCTCCCTTCCTCCCTCCCCACCCAACCTCATTGAAAAGGCAAGCAACCAGACACAGGTTATATATGTGTAGTCATGCAAAACACTTCCATAGTAGTCATGTTGTGAAAAACCAGGTATATTTCCTTTCATCCTATCCTACCCCTCCTTTATTTTATTCTTTATTTTGACCCTGTCCCTCCTCAGAAGCATTTGCTTCTGATTATCCCCTCCCCAACCTGCCCTCCCCTCTAACAACCCCCTGCTTTCTTGTCCCCTTCCCCCCTTATTTTCCTGTAGGGTAAGATAGATTTCCATACCCAACTGTGTATGTTATGCCCTCCTTAAGCCAAATCCTATGATTCCCCTATTTCACCTCCACTGTAAAAGCCTTTTCTTGTCTGTTTCATGTGAGATAATGTACCCCATTCTACCTCTCCCTTTCTCTTTCTCCCAGTAAAATCCTCTCGCCCCTTAATTTTATTTTCCAGATATCATCCCTTCATCTTCAACTCACCCTGTACCATTTATCTATCTATCTATCTATCTATCTATCTATCTATCTATCTATCTATCTATCTACATGTAATTTTTTCCCTCCCACTACCCTAATACCGACAAAGGACTCATGAATTAGAAATATCATCTTTCCATGCAGGAATGTAAACAGTTCAGCCTTAATAAGTCTTTTATGATTTCTCTTTCCTATTTACCTCTTCCATGTTTCACTTGAGTCTTGTATTTGAAAGTCAAATTTTCTGTTCAGCTCTTGTCTTTTCATCAAGAATGTTTGAAGGGGAAGCTAGGTGGCACAGTGGATAGAGCACTGACCCTGAAGTCAGGAGTACCTGAGTTCAAATATGGCCTCAGACCATACACTTGACACTTGCTAGCTGTGTGACCCTGGGCAAGTCATTTAACCCCAGTTGCTTAAAAACAAACAAACAAACAAATAAATAAATAAAAATCACATAAATACATGAATGAATGAATGAATGAATGAATGAATGAATGAATAAAATAAAGACACAGCTTGAGCATTTCTACATGAAACTTTGGAGCAGCTAGGTGGTACAGTGGATAGAGCACCAGCCCTGGATTCAGGAGGACCTGAGTTTAAATCTGGCCTCAGACATATAACACTTACTACCTGTGTGACCCTGGCCAAGTCACTTAATCCCATTGCCTAGCCAAAAAAAAAAAAAAAGAATTCTTGAAAGCCCCCTATTTCACTGAATGACCATTTTTTACCCTGAAGGATTATACTCAGTTTTTCTGGGTAGGTGATTCTTGGTTGTAATCCTATCTCCTTTGCTCTCTGTAATACTATATTCCATGCCCTAAGGTCCCTTAATGTAGAAACTGTTAAATCTTGTGTTATCCTGATTGTGTTTCCACAATACTTGAATTGTTTCTTTCTGGCTGCTTACAATATTTTCTCCTTGATGTGGGAATTCTGGAATTTGGCTACAATATTCTGAGGAGTTTTTCTTTGGGGATCTCTTTCAGAAGGAAATTGGTGGATTGTTTCAATTTCTATTTTGTCCTCTTATTCTAAAATATCAGTGCATTATTCCTTGAAAGATGATGTCTAGGGTCTTTTTTTTTTACCATGGCTTTCAGATAGTCAAATAATTTTTAAATTATCTCACCTGGATCTATTTTCCATGTCAGTTGTTTTTCCAATGACATAATTCACATTCTTTTCTATTTTTCATTCTTTTGGATTAGTTTTACAGTGCCTCAATTTATTATAAAGCCACTAGCTTCCAATTGCTCCATTCTAATTTTTAAGGAAGTACTTTTTTCAGTAAGCTTTTGGACTTCCTTTTCAATTTAGCCAATTTTGCTTTTTAGGGCATTCTTCTCCTCTTTGGCTGTTTGGATGTCTTTTGCCATTTGGGTTAGGCTATTTTTTAAGGTGTTATTTTTTTCAGTATTTTTTGGGGTCTCCTTTAGCAATCTGTTGGCTTGTTTTTCATGATTTTCTTGTATCACTCTCAGTTTTCCCTCTACTTCTCTTACTTGCTTCTCAAAATCCTTTTTGAGCCCTTCCATGGCCTGGGACCAATTCATATTTTTCTTGGAGGCTTTGGATGTGGGAGCTTTGACTTTGTTGTCTTCTTCTGGTTATATGTTTTGATCTTCTTTGTCACCAAAGTAAGATAATATGGTCTGACTCTTTTTGCACTGCTTGCTCATGATCCCAGCCAATTACTTTCATTATAAACTCTTTGCTAAGGTAGGGGTCTGTTTCCAGTGTGGAGAATGTACTGTCCCAAGCTTCAGGGGTTTTGTGTAGCTGTTTTCAGAAATACTTGTAGGGACCTGTAAATTTTCAGTTCTTCCAAGGTGGTATGATCAAGGGCAAGGTGTTTACTCCTTTCCTGTCCTGTGCTTTACTCTATGAGTGACCACAAGCACTCTTTTCTGCCTTGGAACTGTGAGGAGGATACCTCGGCACCGCCACTACAAGCTCCACCAGGCCAGCTCTTCTCCTTGCCCCAGGACCTCCACCCAGAACTGTGATCCAGATCCAAGCATGGGCAAAGCAAGAGAATCCTGCAGCAGCAGAGACATCCCTGAAATCCCACTCAATTCCCTCTCAGTAAGTGGACCAGAAGCTCAGGAGGTAGCCACCACCCTGGGGCTGAGCTCAGGGAATGAGGCTTGGACTCCACCCATCTCTCTCACCACAGAAACAGTTTTCCCACTGACCTTCTAAGTTGTCTTTGGTGTTCATGGGTTGTGAAGTCTGGAAACTGCCACAGTTGCCCACAATTCAGTCCTCTGAGGCCTGCTTCAGGTTCACTGTGGCCTGTGAGCCCACGCCGAACTGCGTTCCTCTCCCAGACCAGCACTATATACCTTTCCAATCAACCATCCAGGTTGTCTTGGGCTGGAAATTTGCTTCACTTTGTCTTTTTGTGGGTTCTGCTGCTTTAGAATTTGTTTAGAGCATTTTTATAGGTATTTGGAGGGGTTTGGGGGAGAGCTAAAGCAAGTCACTGCTTTTACTCTGCCATCTTGGCTCCACCCTCTCCTTCTTCCAACTGTTAATTGTTTTTTTAGGCAATTGGGGTTAAGTTACTTGCCCAGGGTCACACAGCTAGCATCAAGTGTTTGGTCTGAGGCCAGATTTGAACTCAGCTCCTCCTAACTTCAGGGCTGGTGCTCTATCCACTGCACCACCTAGCTGCCCCCCAATTCTTGAATTTTCAACTTGAGCTCTTACAGTGTGCAACTCTGCAAACATCACAAATGAGGCCGAGATTTGTTAATTGTCTAGACTTAAGAAAGTGATGGAGAAAATGATAATCATATAGATTGAACTGAAAAATGTATCTGAGATATAGACACACTTTTGGAGAGTCAGTGGTTAAATATTTACTATTGTGGGAGTAAACTTTTAGCTTACATTCACCAATTTAACTCTTTTCTACTAAATTACAAGTGCCTAGAATATATTTCCACCAAAAGATCACCTTTCATTTAAAAATAAGTATTTGAAGTATTCTTGTATTATTTCCTATGAGTAAATAACAGAAGCGGTGGCTGGTTGGGGGAAGGAGATTGACTTACGAACACAATGCCAGTGAAGATCAAACATAAAGAGTCTCCATTTGTCAGTCTGCTTGAATTCATTATTTTCCCAAAGTGATTACTCCCTTCTTTCCTCAAAGAAAGGGAAAAAAGAATCTGCAGGACATTGTTACTGGAAAATATGGCACACTAAATCATTGTTGGTGGAATTGTGAACTGATCCAGTCATTTTGGAGAGTAATCTGGAAATGTACCCAAAGAGTTATTAAACTGTCTATACCCTTTAATCCAGCAATACTGCAACATCAATTTCTAAAGATAATTAGGGGAAAATGAAAAGAGCCTGCATGTTCTAGAATATTTATAGCAGCTCTCTTTGTGGTGGCAAAGAACTGGAAATTACAAGGATGCCCACCAATGGGGGAAAGGCTGAACAAGTTGTAGTATGTACTTGTGATGGAATACCACTATGCAATAAGAAATGATGAGCTCAGTGATCTTAGAAAATCATAGATAGACTTGTACAAAATAATGAAGAGTGAAATAAGCAGAATCAAGAAGATGTTTTATACAGTAACAGCAATATTGTTTTAAGAACAACTTTGAGCAAATACTATTATAAATGCTCAAATTAACAACAAAGGACTTATGAAGAAAGATGCTCTTTGCATCCAGAGAAAGAACTGATAAATAGAAATATGTATAGAATAACTTTACATGTACATATATACATATATGTATATATGTGTATATATGTATGTGTGTATCTAGGTATATATGTATATATGTGTGTGTGTATGCACACACACACACACACACACACGCACACACACACATATGCACACATGACTACCTGTACCTAATGGTAACCGTCTCCAGGGTAGGGGGAGGAAAGAAAAAAGGTAAAAAAAGAAATTTTCATGCTAAATTTATTATATATTTAAAAAGACAAGCAAGATGCACGTAAGAGATTTTCAGTTTCAGTTTATACTGTGTTATGAAATTAGTGGTGTTATTCCATAAATTAAAAATTAAATAAATAAAAATAAAAAATTCTTACTTTAAACTGTTGCCTCTCTGAGGGCAAGAGACATTGCTGAAAGGCACTATACAAGCTGCTCATTCAGTAAGTTATTGTATTATTAGTTTCTGATATATTTCCATTTAATTAAACCCTTATTATAAATACATGTCAGAGTGGTTTCATTAGCATATAGGTATCTTTTGCAAAACAACAACAACAACTTAAAATATTGGATGATTGATGCAAGGAAAAATCATTAATCCTGATTCATCTCCCAGCACTAGAGTGTTGTGACCTTTCTGAAAAATCACAAATCTTAGATGGGTAGTCCTCTGCATAATGCCAGGGTTCTTAACCTTTTTTTTTAAATTTTTTGCATCCCAGCTGCCTTTGGCAGTCTGGTGAAGCCTGAATACCTCTCAGAATATTTTTAAATGCATAAAATAAAATACATAGAATTGCAAAAAAAGCCAAATATATTGAAGGAAAAATTAACTTTTTTTCCTAACCAAATTTATGTACCCTTGGAAATCTTGTCACAGACTCCATGGAGATTTGTTCAGGTTACTTCTTTGCCCTATTGAATCATCTTGTTTCATTCAACATATAATAGCAGGAGATTTAGGGATTGTGCTTATGATTTCATTGGTATAGCAGACTCCCAGATGTGGGAATTCCCTCTACAGAGGTCAACCCCTTGTCTGCAATTTTGAGTCTTAGACAGTTGACTAGATAGAGGGCTTCTTAAACTTTTCCCACTCATGACTCCTTCTCAGGGCAGCATTCATTGGTGTTGCATGGTGTGATGGCATGCACAGTGCAAAGTGGTATGCTTTGTGTTTAGAACCAAGGCTGCAGTGAAGTTGTATAATGTGACACTGGCAAGTGCAGCCAGAAACACCTCAGATTCATTATGTATTTGATTTTGAATTCAGTTTTGGTCATTGTGCATTCAGAAACTTTTCACTGTTGCCAAATTATTCATGACCCCATATGGAGTTGTGACCCTAAGTTTTAGAAGGATAAAAGTGAAAGGATAAGTGACTTGGCAGGCCCAGATAGCCCAAAAGTCAACAGTGGAATTGGAACTCATATATACTTGGTGTGAAGATTGGCTTATTTTCTAGGCCCTAGCTGACATAAATGACTTCATGTTTGACCACTGATTGACTCACCTCTTTAACTGGGAAGTTCTTATGTACCCAGTCACTGACTTGGTCAGCTACATTTAGGGTTATGAATGCAAGATTAGCAGACTATAGATTTAGCAAACATTATTAATCTATGTATGCAAGGTGAGCAAGCATTCATAATCACAGTGCCTTTGTTGATAAGGGGAACTACAGTCCAGACCACTCACTGACTTCCCTAAAGTCCTCTTCCCATTCAATCCCCATAAATCTTCTCAGTAACAGCAATTAGAGATAATGGCAGAAACCCAGGATATCAGGGCTATCTCTCAGGGTACCCAACCCACTGTATGTCTGAGTTATGGTTGTCAAGCAGGCCTATGTAGGACAAGAGCCACACTTACATGATTGTGACTAATAAACTGGCTGCCTCATGATCATTGAGTGCTTATATTTCTCATCAGCACTTTCTCACCCCAAATCCCCTCACATCTGCCTTCAAAGCTGGCTTCCTTCCCACCATGCCATTCTGTTCTCATCCATTAGTAACACATATTTATTGAGCTCTTATTATATTCTAGGTAGTACTTGGGATATGATTTTATGTGGCAATTATTTATTCAGGCAGCAGCAATAACAACAAAAATCTATAAAATACCTATTGTGTGCAAAAGTCTGTGCTAGATGTTGAAGGAGATGCAAAATATAGAGACCTCCCGGGATTTATAGGTAATAGGGGCAATAAGACATCAACACAGATATTCCAAACATACAGTATCACATGACAAGTTCACTTGAGAGTAATGAAATATAAGCAGAGGTTGTTTCGTTTTTGTCTTTGGAAACCCACACCCAGGTCAATGGCTAGAACACAGTAGGTGCTTAATAACTGTTGAACTGATTAAATCATAGAGAGGTGCTAAATGAAGCATTATGAGAAGTCTGAGTGTGAAGGGCTATACCAGATGTAAGGAGTCCTGAAGATTTCCTGGAGGAGGTGACCTTTGGACAGTTAATATTTCAAAAGTCAAAGTGAAGGAGGGTACACCAGCATCGGTACCTGTGTGAGCAACAATGTGGTTCATGTTTGGGGGAACAGAGAGGTTGGCCAGAGTGTAGAGCAGTGATCAACAAGCTATATTCTGAGGGTCAAATCTGGCCTACCATTTGATTTTGTGCAGTCCATGAGCTAAGAATGTTTTTCACATTTTAAAATGAAATAAAATTTTATTATAAAATAATAAACATTCTTAGCTCCCAGCTGCAAAAAAAAAAAAAGGTATGAGTTGGATTTTACCTACAGGGTATAGTTTGTCAATTCCTGGTATAGAATGTGTGAGAGGAGTAATGTGCAATACAACTGGAAAGGCAGGATGCCATGGAAAACCAGGCAAAGGTACTTAAAATTTACTCTGTGTAATAGGGAGATATGGAATTTTTTTAGTAGAACGATGACATGGCTAGGTCTATGAATTTGTTTGTGTGTATGTGTGTGTGTGTGTATACAAAAGTCTCGGTGTGTTTTTAAGTTTTACTAAGCTTGAAACTGCATTGAGACGTTTGGGAAACATACTATGTATGTATGTATTTATGTATGCATATATGTGTCCGTATGTGTGCCTACATTTGTATAGAAGAAGGATAAATTGTAGAGGGAAGAAAATGGAGGTGAGAAACATAGGGAAAGTGCTGTTGAAATAGAACCTCCCTAAAGGATCTGACAAAAACTCTTAGAAAAACTGGAACGCATTTTGTCTTATGTAGATTTTGACAAACCCCTCACACTACGCACCAAAATAAAGTCCAAAGACATATATTACTTAGATATTAGAGGTCATATAAAAATTAAGTGAGTGAGAAGTTAGGACATATATGTGTATGTATGCATATATATGCACATACATATATGTGTATATAGGTTATGAACAAATGAGGTATACAAAGGATCACAGAAATAAAATGGATGATTTGATAAATTTAAATTTTTTTTCATAATCAAAACTGATGTTTTTAAAATTACAAAGCAAACAAATAATGAGGGAAATGTTTGTAACACATTTGTCTGATAAAGGTTTCATTTCCAAGATACATAAGAAATTGAATCAACTTTATAAGAGCTATTCCTCAAATGATAAATGGGCAAAGGATATGAACATGCCATTTTCAAAGGAAGAAATCCAAGTAATCAGCAGTCATGTGGAAAACTGTTTCACATCACTAAAATTAGAGAAATAGAAACTAAAGCCACATTAATTATATCCTATGGACTCAAAAGTTGACAAGAAAAGAAAGATAACAAATTTTGGAAGGGTTGTGGGTAAATAAGAAATTAATGAACAAATGTTTGGTGGAGCTGTGAACTTCTCCAGCCTTTCCGACAAGCAAGATTGGGACAGGGAGAGGAGTCTGACTATTTTCTCAGAAAATGTTGCATGGCAGGATGACATGGGAGCTCATGTTTTGGGTTATTTGAATCACAAGCCCTAAGGAGAGAGTACAGACATATATGTGTGAACAGAATGGAGAGATTCTCAAAATGGAATAGCTCTGGATACACAGTCTGGAGTGAGGAAGACCAGAGGGTTTAAGCCTGCAGCAGAGGCATAACTAGGTAGGTGGCCCTGAACAAGTCATTTATACTTTTATGATCTCATTTTTTTTTCACACACAATATGTAGATACTAATAGTGCCCACCTCATAGGATTATTGTGAGGGTAAAATTTTACGCTGTATGGAAAGTGTTTTGTAAATCTTAAACACTGTAACATGTTAGTTGTTGTTATTCTATGTTCTGACCACATTCTGTATATTGTATTTAGTTCTGGGCAACAAATTTTAGAAAAGAATAGAAAGCTCCCAGAGCAGGGCCAAGCACAGAGGCCTAGGACATCAATTTCACGTTGTATGATGACCAGTCAAAGGAACTGGGGCCATTTATCCCAGTCAAAATGTAGGGTGGGGAGCATGGCAGTTATCATTATTATTTTAAGTCCTGTCCCCTGAACAAAATATAAGATAGACTTATTCTTCTTGCTCCCAAAATGAAGAGCAATGGAAATTGCAAAAACATAATTAGATTGAACACAGGGGAATACCTGATAACATTTGGTATGAATGAAGAAACAAATGAGCCCCCTTGGGAAGTGACAGGTTCCACCTCACTGGAGGTCTCCAAAGGCTGGGTGATGACCTGACTGCTACAATGCACAGGGGATCTTGACTCAAGATGGACAAATGTCCTTTTCAGTTCCTTCCTATTCTGAGGTTCACTGTGGCAGGCTTAGATGACTACTTCTCTGCCTCTGTGAGTGATCGCCTACTAGCTGGGCTCTGAATGTATAAACTCATTAGCATTTTCTTAAAAGTGCAGGAGAGAAAGAAATGAAACTTTGGGATATACATGATGTTTAGTGGAGGATTTTCTGGCATTTAAATGCATTAATCACTCCTCAGAAACTTGACATTATTAAAGGGAAAGAAAGCAGAGAGGGAGAAGAGGAATGTTGGAAAAGGAGGAAGAAGAATGAGCTTAAGAATAACATCTATTTGAGAAAATCATAAACTGGCCCCATTGTTCTGAAAAGGAAGGGTGTGAAAAATAATCATTGTCCTATGTGACTCTTGATTTTTGCTTCCATGCAAGGTGTAGCAGTGATAGTAATGGAGAAAAATAGCATTTCCAAAGTCCAAGTGTTAGTTCAGAGCCTGAGGGAGTCTAAGTTGAGCTTGCTCTTTAAGGACAGTTCAGATAGGAATCCAGTTCAAGCTTGTTTGAGACATTGTGGCTCAGCAAAATACTCAGTTCATTTGTGGCTTGAGTTAAACTGGTCCTGAGGTTTTCCTTTCTGATAGATTAGTCAAACTTTATCAACAAAGGAGGATGGAAAAGAGACACTACCCAACTTTAAAGAAACCCAGAAGTCATGCATTTCCTAATGCCTTAATTTGGATTTTGAGCAGATCACTACCTTAGATAAACAGGGAAAAGATATTTTTCAAATATTCCTGCAGAGATAGGATGATAGAATGTTAGAGATGGAAGGAAATTTCTGGATAATTATGTTTTACTTTCTCATTTTTTAAGTGAGGAAACTGAGGGCCAGGCAGGTTATAGAATTTGTCCGATTTTCCCCATGTTTTCTGATTCCTAATCCAAATATGCTTCATACTTTATTTTACTGCTATTTTACCCAGGGAAATCCTTTCACAGACAATTGTTGATTATGTGCTGTTAGATGTGAAAGAAAAAGGCCCAAATGACAGGAATTAGCTATCAGTTTCAAAATGATGCACCTAAAAAGGGATTTTTGCAGTTAGATGATTTAGACTGATTCATGCTCTGTCCAATACCAGAAAACATCATGAGTAAGCATGGCATATCGGAATGAAAGGGAAGTAATCACTTCCAAAACACTTGGTTCCCTTCTAATCTTTCCTGGAGAAACGTTTCAAGTTATAGGCACCCTATTTAAGAATTACAAGCAGTCATAGAAGAATTATAAAGATGATCAAAGGAAAATCAGAGAAAAGGTTAAAAGAAGAGGAATGAGATGGAAAAAAAAAAGAAGGCATCAAGGTGGACTAACTAGAAGTCCAGACATATTAAGGATATGTTACAAGGAGGCTAGTTACCATAGGAGAGAGAGACAGAGAGAGAAAAAAAATGGTCTTTTTGCAGATGATATAATTATATATTTTGAAAATCCCAAAGACTCAATTAAAAAGTTAGTTGAAACAAATAATAATTTTAGCAAAGTAGTAAAATATAAGATTAATCCACATAAATCATTAGAATTCCTATATATCACAAACAAATCCCTGCAAGAAGAGATAGCAAGAGATACCCCATTTAAAATAACTCTAAACAGTATGCAATACCTGACAGTACATCTGCCAAACCAAACCAAAACAAAAAAGAACCATATGAATAAAATTATTAAAAATATTTTTTACAAGTAAAATCATAAGTAAATAATTGGAGAAATATTAATTGTTCATGAGTAGGCAGGGTCAGTATAATAAATTTTAGCTAAACTAATTAATATATTCAATGTCATCCAAATTAAATTTAAAAAACTTAATTAGAAATAATAACATCAAAATTAATTTGGAAGAATAAAAATAAAGAATATCAAAGGAACTAATGAAAAAATGTAAAGGAAGGAGGTTTAGCAGTACCAGATCTTAAACTATTTTATAAGGCAGTAATTATCAAAACTATCTGTACTGGCTAAGAAAAAGAAAGGTAAATTAATGGAACAGAGTAGACATACAATTTACAGCAGCAAATAAATGTAATAGTCTTGTATCTGGCAAGTGTAAAGACTTAAGATTCGGGATAAAAATTCATTATTTGGTAAAAAAAAAAAATATTGTTAAAACCAGAAAGCAGTATGGCAGAAACTGGGCATACACCAATATCTTATACTATTTTCCAAGATAATGTCAAAATGGATACATGATCTAGGTATAGAGAAAGTTATTACAAGAAAATTTGAAGATCACGGAACATATTACTTATCAAACTTATGGATATGCAAGCAATTTATGAATAAACAAGAGATAAAGAGCAGAGTGGGATATACAATTGATAATTTTGGTTACATTAAATTAAAAAAAAAGTTTTGTACAAATGAAACAAATGTAGCCAATATCAGAAGGAAAATACAAAGCTAGGGGAAAAAAATTTATATATAGTTTCTTAGGTAAAGGCTTTATATAAATATATAAAGAACTTTATCAAGTCTATGAGAATATGAGTCATTCTTCAATTGATAAATGGTCAAAGGATATGAATAGGTAATTTTTTGATGAAGAAAACAATAATTTATAGACATATAAAAATGTTCTAGGTCATTATTGATTAGAGAAATACAAAGTAAAACAACCTTGAGATATAATTTTGCACCTATCAGATTGGCTATAATGATTAAAGGAGAAAATGACAAATGCTGGAGGGAATGTGGAAAACTGCGATATTAATTCATTGTTGGTGTAATTGTGATTCATCCAACCATTTTGGAGAGCAATCTGGAATTATGCCCAAAGAGTTGTTAAACTGCCTATACCCTTTGATCCAGCTATACAATTACTACATTTATTTCCAAAGATTATTAGAGAAAAAGGAGAAGAACTTATATGTTCTAGAATGTTCATAGCAGCTTTCTTTGTGGTGACAAAGAACTGAAAGTTGTGGGGAAGCCAATCAATTGGGGAACAACTGAACAAGTTCTGGTATATGATTTTGATAGAATACTGCTATGCTATAAGAAATGATGAGCTTGATGATTTTAGGGAAAAGAAAAACATGGATAGATGCACAAAATAATGAAGAATTAAACAGGCAGAACAAAGAGAACATTGTATGCAGTTGCAGCAATATTATTTTAAGAAGAACTTTGAGCAAATAAATTATTTTCACTATTATAAATACCTCAATTAACTACAAAAGACATATTATGGAAGATATCATCTGCATCCAGAGAAAGAACTGATAAATAGAAGTATGTATAGAATTATTTTACATGTACATAATATACATTTGTAAATGTATTATATAGGTGTGTGTATTTGTCTCTCTCTGTCTGTCTGTCTGTCTCTCATCTATCTATTTGTGTCTAATGATAGCCATCTCTATGGTGGGGTGTGGAAGAAAAAAGGGAAAAAAAGAAATTTATAAAATAATTTTATTATACACTTAAAAGGAATAGAAAGCTATGCATAATAGATTTGCAGTTTGTATGTAGTCATCTTTTTAAAATGAAATAAATAAAAAATAATAAATAAAATTTAAAAAATTGGAAATACTTAAACTAAATAATATTACTAGATGCTTAGCTACAAGATCAATCATTTAAATATAAATTCTTCATAACTTTGAAAAGATTATTTTACTTTTTAAATAATATTTTATTTTTTCCAATTGCATGTAAAAACAATTTTTAACATTTTTTTAAAAATTCTGAATTCCAAGTTCTTTTCCTTCCTACCTCCTGTCTCCGACCCCTTAGATGTTAAGCATTTTGATATAGGTTATATATGGGCATTCATACAAAACATATTTCCATATTAGTCATGTTGTGAAAAGAAACATAGAACAAAAATACTATGAAAAAATGAAGTAGAAAACAAAATGCTTTGATCTATATTTAGACTCCATTAATTCTTTCTCTGGAAGTATATAGGATTTTTCATCGTAAGTCCTTTGGATTTGTCTTGGATCATTGTATTACTGAGAATAGCTAACTCATTCATAGTAGATCATATGATATTATGGTTACTGTGTACAATGTTCTCCCTGTTTTGATCATTTTACTTTTGCATTAGTTCATGTAAGTCTTTTCAAGTTTTTTTTCTAAAATCATGCTGGTCATGGTAAGAGAAGTACAAAATCTGACTGAAGAAAATACTCCTTAAAAATTAAAATTGGTCAAGTCTAAGCTAATGACTCCATGAGGCATCAGGAAACAATAAAGCAAAGACCAAAAAAAAAAAAAAGAAAAAGAAAATAGAAGAAAATGTGAAATATCTTACCAGAAAACAGATGCCCTGGAAAATTCATTGAGAAGAGATAATGTAAGAATTATTGGAGTACCTGAAAACCACTATATAAAAAAGGGTCTAGACATCATATTTAAAGAATTTATAAAGGAAAATTGTCCAGATATCATAGAACCAGAGGGCAAAATAGAAATTGAAATAACCCACCAAACTCATCCTGAAAGAGATCCCAAAATGAAAGCTCTCATGAATATTATAGTCAAATTCCACTGGGTCAAGAAGAAATATTGGAAGTGGCCAGAAAAAAAAAATTAAATACCATAGAACTACAGTCCAGATCAAATAAGATTTAGCAGTTGCCACTGTGAAAAGGTGAAGGGCTTAGAACATGATATTCCAGAAACCAGAATTCCAGAATTCCAGAAACAAAGGAGCTAAAATTACGACCACCAACAACCAACAATTATTCAGCAAAACTGAATATAATTCTACAGGAGAAAGAATGACAAACCCCTCCAGTATCTTTGCCAAGAAAACCCCAAATGAAGTCAATATGGTGATACCATCATATCCTTTGCAAAAGGTGATAATTTTGTTTCATTATTGCTTATTCTTATTCCTTCAATTTGTTTTACTGGTCTTATTGCTATAGATAGCATTTTTAACATATTGTACAATGATAATGGACAATCTTGTTTCACCTCCAATCTTGGAAGGGCTTCTAGTTTATTGCCCTAATTGCAATACAAATTGAACTGCCAAAGAATTATTTTATAGAGTAATAATAATAATAATAATAATAATAATAATAATAATAATAATAATACAATTAATCTGTAGGAAGAAAAGGGAAAAATATAGAGGGGAAAAAAAAGAATGGCAACTTAGAAGTTCCAGATTTCAAACTACATTATAAAGTGGGAACTATCAAAACAATCTGGTATTTAATAAGAAATAGAGTGGTTGATCAATGGAATAGATTATGTACACAAAATATACAAATAAAGCACCATAGTAATCTACTGTTTAATAAACTCAAATAGCCCAGGTATCGAGACAAGAAATCAGTATTTGATTTTTTTTTTAAATGGTAAGAAAACTAGAAAGCAGTCTGGGAGAAACTAGTCATAGACCAAAATCTCACACCATATATGTAGATAAAGTCAAAATAGATATGTGATTTAGATATGAAGGATGATAATATAAACAAATTAGAGGAATGCTGCGAGAGCCTGCGTTCACAGCCGGGGTCTAGTGCCGATGGAGTATGAAGAGAGAAAGAACATGGGCCAGGTGGGAGCAGTGAAGAACAAACTCTGTTTATTGATCTGAGGGCTCAGGCTTATAGAGTACTGGATCAAGCAACAGTAACATTATTATTCATGAAAAGCACAAACTTAATTAAGTGATTTCCTTATTTCCTTGTACCTCGTCTGTTACTTTCTTTCCTGTGTCCTGTCCTGGACCCTTTCTGTTTCCTCCCTTCCTGCATCCTGTTCTCAAGAGATGGAACAGGGTTGGTGGTGAGCCGACATCCCGAATTTACACAGCTGTCAGGTTTAGTACAAACTACAGGTAAGACCTGAGATGGCCTCAGCCCCCCAACTCCCCAGGGCTGGTCCTCAACAGAGGAACATGCTAAAATTACCCAATACTCCTATGGGTATGGAAGGAGTTCATAACCAAAAAGACACAGGATCATGTGAGGTAAAGCAGATAATTTTGATTTACATGTAATTAAGAAGTATTGGCACAAATAAAGCTAACATAGTCAAAATTAGAAGGAAAGAAGGAAACTGCAAACATACACAAATATAGTAAGTTTCTCTGACAAAGTTTTTATTTCTCAAATATATAGACAACTGAACTAAATTTATAAAAAAATTTAATCATTCCTCAACTGAAATATTATCAAATAATATGAACAGGTAGTATTCTAAAGAAGAAATCAGAGCTATCACCAGTGATATGAAAACATGGTGTAAATCATTAATAGAGAAATTCACATTTAAACAAATCCAAGGTACCACCACATGCCCATTATGTATAGTGGGTGTTGGTGGCTTGACTTCTCAATGGGTGGTTGAGGGAAAAGAGGAAGAAGAGAATTCAGAACTAAAAATTAACACAAAAAATAAACAGTAGAGAGGTTTGATAGAAATACACAAAATTTTAGATTGATCTATAGAGCCAAACATATGTCTGAATGTTAGGAATTTTCTTAACTGTGAGCTCTAAGCTACTGTGATTGTGTTGATAACTTTTCATTTGATACAAGCACCATAAAACTTGAGAAAAGGGGGTCGTGTATTTACTAGATCAGTGATTCTCAAAGATTTTCATCTTAGGATCCCTTACACCATTGAAAATTAGTGAGGACCCAAAATGTTATTTTAGGAGGGATATATCTCTCACCATTTTTAAAATTGTTGTTTAACCATTTTAGTGGTGTCCAACTCTTTGTGACCCCATTTGTGGTTTTCTTGGTAAAGATATTACAGTGGTTTGCCATTTCCTTCTCCAGATCATTTTATAGATGGGGAAATCATAGGAGAAGCAAACAGAATTAAAAACTTGCCCAGGATCATACAGCTAGTAAGTGTCTGATGCTGGACTTGAATTCATGAAGATGAGTCTTTCTGACTTCAAGGCCAGCACTCTATGCAGTGCATCACCTAGCTGCCCATATCACTGTTTACTATATTAGAAATTAAATCTGATAACATATATTATACATACATATACACACACACACACACACACATACATACATACATACATACATACATATTTGTTCATTTTAGATTGTAAGCTCCTTGAGGGCAGGGACTGTCTCTTTTTGTATTCTTATCCCCAGTGTTTGGAAAACACCTGGCACAAAGTAGTTGTTTAATAAATATTTATTGATGAATTCACTTATATTAACAACATTTTATGTAAAATAACTATATTCTTCAAAAAAAATGAGGAGCAGCATTGTTTTACAGGGTTTTGCAAATCTCTTTAATGTCTGGCTCAATGGAAGATAGTTGAGTTTTTATATCTGCTTTTGCACTTAATCTGTTGAGATACGCTAAGTATAGAAAGAAAGTCCAGTTTCACACAAATATGTAGTTGGAACAGAGGAAAATGTTTTAAAGGGTAAATAATTTCTTAGTATTATTACAAAAATAATTTTGACCTGATCCCTGAGGTAAGGTTCCATGCACTCCCATAAGACCACACTTTTGACAAGACTAGCTTGGAGAACCTCGCTTTAGGCTACAATTGAACTAGTGGTTAAAATAGGGTGTGGCTCATTAAATTGTTGGTCTTCCATGTGAAAAAAGAATGGGAGCAGGTTGGATGGGGAACACATGAGCAAAATATGTGCAGCCAAGGTGAGATGCACCTCTTTTCCAGAGGAATAACAGGTAGCTCAGAGCATGCTCCATAGCTCCACCCACTGGCTTTTCATAGGAATCTTCTTCAGAGGAGCAAAACTCAAAGCAGATGTTAATTGATCAGATTGCCAGCATCTGACCAGGCCTGGATTCTGGTTACTGAAGAGGCAGCGTAACTCTTCTGTTACCCTTTGAAACAGTGCAATAGCCAATGAGGTTATTCTGTTCTGTTCTTATAATAATACCTGTTTTGTTCTTTCTTTGTGTCCTCAGCACTTAACATAGTGCCCGGCACATAGTAAGTCGTTAATAAATGCCTGATGGTTCATTGATTATATAGAGTCTACTAGTTTGCAAAGCCTTTTATAAGCATTACCTTAATACAGCCAATAGCACTGTGAGGGGAAGTATTTCAAATATTACAACTCTCATTTTACAGATGAGGAAACTGAGGCTGAGAGGAAGAGCAACTTCTCTGAGCTCATGTATCTGGTCAGTTTCAGAGGTAAGATCTGAAACCATGTCATGACTTCAAGGCCAGAGCTCTTTCTTCCATGCCACAATGTCTGTTTTAATCCCTGGGGCACTTCAGCTGCAGAATGGGAAGCTCTGACAGGTGCTAATTAGTAGGCAGCCTGTTTATATCCTTCTGGGTCTTCCCCAGGGTGTCTTGCACTGAGGCTTCCTCAATTACCAGCTGTGCCAACCCTGAACTGCTGCTCTGGGGTTTAGTCCCATTGTCTTGATTCTTTGATTTCCATTAAAATGCATACAAGCTGGGGAGGGGGTAAGACTTTAAACTCATTTATTGTGATTGATTTAATGGTAATGAAAGCTCAGATA
The DNA here is from genome assembly GCF_003287225.1 of Phascolarctos cinereus. Lineage (NCBI taxonomy): Eukaryota > Metazoa > Chordata > Mammalia > Diprotodontia > Phascolarctidae > Phascolarctos > Phascolarctos cinereus. Next base: position 470,208,947 of record NW_027555958.1, read on the forward strand.
ACAGGCTTTGATATGGAGGCAAGAGGAAAAAGGGGGCTCTGAAGAAGAAACAAAAAAGGATGCCACTGAATGTAACTCCTTCTCCCCCCTTCATACAAAGCAGTCCACAGAGGTGCAAAGTTTTGCCACCCCATTATTTGTTCAGTTTTTTTAGTGACACCCCCAACCTCTCAACAATTGATGTTCCAAAGACTGGGCTAGGATAGCAGAAAAAAGCACTGGATCGTGAGTCAGAGAACCCAGGTCCAAACCCACCTCTGATGCTGCCTACCTTTGTGACCATGGGGAAATCACTTAGGTTCTCAGGGCCTCAGTTTCCTTATTTATAAGATGAGGGGACAGGATTTCATGGCCCTTGAGTTCCCTTCTACCTGTAGAAGGGAACACTGCATTTAATGAGCTTATGATCTTGTGTGTCATCCCGTTTTTGACTCTTCCCTGCTCCTTACTACCTATGTCCAACCTGTGGCCAAATAAATCCTGGTGATCTATTCTCAATGTCTTGTATATACCTGATTCTCTCCACTCTCATTGTCATCACCCGGTCCATACCCTCACCATCTCTCTCCTGGCCTATTGTAATTGTCAATCAGTCAATAAATGCTGATTAATCTTGATGAAAAATGCTATTCACCTCCAGAGAGAGAACTGGCAAACTCTGAATGCAGATTGAAGCATATATTTTTTAACTTTATTTTTCTTGCTTTTGTGCAACATGGCTAATGTGGGAATATGCTTTGCATAATTTTGTATGTATAAAGACTATCATATGTCTTGCCTTCTTAATGGATAGGAGAGGGAGTAGAGAGAATTTGTAACTGAAAATGACTTTTTAAACTAAACATTTATTAAGACACTGTGCTAAGAATTGGGGACACCAAAAGAGAGTCCCTGCTTTTAGGGGCCACAATCTAACAGGGACAATGACAAATGAACAAATATATACAAACAAGCTATCCATGGACAAATGGGGAGTAATTAAAAGAGAGATGATGCTAGAATTACGGTTGGAAAAGGCTTCCCATACAATATGGGAAGGAATAAAGTATAAGAATATTGGAAATGTAGGAGAGGGCAGGTCATGAAGGTCTTTAAATACCAAGCAGAGAATTTTGCATTTGATCTTAGAGGCAATTGCGAGCCACTGGAAGTTTTTGAGTAGGTTGGTGACATGGCTAGAAAGCCATTTCAGGAGCTGAATGGGGAATGGACTAGAGTGGAAAGAGCTTGAGGCAGGCAGACTCATCAGTAAGACTCCAGGAGTGAGGTGAGAAAGGTCTACACCAGGTGCTCTTCACCTGCTGGGTATCCTTCAATTGACACCTGAGGCATCCAAGAGTTATAATACAGATATGTGCTATCTATGAGATTTCCTAAATTACCAATGCAATAATTATCCAGAAATAAAAGGAGGCTAATGTGGCATGATTTATGTTTTTGTATATGTGCACATATGTATATATATACATATACACACATATTATATATGTTTGTGAGATCTTTTGCTATATTATCTATATGGTTAATTATTTAATGTATCATTTTCTATATATGTGCATATGACTTAAGCACAATAAACATAAGGTAATTTGCAGGAAGGAACACTAACAGCTTGTGGGAAATAGGAACGATATCACGTAGGCAGTGGCACCTCTGCTCAGCTCTGAAGAAACTAAGGATTTCCAGATTTCCAGAGTTGGAGGAGAGGAAAGAGTGCATTCCAGGTGTGTGTGTGTGTGTGTGTGTGTGTGTGTGTGTGTGTATGTAGCAGGGGGCTGTACAATGGCATGGAGGTCAGAGATGGATTGTGGTGTATGAACAGCAAGGACAGTATGCACAAAGTGAAGAGTGAGTGAAGGGGAAGTGTACAAAATATGTCTAGAAAATCCATGTAGAAGCAGGCTGTGGAGGTTCTTAAATGCCAAACAAAGAAGGCCGTATTTGATTCCAGAGTTATTACATAGCCACAGGAATTTACTGAGCAGGAGGATGACATAGTCAGACTTTATGAACAGCAATTTGTCAGTATGGATGATGAATCTGAGAGGCTTGAGGAAGGGAAACCAATGAAGTAGCTATTGAAATAGTACATAGAAGAAGCAATGACGAACAGCTTCAACAATTAAAAATGTATTGCACATACTGTTGTCCAATCATTTTATTCTTTAAAAATGTTATTATTTCTTTTTTTCACATTACCATAATTCTTTCCAGTGCCCTTTTCCTCCTTCCCCTCCATTCCTGGAGAGCCATTCCATAAACAAACATAATTTCAAAGCTACCCCCTCAAAAAAGAAAAATAAAAAAGCTAAAATCAACATAATTTATGAATAGATCAAAAAAGTCTTAAAATATATGCAATGTACACATCTGGACCTCCAACCTCTACGAAGGTATTGGGTGGGAATATCTTTTCAAATCTCTTATTTTGAGCCCTGATTGTTGTTGATAATCATGCAATATTTCATTTGATTTCATTTTTTTGTAATTGTTCTTTCCCTTTACATTGCTGTAGTCATTGTGTCTGTTGCTTGTTTGGTTCTGATTATTTGGTTCTGTATCAGTTGTAGATTTTTCCATGATTATTGGTTTTCATCGAAATGATTATTTCTTACATCATAGTAATATTATATCTATGTTTAATAATTTGTTTAACCATACTTCAATTGATGAGTATCTACTTTATTTCCAGTTTCATTTTATTATTTTTTTTACTATCACAAACAGTACTGCCGCAAATATTTTGCTGAATGTGGTGATTTCCTTATTATTAATGGTTTCCTTGGGGCATAAGGCCGGTAATTGAGTCTTCAAATCAAAGAGAATTGATATTTTAGTCACTGTACTTGTATAATACCAAATTGCTTTCAAAATGGTTGCACTGATTTACAATTCCACAAAGTACTAGTGGACCTGTTTTCCCTCTATCTCTTCACCATTGACTATTCCAATCTTTTGCCACCTTTGTCAATTTATTGACTATGAGGCAAAAATTTGTTGTGGTTTTGATTCACATATCTCTTTTCATTTTGGAGCATTTGGAGCATTTTTTCATAAGGTTATTAATACATCTCAATTATTATTTTGAGAACTGTTTATATAATTTGAATGCTTATCTGTTGAGGAAGGAGTTTTATACTCACTTTTGTTTCTCTAGGCTTTCTCTCTAAATATGTTTTATATACACTTATGTTGTCTAAATACATGTTAATAGTTTATATATTTTGGATTCCAAACCCTTATCAGAAGAATTTGATACAAACTTTTTTTCATTCAATTTCATTCCTTTTTATATTAGATGAATTATCATCATCATCATCATCATTATCATCATGTGCTGGCACTTTTGAGTTTTGTGTAGTAAAGTAAAATATCTATTTCATTTTTTTGTAATTGACACTATTCTTTGTTTGGTTAAGAATAAATCTCCTCAGCATAGCTCTAAGAGATATATGATCTGTTCCTCTTCTTATTTTTTCATAGCATTATTCATTTAGAATTACTTATGTAATTTGAGGAAACAAGCTGGGTTCATTGGATACTGTGCTGGACATAGATTCAGGAAGACTTGAGCTCCAATCATGCTTTAGACACTTAATAGTTCTGTGATGCTGAGAAAGTCATTTAACCTATTCCTGTCTCAGTTCTCTCCTCTGTAAAGTGAAGGCAATAATAGCACCTGAATCCACGAGTATGGTGGGAACAAAATGAAATAATACTTGTAAAGCATTTTGCAAAACTTCAAGTTCTATTTAAATTCTAAATAAATATAGTATAAGGTGTTCATAGAATCCTAATTTTTGCCAGACTACTTTCTAGCTTGCCTAGTGCTTTTTATCACTTTCTGAAATGCTTTACATTTTCTGGTTTATCAACATCAGGTTATTGAGTTCTATTGTTTCTGATTCTCCCTTGCTAAGTCTATTCCACTCATCTGTGTATCGATTTTTTTTTTAACCAATACCAGATGGCTTTGGTATTGACTTATTTATAGTTTGAAGTCTTGATTGCTATTCAACATTCATTCCCACCTCTTTTCATTACTTCATTACTTTCATTACATCTTTGATTTTTTTTAAATGAATCTAGTAATTATTTGGAGTTCTGCAAAATATCCCTTTGATAGCTTAATTGAGATAGCATTATAAAGATACATTAACTTGGGTAGTATTCTAATTTTTTATTATATTGGCAAGGCTCAGTTTTGAGTACTGAATATTCCTCCAAGTAATAAAGTTATTCTTTGTTATTTTAAGGAAGACTTAGTAATTGAAATTATATAAGTATTTTTGTCCTTTGTTAGATTGATTCCAAGGTAGTTTGTGCATTTTGTAATTATTTAGAATGACATTTCTTTTTCTATTATTACCTCTTGAAATTTCTTAGTACTATAAAGAAATGCTTTTGATTTTGGGGGGACTTATTTTGTAGCCTACAACATCAATGAAGCTATTCATTGTTACAATTAGTATTTTTGCTGATTGCCTAGGGTTTTCTAAGTAAACCATCCTATCAAGTAAGGAGAGCTATACATCCTTTTTTAAATCTTTATTTCTTTAATTTCTGTTACTGCTATTGACAATATTTTCAGAACTATATCAAATAATAGTAGACAGAGAGTGACAGTCTTTTCCTTTTATTCTACCTTTATTGGTAAAACTTCTGGTGCATCCACATTGCATGACAATTGCTTTTGGTTTTAGACAGATTTTTTTATGATGGAAAGTTCCCTCTGTGCCTATCCCGTAGGTTTATTTTTTAGTACAAATGAGTAACTCAACACTATTATGGGGTTTGAGGCATTTTCATTTTATTTCAATAATTATGTTGATTTTAAATTTTTGAACTGACAATTCTAATTCTTGATACAAATCAAACATGCTCTTGATGAATGATTTCTTGGATGAATGCTAGAATCTGTTTGACAGAATTGTATTTAACATTTTGAATTAACAGTCATTAATTATATTGTTTAATAGTCCTGTGTTTATTTTCCATCTTTGGTTTGGTTATTAGGGGGACATTGGTCTCATAAAAATAATTTAGTAGAATGTTTTCATTGTTAATTTTTGTAGAAAATAATTTTTGTAGTTTTGGACCTAAATTTTCTTTAAAAGTTTTAATGCAGTTCTCCCATGAATCCATTAGGAAATGGAGGATTTTTTGTATTTTTTTTTACAGCTCCTTTTTACCTTTTCTGTGATTTAATTTTAAGAGTTCTATTTGGTTTTCTGTTAATTTGTATATTACATGCTTTTGAAAATATTATTCCATATATTTTATGTTCTCATTAATGGTAGCATATAACTGTGCATAGTAGGTTCTAATAATTCTTTTTAAAAAATTCTTCTCATTTTGTTCTGATTTTCACCTGGTTCTTTTGATATTTTATTGATTTGATTTTTCTGCCCTCTTCTTTTTACTCATATTTGCTGAAGGTTTATCAATTTTACTTGTCATTTTGAGAACCAGCATTTAGTTTTACCATTTCTATGGTTTCTTATTTCAAGGTTGTCAATTTCTCTTTTCATTTTAATGTCTCTTTTTGCGTGTTTATTTTGTATGTTTATTGTCTTTCTAACTTTTTAAATACATATTCAATTCATATATCCTCTCTTTTTCTATTTCTTAACATGTGTGTGCTTATGTATGTGTGTATGTATGTATGTATGTATGTATTCTCCTCAAGACTACATCCCAGAAATTTTGGTGTGTTGTTTCATTACTGATGTTTTCTTTCACATAATTATTTTTTTCCTAAGATTTGTTCTTTTACTCACTCTTTATTTAAGATTTCATTATTAAGACTCCTTTTAGGTCTGACTTTATTGCTTATCACTGAATGGTTACTATTTTTATTCCATTATGATCTGTAAAGGATGTGTTTGCTCTTTCTCTTTTTTTATATTTGTTTGCAATATCTGTGTTGTGGCATATGGTTAATTTCTGGAAAATGTCCATGTGGTGCAGAAATATATCTTAATATAAGTAGAAAAGGATGTAGCAGCTGTGCTTTTTCCATGCATATATCCTCTCTCACCCCATCCCATGCCTTCACCTCTAGCTGAGAATGGTAATCATACCCAATACTATAATTCATAGAAAAATATGTCAATCCATTGCCCTACAACTATATTCCCCATAAGATAGTTTCTTCAGCAATTTGTTTAGTTTATACTATCCCTTTTGTTTATCTTTCTGTTAAGCTTACTCAGAACTGAAAGAGGGACATTGAAATCTCCTGACAGTATAGTATTATAACTCTCTACGTCTTTTTTATTTAGGTATCTTTTTTTTTTTACTTCATGAATTCAGATACAAAGGCATTTGAAGTGTATATTTTTAATATTGATATTGACTTGTCATCTATGGTTCCTTTCAGCAGAAGGTAATTTCCTTATTTATCTCTCTTTATGTTGTGAATATTGGTTTTTGCTTTATGTAATAACATGATTACAACTCTTCTTCTTTGGATTCTTGTGATGCATTCCCCATAATTTACAATGGCTATATCTGGCTATGCTCTACAGAGATCAGACAATCAATTGATCAATGAATCAACAAGAATTAATTAAAAAGCTAATGCCCTTCCAAATAATTCCAAACATTTGAAAAATATGTGACCCCACAACCAAGTGTTCTCTTTTTTAGAGGAGGTTAACCATCTTCAATTTCTTCTACCGTTACTGACTAAAACCAGCCCAGGAGCATCCACCAATCTTGATTCCAGTAAGAGTAGTTCATATTGCATAATAATAAGAATATCAATGGTAAGAATCACTTATCCACTACATATCTATCTATATCTATATCTATCCATATCTATATCTATATCTATCTATATCTATATCTATCTATATCTATATCTATATCTATATCTATATCTATATCTATATCTATATCTATATCTATATCTATATCTATATCATCTATATCTATATCTATATCTATACCTATCTATCTATATCTATCTATCTATCTATCTATCTATCTATCTATCTATCTATCTATCTACCTATCTTCCAATAAAAGAAGCAGTCACAAAATATTGTTCATTTTCATGATAATAATGGATCTTATGGACTTACATGTCAATACATAAAAAGCACCAAGTGTGAGCAATAAGGTGCTAAACAGATACCTTAATTTAAGTAGAAAGGGATGCAGCAGCTGTGCTTTTTCCATGCATATATCCTCTCTCACCCCATCTCATGCCTTCACCTCTAGATGAGAATGGTAATCATGCCCAAAGCTACAATTTATAAAAAAAAAGATATCAGTCAATTGTCCTACAAGTATACTTCCCTAAACTATACTATATATAGTAGTATACAACTACTACTACTGCAGTTTCCCAGACCAACATATTCTTCCTTTGATACTATTCTCCTAAATCTATTAGCTTCTTCTATTGGACTATAAGCTCCTTGAGGTCATGGACTTTCTTGATATTTTTTACATATATCGCCAGATTGTAAAACAAAAAATCCCCAACAAATTAAAAATATAAAATTCATGCTTTTTCATACATTCATTAATTCATGCATTCACGCCAAGGATTATGGATTATGACCCATTATGGGATAATGACTAAAAAAAAGTATGCATATTAGGAAAAAAATTAAATGGCAGGATAATAGCATTGTAGAGGAAGATAAGGTAACCAGTACTTGCTACATGCCAGTCAATATGCTAAATGCCTTATAAATATTATTTCATTTGATCCTAATGATAACCCTGGGAAGAAGGTGCTATTATCATTCCTATTTTAGAGTTGAGGAACTGAGGCTGAGAGAGATAAAAATATTTTTTTCAGGGTCACACATCTAGTAAATGTTTGAGGCTCAGTTTGAACTCAGCTTTTTCTGATTCTAATCTCAGTGCTCTATAAACAGGACTACATAGCTGTCTTATCAATACATACATCAATATATCATTTTTGAGAAAATCCATGAATCTAGGCATGAGGATCAGAAGGACACAGTGAAGAGATTTTGCGTAAACATTCATGAAAGAAATACATGATAAAAACAATGAAGAAAAAGAATAAAAGAAGACAGAAGGGAATCCTAACATATTGAGTCCTAATAGTTAGCATTTATATAATTATTTAAGGTTTGTGAAGTTCTTTAAACTTATATATATATATATATATATATATATACAAATATGTATTTCTCTGTGTATATATGTCTATATCTATATATAGACATGTATGTATAGATGTATACATACATATACTCATGCATGCATAAAAACAATCTACCCTGTGAGGTAGGGGCTGTTATTATTATTAAGGGAACTGAGATTGATAAAAATAAGTGCCTTTTAAATGTCTGTATAGGATTCAAACTGACATCTTCCTTTTTCCATATCTAGCATTCTACTCAGCACACTACACCATCTAGCTTTATTTTTTTATTTTTTAAAATTATTTTATTTTCAATTCATAGAACAAAACAAGCATTTCTATAATACCGTATAATTTAAAAAAAGGTGGTTGCATATGAAATTATAAATCTAACATGTACAATTTACTGTTCCCTCCAAATATAAAACAACTTTATCATGTAAATTTCTTTCTTTTTCCTTTTATTTCTTCTCTCTCCGGCCTCATACCGATATTTATCTATGTGTAATATTATTTCTATACATACTTCTATTTATCAATTCTTTCTCTGGATGCAGATAGTGTTTTTATTAATTTGTCCTTTATTTTTAATTTGTGTATTTATAATAGACAAAATGACTTAGTCACTCAAAGTCTTTCTTAAACTAATATTGCTGTTACTGTATACAACATTCTCTTGGTTCTGCTCACTTCATTATTCATAATTTTGTGCAAGTCTTTCCATGCCTTTCTAAGATCATTGAGCTCATTATTTCCTACAGTACAGCGGTATTCCATCACAGCCATACACCACAACTTATTCAGGCATTCCTGAATTGATGAGGATCCTTGCAATTTCCAGTTCTTTGCCACCACAAAGAGAGATGCTATAAATATCCCAGTCACATTGAAAGTTATAATCACTACTTGTGAATTTCCCTCCATTTTAGTTTTACTCACTAATTTCTTTCTCAATCTCTCTTTTTAACCTATCCTTGTTACCTTATCTTCTCCCCTACTCTCTCACCTCCACTTCACCCACCCCTCCAAGAGTCCCTCCCACCCTTCCCCACCCCCAATCTCCATCCATACAGCTCTCAAAAAGTCGCCTCTATTCTCTCCCCCACCCTCCCAAATTCCACTCCATACACCCCTCTAAAAATCTGAAAGTTATGACACCAAGAACCAAAAAAAAAAAACCAGAAAAAAAGAGAATCTGAAGCTATCTCATTAAGAAAACAAAACTGATATGGAGAATAAATTAAGGAGAAATAATACAAAAATTGTCAGATTACCAGAATGTTATGATCCAAAAAAGAATCTGGATACAATAATACAATAAATTATTAAAGAAAATTGCCCTTATGTTCTAGAATAAGAGAGTAAAGTAGAAATAGGAGAAAAAAGTTACCTTTTACCATTTGAAAAAGATCCTAGAAGGAAAACTTATAGGAATGTCATAGCCAGGTTTCAAAAGTCCCAGGTTAAGGAGAAAATATTGTAAGCAAAAAGAAAAAAACAGAATTTAAATATTGCAGAATACAGTCAAGATTTCATAAGACCTAGTAGCTTCTGCTCTACAAGACCATCGGTATTGGAACATTATATTTTGAAGAGCAAAATAGCTGGGGTTGAATCTAAGAATAACTTACCCAGCAAAGCTGAATGAAAAAAAATTCCTGAATGAACAAAAAAAAAATAGGCGTTTAATGAACTAAAAGTTTTTGTAACAAAAGGACCAGAACTCAGTGGAAACTTAGATACAAAAGATCTAGAATAAATACAAGAAAAGCATTAAAGGCTCATTATAAGGTGCTCATTAAAGTCAAACTGTTTATTATATATATGAAAATATTATCAATAATCTTAAAACTGTCATAGTTAACTAACGTGGTTGGAAAGAAAGGTTGGGACTGAATTGTGTATGATGGAGTAATTCTGAAAAAACAAAATTGAGCAGTAATAGTGAAAGGGACCAAGTATATTATAAAAATGGGGCATGAAAGAAAGAACTAATATACAGGAATCAGATGGGGGTGGAGAGCTGGCAATGTTGGAACCTTACTCTCATCTGGGTTGAAGAGGAAACAACGTACACCTGGAAGGGTATAAAAGTCTTCTGAACATGTAGAGAGGTGCAAAAACTGGGGTAGAGGGTTGGGGAGAGACTTATACTTTGTTTAAAAAAAATCTGTGCAAGCAGAGAGAGGGCTTGCATAGTTAGACAACAGTTTCTCCAAAAGAGACCTGGGAATTTTAGTGGAAAAATCCCAAATGAGGCCAGTAGTATGCCATAGCAGCCAAGACATATCCTCTGATGTGGATACTTGGAAGTAGCTCTGATTTCACCAGTGTGGGCACTCCTAATTGCAGAGCCAAGCCACTCATGTGGGGACTCCTGCCTCTATCATCCTGTAATCCCCCATGGGGTGGGGGGGTGGATGAGGCAACATGCTGGGGGCTTTAATCTAGTTTTCTTGCTATCGCATAGATGACAATGGAATGTGCAGGGTGTCCATTGTTTATCCCTTTCTTTCACCCCATAACCAACTCACCTTCTTTACTGGGCTCTCTGGTGACATCCATATTTGACACTACAATCTTCCCATGGTAATTGGCTGCTGATGGATTTGCTATGGTCTACCCAGGCCTGCCACACACCACCTCCTTCGTCCTGATAGAAGCACAACATATGTTGTTCATTTATGGGTACACTATTTTAGAAAGGACTTTGCTAAACTTGAGTGAATCTGGAGGATGGAAAGCAATGGCGTTCATGGAAAGAAGTGGGGATGCAAAGCCTGAGTTAAGTATGATATGATTACAGTCCTCAACTATTTGAAAGGCAGGACCTGAAGTCAAGAAGACTTATCTTACTGAGTTCAAATCTACCCTCAGACGCTTACTAGTTGTGTGATCCTCGGCAAGTCATTTAACCCTGTTTGCCTCAGTTTCCTCATCTGTAAAATAATCTGGAGAAGGAAATGGCAAATCACTCCAGTATCTTTGCCAAGAAAACATCAGATGGGGTCAAGAAGAGTTAAACACAATGGAAAAAAATGACTGAACAATATTAAGAAAGAGACATTCAGCTGTTTCTTTTTCCTCTTTTGACCTAGAAAAAGTGGTGAATGTTGTTGCCAGGTAGATTTTAGATCATTAAAACGAACAACTCCCTAACAAGACAAACACAGAAAGTCTACAATATAGAATTATAAGTACAAAACAAAGCACGATGTGAGGTCCTGGGGGAAGGCAATTTTTGATTAAGAAAGACTTCATGGATAAGGTAGAATTTCAATTGAGTCTATAAAATAGGCAGGAATTAAATAAGTAAAGAGAGAGTAGCATAGCATTCTAGGCATTGGTAAGAACTTTGTCAATGGCAAAGAAGCAATAGAATATAGCACCATAATGAGATGAGGGTCATAGAGTCAACTATTTTTGCTGGAACATAAGAGTGCATGAGAAGGAGTTTCCAAGTCGAGACTAATCCTTTCCTACCATTCTTTCTACCACCACCCATCTTGGTTGCCTAACAAGAAGTTTTCTTTTGCTTTCCTCTCCCCTAACCTTCCACTTTGTTTTCCCCTTCCTGACAAGTCTCTTTTGTATATTTCCTTTGGGAGTACTTTATACATCTCCAAGAGACACTGCACATCAGCTTAACATAAAGAAATTTTGAAAATCCATTTTTTTAAAGTTGCACTTCATACGTGATGGAAAAATATTCATCTTTGTAGATTTGTTGGAGGCACAGCAGCTGAGAAATGCTACATTTTTCAAGGGAAGATGTCTGTGGGAAAAATGAGGACAATCTACCATCTTGATATAACCAGGTGAAGCTCTCACAGGCCCAGTGCAATAACCATTTGATAATTCTGAATTGTGTTGGAGATACCACAAAGGCTCAAAAATGCCTAGGAGAACAGACGGTAAAAAATAGAGACAGAACAAACATCCCGTTCCCTCTTTCTAAATCCAAGGAGAGTCCTGCTTCTTTAATGAATATAATCATTACTCTACATGTGTGGAGGTCTCCATGTTTCCCCTCTATGATCACATTTAACCATTTCACTTTCCTAAATCTCTGTGCCTACTTCCTCCAAAAATTATCTTGTATATATTTTGTGTATATCTATATTTGAGCAGGTCTTTCTTCCAATTAGAATGTAAACACCATGAGGGAAAGGACAATTTAACCTTTCTCTTTGTATCCCCGGCATCCAGCATGGTGCCTGGCATGCAAATAGAACTTAATAAACTATTACTGTTTGGTTGTTTGTTTGCATGATAGGCTGACAAGAAGTCACAACCTTTCTCTTCCAAGATTCTTTGTACTTTTTTTTTTGGAAGTGATGTGGGCATAGTATAGACAACAGATTATATTTATACAGGAAGCCAGGGTGTGGAAACTTCCTCTACTAGCTCTATAATTTAAAGTATTCTACAGTTACCTAGAACACTAAGAGATGAAGTGAATGGTGAACATACAAGGGTGAATTGATAAATATTTAACATTCACTTCCTTGTCTGTATGTGTGACTGTGGTATATACAACACACTTTTAAGTTTATTCTTCATTATTCACATTTCTCCATTATTTTCTTATATCTAGGCCATCAAAAAACAATGAATCAGGCTCTGGTTTGTAATATTTCCTGATTTCCAATGTATAAATACTTAAAATGAAAATTTAATAAGCATCTCTCTTAAGCTGATTTGAACTGGCTCCAGCACACCCCTGGACTCACATAGATAGTATACAAAGGGTGCACAAGGAAGGGGGAGATAAAATTGAATAAATTATCTCACATGAAGAGGTGCAAATGACCTATTAAATTGAATAAATTATCTCACATGAAGAGGCGCAAATGACCTATTGCAGGGGAGGAGAAGATGGAAGGGTGGGCCATGGGCACTTGAACCTTTGTCTCATCAGTATTGACTCAAAGATGGAATAAGATACAAAAACAGTTGAATATATAAACCTATCTTAGCCAACAGGGAAGTAGGAGGGAAGGAGATTAAGTAATGGTACGGGGGGGGCGCTGACATAAGGGAGGGCAAATGAGGGGAAGTTGTAGACAGAAATAAAATGCAGGTGAGGTGGGAAAGAGTGAAAGGAGAGAGAGGACAAACAGAAGGAAGAATAGGATGGAGGGAAATACATAGGGGTAGTAATCAGAACCATAAATGTGAATGGGATGAACTCTCCCATAAAATGGAAGTGAATATCAGAAGTAGACAAAAAATCAGAATCCTACAATATGTTGCTTACAAGAAATACACTGGAAGGAGACAGACACACATAGAGTAAAGGTAAGGGGCTGGAGTGGAATCTATTATGCTTCAGCGCAAATAAAAAAAAAAGCAGGGATAGCAATCTGATGTTAGACAAAGTAAAAGCAAAAATATACCTAGTTAAAAGATACCATAGACAATGAAGCAATAAAATTAGAACAAGGAATAGTCTACCTGTCAGATCTATGGGGAAGACAATAATTCATGACCGAACAAAAAGTGTCTCTGATAAAGGCCTCATTTTTCAAAAATGTAGAGAACTGAGTGAAATTTAAAGCCATTCTCCAACTGATAAATGGTCAAAGGATACAAACAGGCAGTTTTTAGTTAAATAAATCAAAGATCTCTGTAGGTAAATGAGTAAGTGCTGTAAATCACTTTTGAACAGAGAAAAACAAATTAAAACAACCCTGAAATACCATTTTACACCAATGAAATTGGCTATTATGACCAAAAAAAGGAAAATGATGAACTTTGGAGAGGATGTGAGAAAATTGGGACACTAATGTACTGTTGGTGGAATTGTGAACTAATCTAACTACTCTGGAGAGTGATTTGAAACTATGCCCAAGTGGCAACGAAACTCTGCATACCCTTTGATTGAGCAATACCACTACGAGGTCTGTATCCCAAAGAGATCATGAAAAAGGGCAAAAGATCTACATGTGCAAAAATATTTATAGCAGCCCTTTTCATTGTGGTGAAATATTAGAAACTGAGGGGATGCCCATCAATTGGGGAATGGCTAAACGATCTGAGGAATAGGAATGTAATGGGATACTATTGTGCAATAAGAAATGATGAACAGCCAGATTTCAGACAAAACCTGGAAAGACTTGTACAAACTGATGCCAAGTGATATGAGTAAAAAGAGGTAAATATTGTATACCGTATCAGCAGCACTGTGTGGCAGTCAATTATGAATGACTCTGCTCTTCTCAGCAACTCAAAGATACAAGACAAGTACAAAGAACTCATGAAGTAAAGTTCTATCCATATCTAGATAAAGAGCTAATGGAATCAGAATTCAGATTGAAGCACATTTTATATTTACTTTATTCTTTCTCATGGTTTTATTTCCTTTTGATCTGGTTCTTCTTCCACACCTGTGTCAAATATAGAAATCTGTTTTACATGACATCATATCTATAAACTATGTCAAAAATGCCTACCATTTTCAGAAGGGAAGGAAGGAAGGTAAGGAGAAAAAAATGGAACTCAAAATCTTGTAAAAATGAATGCTAAAAATTTTCTTAATATGTAGTTGGGGAAAAATAAAATTGTATGTAAATTTAAAAAAAATATAAACTCTCTGTAGACAAAGGAAAAAGAAATGGTAGTTATAATAATAGCTGCCAACATAAGATTACTGGTATAGACATCTGACCATACTTATAAGGAAAGGATCAATGTCTTTCTACTGTCTCCAGGACAAAACACAAACTCCTCAACTTGGCTTCTAAAACTCTCCACAGCCTAGCTCCAGGCTAATTGTCCAGATTTATCTCACTTTATTACATTTTCCATGTTCTTGATTTTAACCCAGTATCACTTCCTGCTGTACTCTGAATATGGTATTCTGTATATCATCCAGAATACACTCCTTCATCACCCCTGCCCTTCAGAAGTTTTGGTTTCTTTCAAAGCCCATCATAGGTCTCATCTCTTCCAGAAAGCCTTCCATGATGCCTTTAGTTATTGATGATCTCTCCCTCATCAAGCTATCTTGTATTTAATTATCTATGTAAACACAGCACCTGTCAAGTAGAATACAAGTTTCTTTAGAACTGGAATGGGTTTTTAATTTCCCTTTCATGTTCTCTGTAGCAATGCCTTTCACAAAGTCTAACCAATTCGTGTTGAATCGAGAGTTGAGATAAACTCATTTCTGGCAGTGTTGTTGATAGGATCCATGTTTAGGCATATGTTGAGATAGATAGCTTCTGAGGGTTATAACACTGGTGGTGTGTATCTATGTTTGGAGTGGGTGAAGGAGGGTTTATTTGATCCTCACACAGGAAAGGTTACTTGGGCAATATCTATGAGTATACTTAATTGGTTGAGACCCATTGAGACCCTTTCTGCCTAGCTATATGATGAAGGTAATGACACTGGCTGCCTAGCATTCATTAGTATAATAGCTTTAATGATTTGATTGGTTCCTATAAAAAGATGCTGTATAAATGCAAATTATCATTTGGAATGATAATTGACCAGTTTTAGTTGCACAATCCTCACCCCTAATATCCATATGTCAGAAAATTAGGTTTGATAGTAATTCTTGAGGAAAGCCCCTCCCCAAACCATGGAGGTCCATAACTTTTCTTTTTCTTTTTCACTTTTTGCTGACTGAAAGAGAAATAGCTTCCATCCATTTTTTCCCCAAATGTCTTACATTCAAGGGCAGCAATATGTTACATTAAGGTGGAAAATTCTAAGGCAGGGTAAATATGAAGTCCCAGAACCTCTGAATGAATTTATATGAAGAGATTCATTATAATTTGTATCCCACCAGGAGTCTACACATGCAGCTTAACGAGATAAGGACTGTGCCAAAAACAAAGACTAAAGTGCTTTCCTGAAGAGTTTTCTGGTGAAAATCTCAGTAAGTCATCATTGATCATCTTTCCTCAGCTCCAGCCAGGTGCTAGGGAGACATGACTGATTAGAAGCAAGAACTAAACTATTCAATAAAGAGATGTAAGATATATCCCTGCCAAGGAGATAGAATGAAACAGTGGAAAGGGTACTAGTCTTGGTGTCAGAAGACCTGGCGTTGGAACCCAGATCTTTCCTTAACTATGTTGACCTTAGACAAATCACTTCCTTTTTATGGGCCTCATATTTCACCTCACCATGAACTCCAAGATCTCTACCAGGTCTAAATCTATGATTGGATAACTCAATATGAAGAATGGGAGCACACCTCTTTGGAGATCAATTGATTTCATTTTCTATAACAAAAGGAACATGCAGATTACCTGTGCCATTTGAATAATGTTATTGAAAGCAATAGCAAGTTAAATTCTAAGACAAAGACAACCTGTCATAGGCACTATCCTTGTATATTCATTCTTCTCTTCAATTTAATTAAAATCAGCACTAAGAACAATGAGGTGTTTATCAGAGAAACTTGCCATATTTTTCCCCAAAATTCTCTGCTTTACTTCTAGTTTTGGCTGCATTAATTTAATTTGTGCAAAAACTTTTTAATTTAATGTAATCAAAAATATCCAGTTTAATTCCCATGATCTCTGTCTCTTGTTTGGTCACTCCATAGATCTGATAGATAAAATTTTTCGTGGTCCCCTAAATTACTTATTATATCCTTTATGTGCAAATTATATACACATTTTGACCTTGCCTTTGTATATGATGTGAGATGTTGGTCTGTGCCAGTTTATGCCAAATTGCTTTTGAGTTTTCCCAGTAATTTATGTCAAATAGTGAGTTCTTTCCCCCAAAGCTTAGGTCTTTGGGTTGATCAAAAACTAGATTGCTGCAAATTATGTATCTATTCTATTCCACTGAGCCATTACTCTGTTTCTTAGCCAGTACCAGATTGGTTTGCCTTTATTTTGGTATATGGTGTGAGATCTTGGTTTATGCCTAGTCTCTGCCATACTCTTTTCCAGTTTTCCCAGCAGTTTTTGTCAAAGAGTGAGTTCTTATCCCAGAAGCTGGGGTCTTTGGGTTTATCAAATAGTAGATTACTATACTCATTTACTACTGTGTCTTGCAACCTATTCCACTGATCCACCACTCTATTTCTTAACCATTACCAAGTAGTTTTGATGATTGTTGCTTTATAATACAATTTGAGATCTGGAATGGCTAGGCCACCTTCCTCTGCATTTCTTTTCATTAGTTCCCTTGATATTCTGGACCTTTTCCTATTCCAAATGAATATTGTTATTATTTTTTCTAGCTGCATAAAATATTTTTTTTTCAGTAGTTTTCTTGGTATGGCACTGAATAAGTAAATTAGCTTAGGTAGAATTGTTATTTTTATTGTATTCGCTCAGCCTACCCATGAGCAACTGATGTTTCTCCAGTAATTTAGATTTGATTTTATTTGTGTGAAAAGTGTTTTGCAATTGTGTTCATAGAGTTCCTGGGTTTGTTTCAGTAAGTAGACTCCTAAATATTTTATAATATCTAAAGTTATTGTAAATGGAATTTCTCTATCTCTTATTGTTGGCCTTTGTTGGTAATATATGTATATGTATAAATGCCAATGATTTGTGTGGGTTTATTTTATAGCCTGCAAATTTGCTAAAGTTGTTTATTATTTCAGTAGTTTTTTATTTGATTCTCTAGGATTCTTTAAGTATATCATCATATCATCTGCAAAGAGTGATAGCTTTGTTTCTTCTTTACCTATTCTGATACCTTCAATTTCTTTTTCTTCTCTTATTTCTTAAGCTATTGTTTCCAATACCACATTGAACAACAGTGGTGATAATGGATTTACTTGTTTCACCCCCAATCTTATTGGAAATGCTCCTAACTTACACCCATTACATATGATGCTTGCTGAAGGTTTTAGGTAGATGTTACTTAATATTTTAAGGAAGACTCCATTTATTCCTATGCTCTCCACCATTTTTAATAGGAATGGTTGTTCTATTTTGTCAAAAAATTTTTTCTGCATCTATTGAGATGGTCATGTGGTTTCTGTTAGTTTTGTTGTTGATATGTTTTGTTGTTGAGAGTTTTTCTAATATTGAACTAGCCCTGCATTCCTAGTATAAATCTGACCTTGTCATAGTGTGTTATTCTTGTGATAAGTTGCCATAATTTATTTGGTAATATTTCATTTAAAAATTTTATATCTGAATTCATTACAGAAATTGTTCTATAATTTTCTTTCTCTGTTTTGACTCTTCCTGGTTTAGGTATCAGTAACATATTTGTATCATAAAAATAATTTGGTAAGACTCTTTCTTTGCCTATTTTCCCAAACAGTCTATACAGTATTGGACTCAATTGTTCTTTAAATGTTTGATAGAATTCACTTGTAAATCCATCTGGCCCTGGAGATTTTTTTCCTAAGGAGTTCATCGATGGCTTGTTCAATTTATTTTTTCTGAGGTAGGGTTATTTAAATATTTTACTTCCTCTTCTGTTAATCTGGGCAATTTATGTTTGTGTAAATATTCATCCATTTCACTAAGATTGTCAAATGTATTGGCATACAGTTTGGCAAAATAGTTCCTAATTATTGTTTTAATTTCTTCTTCATTGGTTGTGGATTCACCCTTTTCATTTTTGATACTGATAATTTGGATTTCTTCTTTTCTTTTTTAATTAAATTAACCAAAGTTTATCTATTTTATTGTTTTTTCATAAAACTAGATCTTAGTTTTATTTATTAGTTTGATAGTTTTCTTAATTTCACTTTTATTAATCTGTCTTTTGATTTTCAGTATTTCTACCAGATTGTTTTAATGATCACCACTTTGTAGTATAGTTTAAAATCTGGTACTGCTGGGCCATTGTCTTTAATATGTATTTTTTTTTCTTTGATTCCCTTAAAATTCTTCATCTTTTGTTCTTTCAGATGAATTTTCCTATTATTTTTTCTAGATCTATACAATATATCTTTGGCAGTTTGACTGACATGGCACTGAATTAGTAAATTAAATTAGGTGGGATTGATGTTTTTATTATATTGGCTTAGCTTACCCATGAAGAAATATATTTGCCAATTGTTTAGATATGACTTTACTTGTATGAAAATATTTTTGTAATTGTTTTCATATAGTTCCTGGGTTTGTCTTGGCAGGTAGAATCCCAAGTATTTTATATTGTCTGCAGTTATTTTAAATGGAATTTCTCTTTGCATCTCTTCTTGTCGTGTCTTTTTTTGTAATAAATATATATGTGTATATACATATATATATATATGTATGTATGAAAATGCTGATGATTCATGTGGATTTATTTTATATCCCACAACTTTGCTGAAATTGTTAATTGTTTTAAGTAGCTTTTTAGTTTATTCTCTAGGGTTATCTAAGTATACAATCCTATCATCTGCAAAGTGATAATTTTGTTTCCTCATTGTTTATTTCTATTTCTGTCAATTTTTTAATATAATAAATGCTATAGATAAAATTTCAAATATGATATTAAATAATAGTGATCATAATAGACATCCTTACTTCTTTTTCTGCATCTATTGATATGATCATATGATTTTTTTATTGATGTGGTTAGTAATGTTTATATATATTTTTTCCTAATATTGAACCAGTGATGCAATTCTTGTATAAATATCACCTGGTCATAGCATATTATCTTTGTGATATATTGCTATAGTCTCCTTTCTAACAACATTCCTCAGGGAAATTGGTCAATAATGTACTTTATCTGTTTTTGCTTTCCTTAATTTAGGTACAAAATTGACTTAGAGAAGGGATTTAGTAGGATTCCTTCTTCACCTATTTTACAAATAGGCTATTTAGTATTGCCATCAATTATCTTTAAATGTTTGTTAGAATTCACTTACAAATCCATCTGGTCCTGAGGATTTTTCTTAAGGAGCTTATTTATGGTTGGTTTGATTTCTTATTCCAAGATATGGTTATTTAATATTTTATTTTTTCTTCTGTTAATTGAGGCAATTCATAGTTTTTGTAAATATTGATCTATTTAATTTTTATGTTGTCAACTTTATTGTCATATAATTGGGCTAAATAGTTCTTCATAATTGCTTTAATTTCATCTTCATTGTTGTCATTATGTTTAATGAAATTATTGACTATTTCCATGATTTCTTCTTTGACACATGCATTCTTCAGAATTAAATTTAGTTTTTAATTAATTTTTATTATATGCTTCAGAAGTTCTTTGATGTATATAATTTTTATTGCATTATGTTCTGAAGTGATTGCATTTAATAATTCTGCTTTTTCTCTGTTTGTGAAATTTTTATGCACTAATACTTGGTCACTTTTTTGTGAAAGTACCATGTACAGATGAATGATATTTACTCCTTTCTATGCCCATCCAATTTTCTCCAGAGGTTTATCATATCTAAGTTTTCTAAAATTCTATTGATCTCCTTAATGTTGTTTTTATAAATTTTATGGTTTGATTTATCTGAGAGGGGAAAGTTGTGGTTCTCCACTACCATAGTTTTACTATTTCCTTCTGTAACTTATTTAACTTTTCCTTTAAAATTTTGATTGTTCTGCCATTTATAGCATATGTTTAATATTATTACTTCATTGTCTGTGGTATCTTTTAGCAAAGTGTAATTTTCCTAATTATCTCTTTTAATTTGGTCTTTTTTTACTTTTATTTTATCTGAGATCATGATTCTTACCCCTGCTTTTTTTTTTTACCTCAGCTGAAACAGAATAAATTTGGCTCCAACCTCTTATTTTGTCCCTTTAAATATCTTTATATTCAAATGTGTTTCTTGTAAAAAACAAGTTGGTGGGTTCTAGTTTCTAATCCATTCTGCTATCTGCTTCCATTATATGTGTGAGTTCATTGTATTCATGTTCTCAGTTATGGTTTCTAATTGTGTATTTCCTCAAAGTTATTTTCTTCTGTTCATCCTTCTCTCTCTTTTTCTTGTTCCTTTTCAGAATTCTGTTCTGCTTCTGACAACTGTCTAATTTAATCCACCCTTCCTTTTATCAGCTGCTCTTTCTCTTATCCTTTTCCTCTCCTACTTTCCTGCTGATATGATAGATTTCTATACCCAATTGAGTGTGTGTGTGTGTTCTCTCTTTGAACCAGTTTAGATGAGAGTGAAATTCAAGTGTTGCCCACCATGTTCCCCCTCCATTGTAAAAGGTCTTCATTCTGTACCTCTTTTATGTGAGATAATTTTCCTTATTCTTCCTTTCCTTTCCCTCTTTTCCCAGTGCACCCCTCTTTCTCATCTCTTATTTTTTTTAGATCATCCAAATATAATCAACACATCCATGCACTCTGTCTATGTAGATTCCTTCTAACTACCCTAATAATAAAATTCTTAGCAGTTACATGAATCATCTTCCCATATACATTTAAACAGTTTAATGTTATTACATCCATTTTGATTTCTCTCTCATGTTTACCTTAAGTTTTGTCTTTGAATATCCAATTCTTATTTAGCTCTGATCTTTTCATCAGAAATGCTTGAAAGTCTTCTATTTCATTTGTTCATTTTTCCCCTGAAGGATAAACTCAGCCTTACAGGGTGGATTATTCTTGGTTGTAATCCTAGCTCCATTACTTTCCAGAATATCACATTCTAAGCCCTATGTTTCTTTAACATGGAAGCTACTAAATCTTATGTGATCCTGACTGTGGCTCCATAATATTTGAATTATTTTTTTCTTTTCTTCTTGCAATATTTTCTCTTTGAATTGGGGGCTCTGGAATTTGGCTATAATGTTTATGGAATTTTTCCATTTCCTCTACCCTCAAGAGGTCATCTCTGAATTACTGGAATTTCTATTTTACCTTCTGGTCCTAAGACATTGGAGTAGTTATTTTTTTTAACATAATGTTTAGATTCTTTCTTTGATCATGACTTTCAGGTAGTCTAATAATTCTTAAATGTCCTCTCCTCTACCTATTTTCCAGGTCATTTTTATGTGACATTTCACATTTTCTTTTATTTTTTCCCATTCTTTTGGTTTTGTTTTATTGTTTCTTGATGTTTCATGAAGTCATTAGCTTCCATTTGCCCAATTCTAATTCTTAAGGAATTATTTTCTTCAGTGAACTTTTCTACCTCTTTTTTTCCCCATTTGTCCAATTCTACTTTTTAGAGAATTCTTTCTTCTATGCATTTTTGTCTTTTTTCTTTTTTACCATTTAGCCAATTATATTTTTAAGGTGCTATTTTCTTCAGTATTTCTGTGTCTCCCTTTCCAAACTGTTAGTTATATTTCTATAATTATCTGCATCATATTAATTTCTTTTTCTGATTTCCTTCTACCACTCTTATCTTGTTCTAAAGAACAAGTCTTCTAGGAATTCTTGTTAGGCTTATATCTAATTTGCATTTTTCTTTAAGGCTTTACTTGTGGGTATTTTTTCCATTTTTGTCTTTTTAGTTTGCGTCTTGAGCTTTCCTGTCGTCATAGCAGCTTTTTTAATAGTAATTTCCTTTTTTTTTTTTCTGTTCTTTCCTCATTTTTTCCAGCCTATTTCTGGACTTTGAATGTTATGTTAAAATTGACTTCTGCTTACCTAGAGGTGAGAAAGCACAGTCCCGTATTTTATTTTTTTGTGCTGGTCTTTTCAGAACTAATTATGGGGGTGTCTGTAAGTTAACAGTTTTCCAAGATGGAGTGATGCTAGGAGAGGTATGGTCGCTGCTTTCCTGCTGTACGCTCTTCTCTTTACCCAGAAAGGGTCCCTAGTAGCCTGCAGCCACAAATTCTAGCACTCCTCTCTGCCCTTGAACCTCAGTGGAGGTCTCTGTTTCCTTGTGATCATTCACAAGTGCTCCTCTCTGCCCTGGAACTCTGATCCAGAACCACATAGGGCAATGGAATACAAAGTATTAGCTCAGGATCACCCATAATCTCATTCTGACCAGTTGTCTAATCCTCTTACTGTCTTTGGTTTGAGAGCTCTTGAAGCTGCTTCTGTCACTGTCCCAGCTGCTTCCAAGGCCCACTATTGCTGGTGGTGTAGCATGGCTAGCCCCCACCCCAGTGTCATAGACTTCTTCCAACCTCCTAAGTTTCCTTGAGCTGAAAAAAATGTCTTACCTTAACCTTTTGTTTGCTATGCCTTTTCAGAATTCAATTTGATATGTTATTTCAAAATTGTTTGGAGGGGAATATTGAAGATTTCAGGTGAGTTGCTGACTACTCTGCCATTTTCCATTTCTAGACTTTTGAAAGTATAAGACTGCTCTCAGAACCTTTTTAATTTGGCCCTCTAAAAGAACAACAACAGCAAAAAAAAAAAGCTCTCATTGCCTTATGCTGGTTACATCTCTGCATCGGATAGAGCATTAATTGTAAATAAGGAATCTTTCCCACCAGCTTAGGTCTACTGCTTTCATGGGCTGTCCAGGAAATGATATCCAGGGACTTCTTTTATATCCCTTGATATTTTGTTACACTTCTCACAAAACAAACTGATCCCAAATACTTAACCATTTTCTGCAGCTCTTTCATTCAAAGCTCAGGATTTTACATTTTTTAATGGATAATTTGCTTTCCACTGTGTTTTAGGCATTCACATGCAATATAGATAATGTTAAAAGAATTTCCTATCAAAGAAAAGGAGACAAAAATTTTTCAGTATTTGTTTGCGTGTTTGCTTATTTCTTCATATGTTTGTTTTGCAGGTAGTGATGCATCTATTTGCAATTTAGCTGAAAAGGATTTGGAAAAAGAAAAAAAAATCCAGGGAAATTGAGTTTCAAATATAGGGTGAAGAGAAACAATGTTTTCTGTTTTGAATCACCCCTATGGCTAGTAAATAACACAAAATTTGGAATCAGGAAGATGAGTTCAAATCCTGCTTTAGACACTGGGGAAATCCCCTTGACTTCTCTGTCTCTATTTCCACATGTAGAAAAAGAAAATAACAATAGCACCTATCTCCCAGAGATAGTGGCTACATAATAGTGTTGCTTAAGACAAGGTCATGGGAAAGTACAAGACAAAGATCTCACTGGGGTCTTACCTATATGCATTCATTCTTTCAATTCAATTTAGTCTCAAATGAGGGAATATTTGTAAAGTGCTTTGCAAACTTGAAGTGCCATATTACTTTTTAAAGTGCATCATTTATTTGTCTCTGTAAATCAAAAAGTTAATATGGAAAATGTGGGGAAATTATGCCACAAAAATTAATGGAGATATTCTAGAAGTTAAGTTAGCTAATTGAAAACATCTACATATAGGAAATTTTAAATTTCAGGAAAAATTTTCTCTCTCTAATCCAATTGATCTAGAGCATGTTTCTGGACCTCTTCTTTGTCCCCATCTCACTTTGCCTTTTGATGATGCATATTTGTTTCATTCCTTGCTCTTCCAAATGCACTAAAAGATCCTTTAGAGGAGAAACTATTTTTCCATCTTTGTATTGTCATTGTTGAGTGCAGTGTTTTCTGCAGAATAGACACATAATAAAGATTGTTCAACTGGATGAGTGCTGTCCATAAAATATAAGATCATTTACCAAGATCTTCCCCCTTTTCTCTCTTCTTCATTTCCTATCATTCAGAGCTCTTTAGCTACCATTTCCTCCTTCATTCAAGTTTCAGGTGAAGAAGTAGGTATTTTTTGAAAGGCCAAACCTTCCACATGTTATTCATCAATTCCTATCTTATCCATCAGATTGACCCCATAATAAGAATAATTCTCTGTCTCTGTCTGTCTCTGTCTGTCTCTCTCTCTGTCTCTCTGTCTCTCTCCCTATCTCTCTCTCTATGTCTCTCTTTGTGTCTCTCTGTCTCTCTCCCTGTCTCTCTCTCTATGTCTCTCTCTCTGTCTCTGTCTCTCTCTCTTTCTCTCTTTGCCTCTCTGGGTCTCCCTGACTCTCTCTCTCTGCCTCTCTCTCTGTGTCTCTCTCTGTGTCTCTCTGTCATCTCTCTATCTACTAGATCTACTGGCTTCTCCTTCCCTGATGCCTACGAGTGTTATGATATCTTATTTTTATAAACAAAGTAAACAAACTAAAAGCCTCACCTTGATTCTCTAATCCCCCATTTCTGCTAGTTATCAACCTCTATCTTTCCTCCTATTTATTGAACTAAGTCTGCACTAGCTTCCTCCACTTCCTGGCCCATTAACCACTTTTCTTAACCCTCTGATGTATGTCTCTTGACTTCATCATTCAACAGAAATTACTTTCTTTAAGATTACTGATGATCTTACTTGCCCAGTCTAATGGTTTTTCTTGACTTCTATGAAGCACTTGACACTATTGTCTGCCTTGTCCTTGATACTATTTTTTCTCCAGGTTTTGGTGACCCCACATTCTCCAGTTTCTCAACCTATCTATGACTGCTCATTCTCAGTCTCCTTTAATGGTTCTCCAGCTACATCATGCTGACTAATGGTGGATACTTTCTAAAGCTGTGCTGGATCTTTTATTTCCTTTTCACTCTATGTTATTTCATTTAGTAATCTCATCTACTCCTATGGATCTAATTGTAATTTCTATGTAGAAGAGTTTCTATAATATGCCAAATGTGATCATTAGTCTTCTCTTTGGAGACCTTACGTAAAAGGGAGTCCAGTACTTCCTCTCCATTCAGCTGATTTCCATTTTGAGACATCTCTAATGATTTGGATGCTCATTCTTTTTATATGAGTCTTTACAGAGTTTTCATAAATGACAGGTTGTTCCAACCTAAAAAAAGGCTCAGAAGTGCAAAGAGACGTAATGACAATGACTGGAAAAATTGTGAAGCCGGAAGACATTCAGCAACTTCCAAATGTAAGAATGCAGTGATTCTGTGCCTGCCTCACTAGAACAGAGCTTTTGCTGCTGCTTCTAGGTAAGAGCTTGGCTAAGATTGCTGGGAACAATATTGCTATGTGTCATTGGCTTTAATGCCCTGTGGGGTTTCCACACTCATGAATACACAATGTTTTAACCAAAAAATGAATTGAAGTGTAATGTATTGGCTTTACAAGGTGCATTCCCACTGCTCAACTCACTTATAAATTAGGAAACAGGGACCTGACCTACCCTTGCAGTGACATAGGAAATTCCTGGATAAGAAAACATGGTGTCCCAATGCAAGTCAGTGCCTTCTCAGTACCTCTGTGTATATGTGTGTGTATACACATACACAGACATACACACACACACACACACACAGCATACACATACATATATAGACACATATGCATATACACATGTTTTATAATACTATAAAAATATATGCACACACTTATATCCATATCTATATACATACACATGTATATTTATAATGGTGATAGATGGACTGCACAGAGGTGTGTGTGTGTGTGTTTCTACGACTAAGCTGAAAAGTGGACATATACTTTGAGTAGCCAATATGCTGCACTTCAATTCATACTTTGCTTAAAAATTGTATATTATTATATTCATGGTTATACATACATACAAAAATGTATATACTATATATGTATATGTATATGTGTATATATATATATATATATATATATAGAGAGAGAGAGAGAGAGAGAGAGAGAGAGAGAGAGTGATATAAAGATAAATATACAAATATAGACATACATATAGATATTACAGCTATGGCTATAGATATATCAAATATGGATGTGGATGGAGTGTGAGGCCTATGTCTATTAATATTGTTGTTACAGGTGATTCCATATCATGCTTCAATGTTATTTCATGTCATGAGGCAGGCAGGTATTGCAGTTATACAGCATTGAGTTTCAAGTCAGGAAAACCTGAGGTCAAACACAGCCTCAGAAACTAACTACTTATATGTCTGTGTCATTTGATGTCTGTTCATCTCAGTTTCCTCAACTGTAAAGTGGAGATGATAATATCACAAATCTGCCATAGTTATTTTGAGGCTCAGATGAGATGAGATTTATAAAGCATTTAGCATAGCGGCTGGTCATAGGAGGCTCTATAGAATTGTGAATTGTTGTTATTGTTGTTGTTATTGTTATTATACAATGTATAAGGTGTGGTAAAGAAGCATGGATGGAAACACAAGACAACGTACTGCCAAAACAGTGCCAGGAGATCATGGCACCAAATGAGTGGAGACTGGGGAGGAATAAGAAAAACATATCAATTAAAAAACTCTATTAGGGATAGCTAGGGGCACAGTAGATAGAGCAATGGCCCTGGAATCAGGAGGACCTCAGTTCAAATTCTTCCTCAGACCCTAGCTGTGTGGCTATGGGCAAATTACTTTATCCTGATTGTCTCCAAAAAAAAAAAACACAACTATATTAAGGAACAACAAAGCATCAAAGACCGGAAAGGATCACTGCTTAGGTAGATGGAGACATGATAACAGATGATGGAAAATATATCTGCTCAACTCTTCATTCATTTCTGAATTGAATTCTAGTATGATGATCTTTGAGTAGGAACAGAAAGAATAAATGGTTAATGAAAGGAGTCGGAGCCCCAAACAAGTGGAGAGATAGCAAGACAACATTCTCTAATTGCCCTTGATGAGTTCAGATCATGTTGGGTTCAAGACCTACTTCTGACACTTAATGGCTACATTACCTTGAACAAGTCATTTAACTTTTCACTGCTCTAGGCAATTCCCTAAGACTGTCA
Source organism: Phascolarctos cinereus (assembly GCF_003287225.1). Lineage (NCBI taxonomy): Eukaryota > Metazoa > Chordata > Mammalia > Diprotodontia > Phascolarctidae > Phascolarctos > Phascolarctos cinereus. The sequence continues at coordinate 470,236,599 of NW_027555958.1, forward strand.
GGTGCAGAGAGGTTTCCAGCCTACATTGGTAGAGGGTTTCTTTCACCTGGGAGTTCCTGGTACCAATGAAATCACTAGTTCTACTCCAAACAGCTATTGGATAAGGGCATAGACGACATGCTTATCAAATTTAGAGATCGCCGAGAGACAGGAAGGATAGCTGAAAGGATGAATTGTTTTTCAAGCATGGAATTTTAGATATGAGAGGGACCTGGAACCAGTCATTCTGTCCCAGAATACAAACTACCATAGTCCTAACAAGTGACCATTGAGCGTTTGCTTAAAACCATCAGTGAAGAAGAGGCCACCACCGCTTGGAGGGGGCTACTCCACTTTGAGAGAGCTCTAAGCATAAGGATGATTTTTTTCTTGAAATCAAGTCTAAATTGTCTTCTTTGTACCCATCATTACTGGTTCTGCCCACTGGAGCCATGCCAAACACATTGAATTTCTCTTCTTCCTGCTGGCCCTTCAAGGCCTTGAAGATAACTAGTATAAGATTATAGAATCTTACATTTAGAGCTGGAAGGAGATTTAATGGTCATCTGCCCCAATCCTCTCATTTTTCATGTGGGAAAAATGAGGAGCAGGAAGGTTTAGTGACTTCGTAGAATCACATGATCACATATTTATAGCTGGAAGGGACCTTAGATGGTATTGACTCTAGTTCCTTTATTTTATAAATGAGAAATTTGAAGCAAAAAGGGCTAAGCAACATTTTTAAGGTCACACAGCTAGTGATTGTCTAGAGTGGGATCTCAGTCCAGGTCTACTGAGCTCCAAATCCATTACTGTATTCACTCCCATACCTAGCACTTCTCCTGCTCAGGGTTACACAGACAGTAAACACTAGAGTTGACATCTGAACCCAGTTTCTCTGACTCTAAATCGATAATCCCATTCCACCACTCCCTGCCCTCAAGTCTTCTCTCTTCCATGTTTGATGTCCATATTTCCTAAGATCAAGTTTTCCAGATGCCCGATATTCTACAGATTAAACAAGCAGTTCTTTCACCAGCTAGAGGAAAATAGGGATATTGTGTTGCTTCCTTTCTTTTAATGATTCTAAATTTCTTTCATGCAGTCCCTCAATAGTTGTGCTTGATGTCTATGTCCTGGTTCCTTCTAATCTCAGACCACCTGAGTTCCGGAGTGATTTATCAGAACCATTTCTGAAATGGTTGGTGTTGTTATCAGTTCTGCCTTTCTTCTTGTCAATCAAGCATCTTCCTGCTGCAACTCATAAGCTAAAAAGCAAGGCTCCTTGGTATTCCACTCTATGTTCTGGCCTTTCTTATTATTACATTGCAATGAGCTGCAGAATTGCCGGCTGAGTTATCATTGCTGTGTGGGTGATTCATCAATTGATAGGCACTATCTAAAGTTTTTTGTTGTTGCTCTTCCAAGACTTCCTAAGGGTGATAAAAACATCAAGAACAAAGGAAAAAGATATAAAACTCTGCAGTACTAGCAATGTTCAATCTTTAGTTATATTTAAAGGTCATGCTCTCTTCCAGTGGATGTGTCTTGGTTTAAAGTGAGCCTCATCCTAACACTTCCTATTGAGAAAAGCCATCCCCAGTCCAAATAGATGGTTTTGGGAATTCATTCAGGAATCTCTCTCATTTAAAATAGCAGGAAGTTTAGGTCCTAGGACACTAAGAACTCTGGAAATATTTCTAATATTTCTAATCTCAACTCACAATTTTGAAATGATAGTGAGCCAGGGCTACTCAACAGTTACAGGTTCTTAGACAGCACTGGAAGGAACTCAGAGACCATGTAGCAGAAACTCCCCATTTGACCAAAGAAAAGAGTCCCAGTATCAATTAATGAATTAATTAAATGAATGAATTACCCAAAGTTATCTGGGTAAAAATCATCAGAAATGAATGCATGTACCTCTGTCTCCAGAGCCAATTCTCTTTCCACTGTAGTACAAGATAGAATCACAGAACTCATAATTCTCCTTAGGATATAAGTTCCCAAACCAGAATTATTGGTGAAATGAAGAGTTTTACTTCCTCTAAGAGAACATTAACTATTTTTGCTTCCTTTTATCTTGAGGGCCTGGATAGCCTTGGCAGTTTAATCTTTGCATGTGTGTGTGTGTGTGCGTGTGTGTGTGTGTGTGTACATATATTAGAGGGTAGCCCAGGGCCCTGAGTCATTTGCTCATGGTCCCATTGCTAGGGTGTACCAGAGGCATGACTGATTTGAAGACTGGCCCCATACTGTTCCAGGCTCCTTCTCACCTCACACCCACCTGGTTCATAACAAATGCTTATTTTATGGAATTCATTTCTGAAACAGAATCAGATTGATTGGTTTCTTTTAGTGAATAGCTCAAAGAAGACTTTGTGCACTACCATCCCCAATTGGGAGAGGATCCATATTAAAACACCCAACACAGAGAAGATGCTGCCCACATTTTGTCGAAATGATTTCCATTCAATTTAACAGACATGTATCAACTATTTATCAAATAGTTAAGTCATTCAGAAAGATTACAAAGACAAGTAAATCATAGTATGACAACTCCCCCCCCAACTCACTGGTCATTTTAGATGAGTTAAAATACTCATTCCTCATTATCACATATAGATTCTCCCTCTTCCATGAACACTTATTAAACTCTCTTTTGAAGTTCATTCAATCCATATTCTACTAACCATCATATACCATCCCTTAGGAAATTCTTTTTCCTTTCTTAATGAGTTCAGTGACTCTTTACCTCTGCTCCTTCCCTCATACTTGAGACTATACATATACATACACACATATGTGTATATGTGTGTATGTGTATTCCCAAGTACCTTAAATTTCTAGTTCCTCCATTTACTCATTTTTCATGACCTATCCTTGACCACACCTCAGCTACATATCAGACCGCTGATTTTTGCCGTTACCTACATGTTTAAATTCCTCATTCACGAATTCTAAAACTATTTTATACGCTCATAATCTTTTTGTCATTCTATCTTTCCCTTTGTCTTACCATTCCTTACCCTGTTATTCATTCTCAGTGTGACCTTCAATTTCTCCACCCCTCAGTCCTCATCAATCCATCACTCCTATACTGACTCCACTCTCTTCTTTTCCTTTTCATGACTCAGTGGTAAGCCAGTTCAACTCTACACTCCTTTCTACACTTGGTCTCTTTTCTCACCATTCTATCAAAGTCATCTCTTGCTTATTTGTGTGCTGCTGAATAGAGCTGGAGAAAAATAATGAAACATCAATGATTAGGTTTCATTAAATATAAATTTCATTATAATGTACACATGTATGTATATGTACATATACATGTGTACATAGAAATATGTATATGTGTGTGTGTATAGATCCATACATGTGTGTATATCTCCCTTTTTCACACACACATACTGTTTATCAAAAGGGTAGGCAGCTTCCTTGGGACTAGATAGCTTGTAAATTTCTTCTCTAAAATGTGGTTCCCGGAAGTGGATACAGTTCTCCAGATATTATCTGACCAGGTCAGAGTATAGTGTGACTATTACCTCCTTCACATTGGACATTGTACTTTTATGAATGATGATAATGTTAGTTTTATTGAATGTATTATTAAATTGCTCTCATTTGAGTCCAAAATCCACTCAGATCCAGAGGCCATATGCCCTAGATTGCAGTAGAAGAAGTAGGATGGAGCTCACTGAGCCCCTCTACTCTGATCAGCACTGGGGAAAGATGGAAGAAGGATGACCTCTTGCCACTGAAAATACATGGATACAATATTTTAACCTAAAGGATAAAAAGAAAGTAAGGAAATAAGATGAAGAAAGAAAAAAAAGGAATGAAACAAAAAATTAGAGAAAAAGTAAATGAACAGGAGAGGAACACATAGTCTATGTACAATAAGAGCAATATTACACTTTCAATGGTGACTACACACTAATTCCCTTGCTAGAGGTTGCCAAGAATCAGCATGGTGTAGTGACAAGAAACGGGTTCAGGTATTAGGGTGTACCACTTTCTAAATGTATGACCTTGGATAAGCTTCTTAACCCTTTTAAATGTTGTATTCCTCATTTGTAAAATGGGAATAATAGTAACTGATATTTCTATGAGACTCTATGATTTATAAAGTATTTTCCTAACAACAACTTTCTGAAGGGAATGTCTTATGATTGTTATTTTACAAGTAAAATTCTTTGGGGTTCACATTGAAACTCAGAGGTACAGTGACTTGCTTGTGGTCACTCAGCTAGTAAGCATCACAGTACAAATGTGTATCTAGCTTCTCTATGACTCCCAGTCCAATGGCTTTTCCCCATATGCTTGACTGATAACAATCAGTTACAAGCATTTAAGTACATGTTATATGCCAGGACAGTGTCATCCATTGAGGATCAGAAGGCAGCAATGATATGATCTTTGCATGTAATTCCATGCCTTTCTACCCTGCTCCCTCTGCTTTTGACCTAACATCTTTAGCTCCTCTGCCAAGAGCACACCATTACCAGCATGAAATTAAGACACTCCAGCCGTGTCTTCATAGGGCACCATTTTTGCAGTGGTCAATCACTGGATGGACATTAATATGTAGTATGTAAGTAAGGTCCTTTAAAAGATGAAATGTTTCAGAAGGCTGCACTGACCTGAACATTAAGGGGAGGGAACATTGCATCTGATCTCTCTACTCATACTCATAAATAGTGCCCAAAACACTGAGCTAGAATTACCATCACTGCTAATATAGAGCTAAAATTTGTCCAGGCCTTCTGAACACGTCTGGCTTTGAAAGTTAATTTTAGTTCTATGAAAAAGGAAAAAAAAAACCCTAAGATATGGAGGGATAAAAGGAGATTTCAAAGAAACAACTTAAATTTGGAAGAAAAGAAATAGAGGAGCAAAGAATCATAGATTTAGTGATGGAAAGGACCTTAGAGATCAATCAATACATTTCTAATTTTGTAGATGAACAAAGAGACTTGAAGTGGTTTGCCCGGGGTCACACAGCTAGTAAGCAGCAGAGCTGAGGCTTGAATCCCAAGCCCTTGCCTATGGGGATCTTTCTATGTTGGATTTCTGTCCCTTCCAGTATAAGGGACTATTCCGAAATCAGCACTAACAAAACTGCTTTAGATATAATATTGGTAAAATGCTTAGCACAATGCTAGGCACATAGAAGGCACAATATAAGTGTTAATCATAATAACAACACTTGCAATTATGATTATTGTTGTTGTCTTCTTAAGATTTTAGAATAACATTTGAAAAGCACATCTTTCTATACCTGTGGAGAAAATGGAGATAACATGTGCTAAGTGATCCTCCAATCGTTTTGCTTTGGAAGGGATGAAATGACTAAATTCAAAAAGTAGTCAGTCATTAATGGCTCAATGACAACTTAGAGGAGGGCCCAAGTGGAGTGTACCTGAGCTCTTTAGGTACTTACTATTTCTATAGATAACATAGACAAGGCCAGCTGGCATGCTTATTAAATTTGCAAATGAAATAAAACTTGGAGGCCCAGCTAACACCTTTGGTGATAGCATTAGAATCCAAAAAGATCTGGAGATAAATAGGAATGAGCAACTCAATTTCATACAACAAAAATAAAATAATTTTCTAGTATATCAAATGAGCAAGCAATGAGCATTTATTAGATACTCAATGTATGGTAGAAACTCTGCTTATCCTTGAGGAAACTGAAACAGTGCCTTTCTTCCAAGAGCTTACATTCTACTAGGAGTATACATCAATGAAATTACAGGTCTGTGTATATGTGTGTGGTCACAACCCACTGTTTAAGAAGTGCTGAGGGGGTCATGAGTAGAAAAAAAAGTTTAAGAAGCCTTGGTACACACACACACACACACACACACACACACACACACACACACACACACAATCATGCACATAGACATGTCTATACTCATGCATCTAAATATGAAAATAGGGTTCATGGGTGGCATGGATAGAGCGGATCTAAGGCACTGTCTGCCTGTGTGAGTTAAAAGGTGGAGGGCTGTGCCTGCATTACCAGCAGCTGAGATGGAGGAGAAAATCAGGTAGGAGCCATAACTGATAAGGCTGAGTGATCTCTTCTATTTCCAAGGAGATCTGCCACACAGCCAAATATGTCTAGTCTAGGAGAACAATATTTAGAAATTCAGGAAGATTCTTCTCTGATTGCTCTTAAGGGAGGAAGTAACCCTTAGCTTAGCTAGACCAGAAAAGCCTCTTCCAGCCAAATGATGGTTACACAGAAGCCCATCAAAACTAGCAAAGACCATGTAAACCTAGTTTCCCAAGTAAAAGAGCCAACAGAAATCACAGAAGTTCCCCAGATTAGAATGTACTGAAGAATACACAAGAGTAAGTGAGGTCTTCAGTTGTGAACAATGTAAGATCTGAGCTGGAACCTGGAGAGGGAGAGCCGTCTTGCCCAGTGGCAGTTCCCTCTCTAAAGGTGCAAGTCCTGGATCTCATGGAACATGACAGGACTGGCTTCTCAAACAAGGCCACTTCTCCAAGGTCTCTAGCCCACCATTCAAAAGTTTATGCCTTTCAAAAGACTCTCAATCGCCTCCTTTGCAGGTTTCTTTCAAAGTACGTCTCCAAGCAACTGACGTAAATTCCCTTTGGCAGGTACACATTATTGTGCTCATCTTAGACTCTGCTAAACAGAACTTACTTCTCCCTCTGGGTAAGCAGAAGGCAGCACAGGACTGTCTTTCAGGACACTGCCCAAGAGGCTGTTACATATACATATATTTGTTCTACTGGGGGGAATCCATCATGATCACAGCTCAGTATGTATTGGATAGATACAAAATAAATACACTTAGGTTTAATTGGGAAAAGTAGCAAATCTGGGAGAATTGGGAAAGGTCTATTGAAGGAGGTTGTGCTTAAGCCGAATATTGAAGGGAGCTAGGATTCTGAAGAGATGGAAGAAGAATAGAAAGCAGTCTTGGCAGGCAAGATAGCCCATGCTTTTGTACATAGGCAGTAGTTAAAATTCAATGTAGTGGGAGCCACAAGTAGGCCAGTTTATGTAGAATGTAGAACAAGTGAAGGAGATGTGTAGCATCTGCCTGGAAATATAGCTAGAGCCAGGTTGTGAACAAAGTGATTTAAATGAGAAAATACAAGAGTGTATTTGATCATAGAAGCACTTGAGAGCCATTGAAAGTTCTGAAGGTGACTGTGAGGGTGGAGGTGTTCTAAGATCTGTGCTTTAGGAAAATAAATTTGGCAGCACTTTGGACAATGAGGTTAGAGGGGGGGAGATACTAGATGCAGAGAGATTATGTAGAAGTATGTTGCATCACTAGATTATAAGCTCCTTGAAGGCAGACGTGGTCTTTTACCTCAATTTTTTATCTCCAGCACTTAGCACAGTGTCTGACATGTAGTAGGAGCTTAATAAATGTTTACTGATTGATTGATTGTCAACATCCTGATGGGTCTGTAAAATCCCAGCTGCCTTTCTCACCCCCCAGCCATTCCTATCTTTTTCTACCAGATGTTTTTGACCTAGCCAAGTGAGAGGTCATGAGGGCTTGGACCACGATGGTTGTGGTTTGAGTAGTAACGAAGAGTTTTTTCGAGAAAGCAGAACAGACAAGATGTGCCATTTATTTTATATCCAGGGTATGTGTTAGAGGCAAGAGTTGAGTGTGATTATGAGGTGTTGAGTCCAGGTGAAGCCTCTGGCAGAGGGCTTCAGGGCTTCCCAAGGGTCCCAGGAGGTCGGAGCTTTTATTATCTCCATTTCACTCATTAGGAAACTTTGAGGAACCAAGTGACTTGTTCATTGTCAAACCAGATAAAGCTCTGGACTTCCAGGCAGGCAGACCTGACTTTTCATCCTGCCATGGACACTATGGGACAAAGGACAACGTTTTGACTGCTCTGCCAGAGTCGAAACTCCTCAGCCTCTCACTCAGGTCCCTCTACAACATCTCCTATTTCTTGCACTCAGTAATTCATTCCAATGGCTTTTCAAACAAGCAATCCACTATGCCACCTCTAGGTCCTTCATACTCATGTTAACCCCTCTGCCTGTCTTTCTACACTTGCACCTGTGTCAGGCCTCCTCAAGGTCAAACACATGTCACCTCCTTAAGAAAGCCTCATCTGGTTCTCCTGGTTGGTGGCTAAGTCCCCCATCCTTCCCAGCCTCAGTTTTCTCATATGTATTTACGCGTTAGCTGGGTAGGTGTGATGACTTCTGAGGTCCCTTCCATGTTGAAGATCCCAGGATCCCTTCAACATTACCATGTATGTATTTTACATCTATATATTTGTGAAGAGAGGGAGTCATGTGGTGCCAGCCTGAAAGCCACAAGGATCTGGGCTCAAGTCCCATCTGTGCTACCTACTCATTGAGTAACCCCAAGCAAGTCACTGGATCCCTCCGTGCTCTAGACCACTCTCCAAGACTCCCAACTGCAGAGAAGGGGCCAACCAGGGTAAGGAGAGGGAGCTTCACCATCTGGGAATGCTCTGGGCCAAAGATATCACAAAATCAGACTTTGTCTTCGGGATGTTTACTTGGAGTCTCCCCTGACAGAATAGAAGTTCCTTGAGGGCGGGGACTATGTATTTTTTGTCTTTGATTTCATCATACCTAGCACACAGTAGGCACTAAGTGCTTATTTATTGACTGATTGGTTGGTTGTCCCTATAATCCTTTCTCCTTAGAATCTTCATGGAACCATGTAAAATGAAATGAATCGTATCATAGGTTTAGAGGCCATTGAGTCCAAAATACTAATTTTACAGATGAGGAAACTGAGGAAAAGGGCAGTTAATCAATTTGCTTACAATCTTCCAGCTATTAAATGTAGGAGGAGTAATTTGAACCCATGTCTTTCTGATCCCAAATCCCATGCCCTATCCCCTTAGCCAAATATAACAACAACAATAATAATAACAAGGTGATGATAAAGCTGATGATAACAACAGTAACAATAGCTGTCAGCATGTATGTAATACTTTGTGGTTTACATACATTTTCTCACTTGGTCTCTTTGGCAACAGCACCGGTGATGTAATTTGGGGAGCAGGCCCAGGTGGGCCATTCTCCCAGGATCCCCTTCCCTTCTTGTAGACTTTACCACCATGGAGCCATATGGGTCCTTTCTCCCACCCTCTGATTTGTACCTCCCATTTCTTTTTTTCTTTTCTTTTCTCCCTTGTCATCTCTTTGAAGGCAGTGGTTGGCTTTGTCTTTGCTTATGTTGGTATCCCTAGCACTCAGTATAGCACCTGCACATAATACACAATAAATGTTTGTTGCCTGGTGTAGGTGCCTTTATTTCTTCTATTTTTATAGATGAGGAAACTGAGTCAGAGACAGGTTAAGTGAATTGCCCAGGTTGGCAATGGTCACACAGTTTGTTATAATCTGAGGTAGGATTCACACTCAGGTTTTCCAAAGGCTAGTTATTCGGATGCTTACTCCACATTAAAACAAATTATAAACTCCTTGAAGGCGACAGCTGCATCTTTACCTTTGCATCTCCCTGGTTCCAAGCATATGACAGACACTTCTGTTGAATTAAAATTAATGGTATGAAAAGAGTATGAGTGGGGCTTTGCAGGGCAATTCTTTTGTGTTTACATAGAAACAAAACACAGTGACAGATATTGGGGCTAGCAGCCACCCAAGCTGGCCTGATGCAGACCCAGCTTCAGTTTCCTGATGAGCAGAGAGCTCAGTGAAAACAAAGCAGAGGAAATAAGGAAGTGAGGGAGAGTATTCTAATTTTAGGTTTTGCTTTCCGCTGCCTAGTTTTAATCACGCCTACCCAGATTCATTTTAAGCTCAGCAACATGCTTGTTTTTATGACTGCCCCCTTGCCCCTGCCTCATCTCACAGCACATCTTCAGCCTTAATAAAATGAAAGTTGTCTGCTGAGGCAGGAAAGGTCAGAAAGACTGTGAGGGTAGAGAGATGTTGGGAAAGAGGATCGCAGAATTGTAGGATTTCTGGGTTAGAAAGGACTTACATGAGCAGCCATCTAGGCCAGGCTAGAGCTGAGTGAGAATCCCCTCCCTTTTACCCCTTTCCCTTACAACATGCCTGACAAGTGCACCCAGACTCTACATAAAGACCCTCAGGAATGGGATTCAATTGCTTCCCGAAGCAGCCAATACCCCTTTGGGACAGCTCTAATGGGGAGGGCATTTTCTTTGACCTCAAGCCAACATCTGCCTCTCTGCAGCTTCCACCTTATGCTCCTAGTTGTGCCCTCCGAAGCCCAGTAGAACAAGTCTCATCCTTCTTCCAAGTGACATCTCTTCAAATACTTGGTGACAGCTGTCATTCACCCCCACCTCTTCTCTTCCCTAAACTAAACAGCAACAGTTCTTTCCATTGACCTACCCATATCATGATCTTGTGTAGGCCCCTTCACTGTAGAGATTGTCTCCTCTGGATGCTACAGTTTATCAAAGGCCTTCCTAAAGTGGGACATTGACGTTTGAATACACTGCTCCAGATGAGACTGGCTAAGTCACAGACAATAAGTTTATCACTTCTTAATTCCATTTAAATGCCATTTAAATCCACTGTAGTTTTAGGATCATATGGTCATAGAGTTAAATAAATAGGCAAACAGTTCAATAAGAAAGAAAGAAAGAAAGAAAGAAAGAAAGAAAGAAAGAAAGAAAGAAAGAAGAAGAAAGAAAGAAAGAAAGAGAAAGGAAGGAAGGAAGGAAGAAGGAAGAAAGAAAGAAAGAAAGAAAGAAAGAAGAAAGAAAGAAAGAAAGAAAAGAAAGGAAGGAAGGAAGGAAAGGAAGGAAGAAAGAAAGAAAGAGAAAGAAAGAAAGAAAGAAAGAAAGAAAGAAAGAAAGAAGAAAGAAAGAAAGAAAGGAAGAAAGAACAAAAGAAAGAAAGAGAGAGAAAGGGAGGAAGGAAAGGAGGATGAAAGAAAGAAGGGAAGAAAGAAGGAAAAAAGAAAGGAAGAAAGGAAGAAAGAAAAAGAAAGAAAGAAGAAAGGAAGGAAGGAAGGAAGAAAGAAAAAGAAAGAAAGAAAGAAAGAAAGAAAAAGAAAGAGAAAAGGAAATAGAGGAAGAGAGAGAGAAAGAAAAGAAGGAAGAGAGAGAAACAAAAGGAAAGACATAATAAAGCAATAATAATTGTTATGTATCAGGTACTATGCTAAGTGCTACATGTAAAAATAAAAACAAAAAGGACAATCCCTCCCTTGAGGAGCTTAAGTTCCAATGCAGAAAGATACCACAGAAAAGAGGGAAGGAGAATTGCTATATAGGGACAAGGCTCCTGAGGAAGGAGTGGAATCCTCCAAACAGTCTTGGGGAAGGGGGAGAGGGCTAACAGTGAGATGAGGATGGATGGCTTGGGTTTCTCACAAATTTGGCTCAGGCCTCAACAATTAGAGATGAGGGACATGGGGGATGGCAGGGGACAGAGAAATGTCTGATAGGGATTTTAGAAATCTTCAGAAAGACTTCCAAAATATTACAAATAAAGTCCAGCACTTTAATTTTACAGATGAAGAAACTGAGACCTAAACATTTTAAGTGACTTGCTCATGATCACACAATACATAAGGCAAGACTCAAATTCAGATGTTCTGATGCTAGGTCCAATGCCCTTTCCAGTCAGCCACCTAACCATACAAAATTCCATAGTTGGAAGGAAGGTCAGAGGCTACCTAGTATAAATGGTACCTAAAATGAATCTTCTCTACAGCATATCTAGGAGGCAGGTGGGTACAATAGCCAAGGTACTCCATTTAGATTTAGAAAACCTGGGTTTAAATTCTGCCTTTGCTACTTGTGACTTTGGATATGTCATTTGCTTGAACCTCAGTTTCAACGTCCATAAAATGAGTTTGACTGCCTGCTCTCTGATCTATGACCCTGATATGTCATCATCCAGTCTCTACTTGAAGATTCCCATTGAGAAATGGCTTCCTGAGGCAACCCATTCCAATATTGCACAGTGATAATTGTTATCAAAGCTTTCCTCGACCTCAAACCAAAATTCTTTTTTATTGTAACTTCCTCCCATCCCTCCTGGTTCTTTCCACAGGAGCTAAACAAAATAAACTCAATCCCTCTCTTCAAATACTTAATCAAAATTATTACATCTTCCTACCTCTGCCACCCCTTCCCTTCCCTTCCCTTCCTTCCCTTCCCTTCCCTTCCCTTCCCTTCCCTTCCCTTCCCTTCCCTTCCCTTCCCTTCCCTTCCCTTCCCTTCCCTTCCCTTCCCTTCCCTTCCCTTCCCTTCCCTTCATGACTGAATGTTCCTGGTACCTTCAACTGATAATCATTTGTTGTGGACTCAAATCAGAGTTTAGAATCTAATTGTGGTGATAGGGCAAGTGGACATAAGAGATTAATGAAAAATAATAACGTAATATTCTAGCATGATCCAAAGTGCCAAATGAATAATAAAGACAATAAGGACTATGGCTATGTCCTGATTAGTGTGAATAATGAATCTCCTGAAGTGGCCCATTTATCTAAACTCACAGTCTCTGAAGTTACAATTATGGAAAATCTGATAATTGGTTTCAGCCTAATGGATATATGCAGTGTGAATGCATATGATTCAGAGCTGGGAGTGAGCACTGTGGACTGTGGTGGTCTAGGCTTCCTCTAGGTTAAGGAGATTAAATTGTGCCCTGAAGGATGAGTGGAATCTGGTAGAAATAGAGGATGGGAGGACAGTCAAAGTGGAGAAAACAGAGAATTTATGAGTGAAGACCCTTAATTGCAGGTGATATTATGGGTCAGATTGATAAGATTTGATACTTCTGTAGGGGAGAGAAGAGAGGACTTGTAGAAGGAGGTAATTAGAAAGCTAGGTGTGAAGCTAATTATGGAAGGCTTTGAATTTCAAGTGGAGGGATTTGGACATTATCATGTTCTTCATGTGGCATCATTAAAGTTTCTTGAGCAAGAGTACAGCTTGATGAAATTGCATTTTAGGAAAACTAATCTTTCAACGATCACATCTTGAGAAGGAGTGAGGCTATGAGTCAGAATGACTCCCACATTGTCAAGGTTGGGGGTGATAGCCCAGTGACTTAACTTTGTAAGGCCTTCAGACTACTGTCCAAGACACTCTGGTGCAAAAGAGTTTCTGGCAAGTATTTGTGAAGGGTTACATCATCTGGTAGTTCCCTACACCATCAAATCATATGTCTGGAGGAAAAATAGTAGAGCTTATGTACTGGATCAGTTTTTTGTTGTTGTTTATCCTTCACTCTCAAAAAGGACCATGCCATCAGCAAGGTGATGTGAAGACTTGCAAATGAATTGCATTTAAGGAAGGGAGAGCTGTGCAAAGTCATTAGCCTCTCTTTGTCCTGCTTTGTCTTCTGGAGCCTTCTGGATCCACTGGCAAGATATGGATCAAAAGACCCAAGAGAGGGCCCTTGGATCAAAAGAAGACAAAATATCAATGGATCAAGAAGCATTTATTGTACACCTACTGTGTACACAATGGTCAGGCCCCTTTGCTAAGCCAAGGAATCAAAAAAAAGAGAGGAAAATTTTCCCTGCCCTCAAGGAGCTTACCTTCCAGTTGGAAAATAGCACCTGTTCATTTGAATAAATACAAAAAGCTTTATATAAAATAAATAGAAAGTGATTGGGGAGTACTAGCAGCTGGGGGAATCAGGCCAAGCCTCTCAAAGGAGATAACATTGGAGACTGAGCTTTGAAGGAAGTTAAGGCTAAGGTGGGGGCATTCTAATGCAAAATGGAGTTGGGAAATAAAACGTTATGCAGATCTGCCAGTGAACAGAACATAGAATGGATGAAGAGAAATAACATAGAAAAATTAAGCACATATTGTTTGTTTGTTGAAGATTAATGGCATCACTGGGTGATGTCTTGACTTGTGTATGAAATGCATTTAAGTGAGGCAGAGTAGTAAAAAGTCATCAACCTCACTTTTCCAAAGTCATCAAAGTTCAATAATGGAGAGGGAGAGAGATGAGGGATGAAGGATGAGAGATGAGGGATGGAGGGAGAGAGAGAGAGAGAGAGAGAGAGAGAGAGAGAGAGAGAGAGAGAGAGAGAGAGAGAGAGAGAGAGAGAGAGAGAGAGAGAGAGAGAGAGAGAGAGAGAGAGAGAGAGAGATTGGGTTCACCTGCTGGAGGAAATGGGAGGGGTAGACTCAAGACGGCATTTAAAGGAATTAGCTTTGGCCAGGTGTCTCTTCTGCTGAGATGGGAGGGGTAGACTCAAGACGGCATTTAAAGGAATTAGCTTTGGCCAGGTGTCTCTTCTGCTGAGAAGAGAATCTTCTCAAAGAAAATGGAGTGAAGGAAATAGGCCGGAATGTTGTCAGGAGCGTATGAGATGAAGAAAAGGGGTGAAGACACAGCTCCTGGTGAGTGACCTGAATACTTTTGGTGATGTATGTGGTGAGGTCCTCGGCTTGGACTAGGCAACATGGGGTGAGAAGGAGCTTGTGGGAAGGTAGAGCAGAGAATAGAAGGTTGAGAAGGCCCCTTGTGTCAAGTGGGATAAAGAACGAACCAGGAAGGAAAATGATTACTTTGAGATTTGTTGTTGTTCAGTTGTTTTTGAGTTGTGTCTGACCTTTCAGGACTATATTTGAGGTTTTCTTGGCAAAGATAGTGAAGTGGCTTGCCATTTCCTTCTCCGGGTCATTTTACAGCTTAAGAACTGAGTCCAATGGGGTTAAGTGACTTGCCCAAGGTCGCACAGCTAGTAAGTGTCTGAGGTCAGATTTGAATTCAGGAAGATGAGTCTTTCTGATTCCAGCTCTGGTGCTCTATCCACTGAGCCACCCAGGTGAGATTAGGCAGCAAAATTTTCAGTGAGCCTAGTCAACACTGATTCATGACTTCCTCCAGCTCTGTCTAGCAGCACATAAGTTTGGAGAAAGATTAAAGATGGTGGAAGTAATTCAAGGTTGAGTGGAGGTATAAGCCAGGAGGACAAGGGAGCAAGGGATTCCAAGTAAAGAATAATGTAGACTTCCAAGTGCTTCCAAGGCAGTGCTGTACAGCACTGCACAGCTGTACAGTGGAGGGAGAACTGAGCCTGGAGTCAGGAAGACCTGTGTTCAAATTTTGCCACAGATATTTACAAACTGTGTGACCTGGACAAGTCACTTAACCTCCGTTTGTCTCAGTTTCTTTTAAAGTAGAAACAATAAGACTTACCTCAAAGAGTTGTTAAGAGCTTCAAATGAGATAATATTTGTTAAATACTTGGCATGTAGTAGGAGCTATATAAATGCTTATTCTCATTCCCCCATTTAAATGTTTAGGAAAGTAGACAGGAGCCAGATTTTTGAGTTCCATGACACTTAACTAATTGCTTAACCTCAATTTCTTCATTTATAAAATGGGGCTGATGATACTGTCTGGAGTATCTGACTTGCTTTAAGGTTTGAATGAGTTAATATATGTAAAGGGCTTTGTTAACCATGAAAGGTTGCAGATTGTTTAGAGACTGGACTTGTTACTTTCTTAGTATTATTGATATAGAGAAGTCCTGTACGAGAAAACTCTTTGATCATGAGGTGAACACCTTCTCCGTGACTTACTGCTGCCTAGAGCAGTGAGGACTCAAGTGATTGGTTAAGGTCACATGAAGTCATTATTTTATCAAAAGTAGAAGTTGAACCCAGGTCTTCTTGGTTCTAAGTCCAGCTCTCTAACTACTATGCCGCACTGTCCCTATGCACCCAGAAGTATTCCATAAGTGATGGTTATTTTTACTCATCCAGGAAAGCTAACAGGGACCTGATTTTGTCAGATCATGACAAGGCATGTCCTGAGATGTCAGCTGGGTGTTCAAGGGAAAACCAGTGAGTCTGAATGCAAAGTGAATGGTGTGGTCACAGTTTTATCCTTTATGGAAACGAGGCCCTAGAAAACCCTCATCCACAGCCTCAGTGTTCCAGGGCTGGTGATGGTGTGTTTCTTGGGACAGAAAGCATAGACGTGGTAGGAACTTAAGAAATGGAGAATTACAAAAAAATTCCCTCCCACGGATGTCTAAAAATGATATTGCTAACAGCTTTAGGTATCACGGTTGTGCAGGCAGAAAAGTATTTGATTAAGCTTCCTGGCATCTTTTTGTAGTGTGGGTGTCTTGGGATCGACATGCATTCTCTCCCTGGGATTTCAGTTGCAGTGAGTGGTACTGTCTGGCTTCTGCATGGGCTCTGCATGGTAGATGATATATTCCATCTACCATGAGCTGCTTTAACCTACGACTTCCCTGGCTCAAGTCATTGACTTTCACCTTGTTCTTTCCAATGGCATGACCATCTACTTATCTGGGGCTGTGAGTCATTTGACCTTTATGGAAATTTGCATCCAAAGAGCTAAAGGCTGACATTTATGGAGGCTTTATGACTAGACTTGGGAGATTTTGGATTATTTTAAAAGCCAGGAGCTTCTCTGTTTCTGGTATAGATCAATTGTCTCTTGACCTAGTGCTTCTCCTATTGTTTGTTCTCTCAGCCTCAGTTTCCTCATTTGGTTCAAGCTAACCTTTTTACATTCTTAGAAATGACTAAGAAAATTTTATAATGACACTCACTAATTTCCATGTGGAAAATCAACTTGGCACAGCGAATGCAGTATTGGACCTGGAGTCAGGAAGACCTGAGTTTGAATCCTGTTCCATTTGTGTAACCCTGGATAAGTCATTGTGTCTTCATCTATATAATAAGGATGATAATAGTACCTACTTTTTTGAAAGTGAAAAATGCTAACCGCATTTTGCATAGCATCAATCACTATGAAAAGTGAATTCGTAGGCCATAGATCTGAATCAGGAGTTCATGAAGGCATTGCATATCTATAGCTATCTATGTATCTATATGTATATATAATATCTATGTATGTATATGTGTATATGTATGAGGGTATATTTGTATATGTTATATACATATACATATATGTGTATGTCCACATATGTGTATATTCATACATGCACATTTTGATAACTTTCAGAATAGTTTATTTAGAATTTTATTTATTCAATTTTACAAATTTAAAATTTTTCTGAGGAGGGTTCATAGGCTTCATCGGACTGCAGCCCAAAGAACCACTGGCCTGCACTAGAAGGGACCCCTTCAATTGTCTCCTCCAACCAACTCACTTTACAGAGAAGAAAATTAAGGCCCTAAGATGTACAGTGACTTGTCCTCAATGATCACTAAATTCCCATCTACCTAAAATCTAGGTAGATTAGCTGCTCACAGCTAGAAAAAATCAGAAGGGGGATCTGAATCCAGGTTCCATAACTCTGGATTCAGGGGCTGATTCATAAGAATTCTCATTTTGGTTATTTGAAAACTTCTTTTCTAAATGTGGTATTGATACTTTTTATTCATTACTGTCATTTCCCAGTAATCCCCGCTTTCCTAGTAGAACTCTGATTTGTGACAAAGAAGTACAGTAAAGGAAAAAAGACAATGCACTGACCATGCCTGTTAGTGCGTGTCTCATTACGCACCTGGAGTGCACCACCTCCCTATCCAGAGGAGGGAGCTGTTTCCTTATAAGTACTCCAGTATCAGTACTTGTCATTGCATTCATTGCCCCCATTTTATAGATGAGGAAACAAGGTCACAGAGGTTAAAGGATTGCCCACAGACACACAGCTAAGGATTATCAAAGGTAGGATTCAAATCCATGTCTCTTGGGGACCCAAGGCATGAACCCTTTTT
This sequence comes from Phascolarctos cinereus, assembly GCF_003287225.1. Lineage (NCBI taxonomy): Eukaryota > Metazoa > Chordata > Mammalia > Diprotodontia > Phascolarctidae > Phascolarctos > Phascolarctos cinereus. The sequence goes on from NW_027555958.1 coordinate 470,254,278, forward strand.
ACTCTACCATACTACTTTATTTAGAGGAGTTTCAAGTGTGGTGGGCATTATAGCCTAGAGCAGTCATAAATATACCTAAGTGTAATAGGTCATAATTGAGTGTGGGTATGAATGTATGTCTATGCATGTGAGTCTGTATGTGTATGTGTATGAATGTCCATGCCTTTGTCTTGCACCAGGTCCCCGCTGGCCGTACCTCTTTTGCCAAAGGTCGTGATACTTTCTTCTTTGGATAATGCCTATAATTAAAAAGAGGAATATATAATCAGGAATTTGGAAAGGTTAAAGGAGACTGAGTGCATTAGCCTGTGGCTTCTACTTCAATTTCTGTCATTACTCACAAAAATACACTTAGAGAATAGGCCCCGTGTGCCTCGGCATCCTGGTATCTCTGGCCCACATGATGCACACCGGGGACTCTCCATGTGATTTGGATCAATTAGTCACTCCATTCACTTATCACAGATTTTGATCTTAAGAGACTTTTGAGATGAGATCGCCCAACACCTTCATTTCACGTGGGATGATACTACGGCGATGGTGGTAAGGTGACTTGTCCAAAGTCACACAGGTAGTAATTGTCAGAGGCAGGATTTGAACCTGGGTCCTTTGCACTGAGATGTCATACTCCCTCCACCAAAGCACTGTTTACTGAGGATTTCCGTATTTTTAGGTAGATGGGAATTTAGTGACCGTTGAGGACAAGCCCCCTCACTCTTATTTATGGGATGGATGGTTTTCTTATGAAGAGGTAGTGATAGCAGCAATCCCTACCACCTCACAGGGCTCTTATGGAAGCCAATGAGAGAGCAGAAGTGAAAATAGAAGGCCCAGTGACATGTGAGATATGATAGGTGGTCATTCCAAAAGCATAACTCTCAAGCAGGAAAGTAAGTCATCAGTTAAATCCCTTCATTTTACAGAGAAGGAAACTGAGGCCAAGTAAGGTAATGTGACGTCCTAGACTATGAGGTTAGGAAGTAGCTGAGCCAGCATTTGAAGTGAAAGCCTATAATTCCAAGCTCTGCATTTTTCCCATCATACTCCACTGTTTCCCTTAGTTTAGAGATGGCCTGGCATCACTTCCACATTTTTGTTACAAATCAAATCCTGGGTGCTGACTTCTGAGTCATGTACTTTCCAATGGTGCAGGCAGAGATGTGATTGGGCCCTAGGGAATGAGACACAGGCCCAGGACCTACTAGCGCGATATCAGGCAAGACTATTTGAAGTCTTAATACATTTCATAAGGAAAAACAAAACAACCTTCCAATCGCAATAGTACCATTAACTTGCATGCCAGGATAAAGGCAAAATGGATACATGATTTACACATAAAGGGTGATTCTAAAATTAGGAGAGCAAGGAAAGTTTACCTGTAAGATCTATGGAGAATGGAAAAAAAATGACCAAAAAAGAGAAAACATGAAATGCAAAATGGATAATTTTGATTGCATTTAGTTAAAAGTTTTTGCACGAGCAAAGTCAACGCAACCAAGATTAGAACGGAAGCAGAAAGCTGAGAAATAATTTTTATATCCAGTTTCTCTGATAAAGGCCTCATTTCTAAAATATATAGAGAATTGAGTCAAATTTATACAAATATAGGTCATCTCCCAAATGATAAATGGTCAAAGGATAGGAACAAATATTTTTTTTCCGATGAAGAAATTAAAGCTGTCTATAGTCATATAAAAATGCTCTAAATCACTATTGGTTAGAGAAATGCAAATTAAAATAACTCTGAGGTACCACCTCATACCTATCAGACTGGCTAATATGACACAATAGGAAAATGATAAATGTTGGAGAAGATGTGAGAAAATTGTAACACTAATGCACTGTTAGTGAAGTTGTGAACTGATCCAACCATTCTGGAGAACAATTTGGAAACAATGACAAATGGACTATAAAATTATACATATCCTTTGATCTAGCAATATCACCATTAGGTCTGTATCCAAAAGATCACAAAAAAGGGTAAAACACCCACAAGTACAAATATATTTATAGCAGCTCTATATGGTGGCCAAGAATTGAAAATGGAGGAGATGCCCATCAATTGGGATATGACTGAACAAGTCATGGTATATGAATGTAATGGAATACTATTGTTCCATAAGAAAGGATGAGAAGGCAGACTTAAAAAACAAAACAAAAGAAAACAAACAAAATGAATAAAAAGCCTGGAAAAGCTTGAATGAACTGATGTTGACTGAAATGAGCAGAATCAGGAGAACATCGTACACAATAAAAGCCATGTTGTGAGATGACCAACCTTGATAGACTTATCTCTTCTCAGCAATGTAATGGTCTAAGACAATTAAAAAGAATCATGATGGAAAATGCTATCCATATCCAGAGAAAGAATTATAGATTCTGAATGCATATTGAAGCATAATATTTTCTCTCTCTCTTTTTCTTGTGGTTTTTCACTTTTGTTCTGATTCTTCTTTCACAACATGACTTTTTTTTTGGTGAGGCATTCTAAGTTAAGTGACTTGCCCAAGGTCATGCAACTAGTACATGTCGAATGTTTGGTCTGAGCCCAGATTTAAACTCAGGTCCTCCTGACTTCAGGGCCAGTGCTGTATACACTGTGCCACCTAGCTGCCCTACACAACATGACTTTTAATGTAGAAATAGGTTTAATATGATTGTACATCATCTATAGACTACATCAGATTGTGAGGGGGAAGAAAGAGGAGAATTTTGAACTCAAAATCTCCCAAAAGTGAATGTTGAAAACTAAACATAAATAAATTTTTTAAAAAAATTAAAAAAAGAAAAAAACCCATCAGTCAAAAGCCCAAGAACTGCACAGTCAGTGCTCTCCAGCAAAGGCCGCAAACAGCTTACTGATGGTTTGTCTCAGCAAGGAAACATTCGAGTATTCCTCTATTTCATTGCATTTTTCTGGAGTACCTAGAACCCTAAGGCCTATTGTGAGCCTAGGTAAAATACTGTGGGGGGACATCAAATGAACAATTTCCAGTGGTCCTGGGGTCCCCCCAACCTTCCCAAAGAGAGACAAACTGCCACGCGAAAGCACCAGGATCAGCCAGTATGTCTGGAGAACTTGTGTGCTCTAACTCTAAGTCAGTTGAAGCTGTCTTCTTGCAGTTGCAAGTAATAACTACGAGACAACAACAACAACAACAGCAATAATAATACCTAGGGCTACTTATTAGATAGAGCTTCAAGGTTTCCAAATGACCTAGAAAGGTTAAGGGGGTGCCTAGGGTTAGAAAACTAGCAGTAACATGGGATCCCAGTTTTCATCACCTACTTAGAGTTCAATGTGCTGCCTCCCCAAACATGAGGAAGAGCCATTCTTCCAAAGACAAATTTACCAGTTGTCTCCCAAATGGAATCTCCTCAAGGGCAAGGTCTATTTCCCTTTTTCCTTTGTATCTTTAAACCTTAGCACAGTACCTGGCATGTACTAAGTAAGTCCTTGCTAAATGCTTGCTGGTTGATCCATTAACCCCACCCCAAAATAATAAAGACTGCATTAAAGTTTCCAAGGTGCTTTCCTTCTAATAGCTGTGAAAGCAAAATATTCAAGAGTTTTCATCTCTGTTTTGCTGATGAGGAAATTAAGGTTGTGAGCAGTTTCATGACCTGCCAGGGTCACACATCTAAGACAAGAAAGTAGGTGGATGAATCAGTTCCTATTCTCTTGAGGTCATGCGCATCACTGCAACTCCAACACTGTGCAAGGATTGACACCCCGCAAATGAAAGGGACGGTAAATCCCCAGTCTTAGTGTCTTGCTCTAATACTGTCCTCAGGATTTATCCATAGGACTGGGTTTGATGTGAAGTGAAGTTAGAATGAGTTCCTCCTGGTGTTTCCAGAAATAAATCCAGTTGGATAGATCCAAGGCAGGAAATGACTAGATTGCAGGTTCTGATGGATAGAGGCCTACTGATGTTCCTGTGTGTTAACAGGCTTTTGAAAATGGGCATCTTGGATAGCCAGGCAGTGCTGACATTGCCTCATTGGCTCAGAGGAGATGGGATTCTTGATCAGGTACTGGCTGGTCTTACTATTCTCTGAGGAGTCTTCCCAAAGACAGATTCTATGATTCTTTGTGTAAAAAGTGACAACATATTATTTTAATAAAGTTTTACTTTTAAGGATCAAAAATATTCTCTCTTTCTTGACTGTATATATTTGGGGAAAAAAGGAAAATTAATTCCTTTTACTAAATATACATAGTGAAGCATAACAAATTCCCTCATTGGCCACATTCAGATTTCTCATTCCATACCCTGAATCCCTCACCTCTGTCAGCAGGTAGATAGCATGTTCCATCAGCAGTCCTCTGGAATCATGGATGATTATTGTATTGGTCAGAGTTCTTACAACTTTCAAACACATTTGTCCTAACATTGCTATTATTTTATAAATTGTTCTCCAGGTCCTGCTCATTTCATTCTTCATCAGTTTATAAAAGTCTTCAAGAGAGCAGGGACTATCTTTTTTTTTTTCTTATTTGTATCTAGCATTCAGTACAGTGCCTGGCACATAGTAAACACAATAAATGTATTGAATTGAATTCATGATTGTTTTTATAATATTAATATTTTGTATAAATCATTCTACTGGTTCTTCTCACTTCCCTCTGCATTCATCTGTATGAACTATGTCTCTTTGAAATAATTTATTTCAGGAACAGCTAGGTGGCACAGTGGATACAGCACCAACCCTGAAGTTAGGAGGACCTGAGTTCCAATCTGACCTCAGACCAAACACTTGACACTTACTGGCTATGTGACCCTGGGCAAGTCACTTAACCCCAATCGCCTTAAAAAAAGAAATAATCTATTTCCTCATTTCATACAGCATGATAATATTAATATGCACCACAATTTATTTAGTAGTTCCCCAATTTTCAGGCATCCCCTTACTTCCAATATTTTCCACCTTCACAAAAAGGGCTACTATAAATACCTGTTATACATATAGGCCCTTTTCCTCTTTTTTGATCTCTTTTGGATCTAGCTGGGTCAAAGAGCATGCACTATTTAGTAATTTTTTGTACATAATTATGAATTCCCTTCCAGAATCAAGACCATTAAACGTGTCAGTGCACCTGTTATCCCATACCTACTCCAACATTTGTCATTTTCCTTTTTGTCATCTTTGCCAACCTGATGGGCTTGAGATAATTATTTGGGAAATAGCTCCAAGCAATGTTGGCTGGAGTTCAAAACATAGGATTGAGCAGCAATGGACAATGAGGTAATGAGGTGAGAATCCAAAGTTGGGCAGCCTTTAGTTTCACACTGTGTGTCCTCATGGTCAGTGATAGAAAGGTGGTCAATCAGTTAGTCCAAAATGGTACACAAAATACAATTTTCTCCATAGGGACTGAACTTCATCATAGAGACAATAGGGTACAGTGGAAACAGCCTTAGACCTGAAATTGAAGGTGTTGTTTTTGAACCCAATATCAGCAACTTGTTATCTGTGTTACCTTGGACAAATTATTTTTTTTTTCCTTTCTATGTTTTGTTCTCTGGAAAATAAGGTATTTGGCCTAGATAAGTGTCAGGTCCCTTCTATTATTGAGTCTATGAGAAATTCATTGGCAAAACACCAGCTGAGGGGGGGTGTGTGTGTGTGTATGTGTGTGTGTGTGTATGTGTGTGTGTGTGTGTGTGTGTTCAGGGCTAAAATTGAATGTCCCAAATATCCAGGTCTTTGTCTTCCTTTTCCTCGTCAAATTAGTCAGTTAATCAGTTGACAAACATTTATTAAGCACTTGTCATTTGCCAAGCACTATATTAGGGGTTCATGGTGAGAAAAAAGGATGGGAATTTTGAGTTACGTTTTATACTAGATCTGGAATTAGGATAGGTAGTGGAGTAATGGGAGTAAGTTGCCTAAGCAGTAAGATAAATTCCCACCCTATTGCCATTAGATAAAGTGAGAATTCTACTGGTGTTGAAAGCCTTTCCCATCCTGGCTCCAGCCTACCTTTCCAGAATTTATCAATATATCTTCCAGTCTGTGATGTAGCCAATCTAACTTGGCTACTATCCTTGTACACACTGTCCTCCATGCCTACAGTGCCTTGTCTCCTCACCTCTCCCTCTTAGAACTCATGCCTCTCTCTAAAACTCATTCAAATGTCATCTCTTACATGAAGTCTTTCCTGATCCCCAAGCTCTTAATGCCCCTGCAATTCATATATCTTTTATATTTACTTACGTTGTCTGTGTTCATGAGTTCTTCCCCCCGCCCCAGACTGTAAGCTTCTTCAAGGAAGAGACCATATCCTTTTCTTTATATGCCTGGTGCCCAGAACAGTGATTGACATGTAGTACATGTTTAATATACGATTGTTAATTGACAAATTGGTTGATTGATTTTGTTTGTGCTAGCAATTGCAATCTCTAGGAAATCCCCAGAGTTATGCCCATGGAGAGAAATAGTCTTGGTAGTCTTGAAAGAAATTGTTTTTTGGCTGAAAAGGACAGAATGAAAATTATCAACATGGAGGATAAGTAAAGAGATAGTAAGAGAGCACTGAGCTACACTTGATGAATTCAAATCCCTCTTGTTCAGATGGAGTTTAACATTGGGTCCTAAAAGAATTGACAGATGTGATTGCTGAGCCACTCAGTTAATTTCTGAAAAACTGTGGAAACCACAAGAGGTATCAGAAGAGCTGTAAAGGGCTAACGTCTTAATTTGTTTTAAAAGGAAGAAAAAGCAATCCACATACTCTAGGCCAATGAGCTTGATTTTGATGCCTGGAAAATTTCTAAAATGGATTAACAAATAGATGATTGATAAAAATCTAGAAAGAGAAGTATTGCTTATCAAGAGCTATCATGGCTTCCTCAACAAGTCATGACAAACTAACACCATTTTTTAATTGATAGAATTGGTAAACCAATTGATAAGGGTGTGGCTATGGTCTACCTATATGTAGGAGATGGCAAGATTTGACCTAGACTATAACACAATTAAATGGATTCAGAACTTGTTTGATGACTGGGATCAGACATTGTAACGGTTCAATATCGAAATGGTGTAAGTTGCCAGTGGAGGACCCTAGAGATCTGTGCTTAACTTGCTACTGTTTCACATTTTCAAAAATGGCTTGGTTAAAGGCATGGTAGGCTTATTGAATCTCCATGTGACCAAAAGGTGAAAGATTTGTCATAATAGGGCCAAGATCCAGCCAGATTTTGATAGGGTGGAGCAATGAGAAGAATCTAATAATTTGGGAATAACAGAGATGAAGGATAAAGGTAAAGTCTTGTACTTGGGCCCAACAATTCACATACATATAGATAGAAGATATATGCATACACATACATAGAAGGGGATGAAATGTTCACTCGTTTCTATGGATTTTACTGAATTAGAAGCTCAGTATGAGTCATCAGTGTGATATTGCAGCAACAAACAAACAAAACTACTGTGCTTTGAGTTGCATCAAGGGAGACAAAGATTCCAGGAACAGTGAGAGATAATCCTGCTTACTCTCCTTTGTCCAACCTCATTGAGAGCTCCATGCTCAGTACTGGACACAACAGCTTAAAAAAATACTAACAAGGTGTAGGATGCCCTCAAAAGAGGAAGTAGGATGGTGAAGGGCCTTGAGTCTATGTCATGTCAAGATCAGTTTGGAAAACTAATTATGTTTAGCCTGGAGAAGAAGAAATCAGTATGGGGATGAGGAAATCTTCAAGTAAAGGATCGTAATGTGGAGTACACTTTGAGTTCCCTGAAAGACAGAAGCAGGAGCAGAGCCTAGAGAAGAGAGGAGGTAGGATGAGGTAGGGTGAGGTGGGATTACAACTGGTTTCAGTTCCTTGAAGGATTGTTGCCTCATATTGATATAGTCATTTGCTTGTTGTCTGGCCTACTAAAATGTAAGCTCCTTAAGGTCAGTGACTGTTTCTGCCTTTATTTTCATCTTCAGCACTTAGCTTAGAAACTGGCCCATAGTAAACACTGAATTAATACTTCTTGACTTGAATTATACACAGACTAGAGTTGATCTTTTTGGTCCCAGAGGGCAGAATAAGGACCATTGGGGGAAGTCATGAAGATACAAATTAGGTCCTTAGGGAAAAGTCCTGACCATTAGAGCTGTCCAAAAGAACAACAGGCTGTCTCAAGAGGCAGAATGTCCCCTCTGCTCCTAGGTCCCTTCCAACTCTCATGTTCTGTACTTCTATGAATGAACCCACAGGATCATTTGGTTTTCAAGAGAAAAAGAAACAGTACTGTACTCTTCTGGGCCTTCTCCTTTCTCTTCTTAGCCCACCTCTTCCTTCCTCAGGCCTCATGTTTCATACTGCACTAGACATTTGTTTTTAAATATTTCATTTTTAGTAATTTTCAGTTACCAAAAATTTATTTTCTCTCCCTCCAACCTTCCCACTTTTAGGAAGAGGGAACTAAACTCAAAGAAATATGCATAGTTAATGAAAATTAATTACTCCATTGACCATTTCCAAAACTACGTCTCACTTGGTATATTGGTTCCATTTCTTCCCTGTTAGAGGATAGCACACATCCTCATTGGTCCTTTGGAAACTTGACTCGTGTTTTCAAGGGTCTAAGTTCTCATCTTTTTCAAAGTTCATTATATTTATAATACTGTGGTTATTGTATAAATGATTCATTTGGTTCTGCTGAAATCACTACACATCATTTCTTAAAATTTTTTTCAGTTTCTCTAAAACCATCCCATTCCTTATTTCTTACAGCACAACAAATTCCATTACATTTCTAATTTGTTCAGTCATTCCCCCTAAATTTCCAGTTCTTTGCCACTACAAAAAGAGCTATTGTGGATTCTATTGGACATATGGTAATGACTTCATAATCTTTAGCATTCACACTGGCCATGAGTAGAGAGTCCAATAGAAGGGAAAGAAGGATAAGGAACTGGTTCATTTGCAAGGTGTAGACAGGGCTCTCATATGGAGGAAAATGATTAAACAAACTTCCCAAGTATGGGGTTTCCAAGTTGATAGCCAAAGGGAGGAAGCAAGCCTGAGTGCCAGCCTTATCCACCTGCAATGAATGAGTTGCTAGAATATCAAGGGCAGTTCTGGTGCTCTAGTAAGGACAAACAGCAATTGTAGGAGCTATAGTATAAGTCCACTGAGGCAGCGTCTGTGCTGGTCTGATTCCAACCCAATCACTCCCTCCTTAAAGAAGGGCTGAGATTGTGTTTAGGACTAAGAAAGTGGTCTGAGGAGGCCCATGGGATGGACAACAGAGATCCGGGCTTGCTACAACACATTGACTGGTGGTGGTGTTTGCTTTATAATTTTCTTGGCTTCTTCCTCTTCCTTTGCAAGAAACATCCAGTTCCACCCCCATAAGCATACACATTCACTGGGGTTGGGGGAAGTGAAGCTATTTGTAACATCACGGTAGCAAAGACAAAATTCACAAATAGAGGCCAAATGGGTAGGTACAAGAGTTCACTGTTGATCCATGCAGTGGTGTTCCCAGACCACAGAACTGAGCCTACATCTTAAGGAGAGTGTCGGTCTCTGCAGGAGCTCTTTAATTCTCTTCTTTCTATCCTCTTTTATCAATTCAGTGATAGCATTTCTTCTGAAGTTTCTGCCCTATCAGTTTCTGTGGCAATTTCTGACAGTCACACAGCAGAGCAAAGTTCTTTTCAGGAAATCAACTGGAATGCTCAATGTATGTTTCCCCAGCCTCTCAGCAGAACAACATTTTGGCATCAGGCACCTTCTGTCTGGGGGCTTGGGCCTGGGCTAGTGTTTTTGGATTCGTCTATATTGGAGGAAATGAGTCACACTTGATCAGAGGGTTGATACCACCTACTCTCCAAACCATGTGTGCAGCTGGGGGAAGGAGGAAAGAGAGCTCCATGGTGTGGTTAAGGTTCATTCCCCTGCCGGAGTTCCATTTGCAGAGCCTGCTTTCTGTTATTTCGTTATCCATAGACCAGTGGCTGCAAAGTCATATATACAATGTTTTGAGTTTTCATGTATACAGTGTTATGAGTAGTGCCTACTAAATTCTGATTTGCATAATGCCTTATAGGGAGAAGCAATCTGTTGAATTAATGTGGTAGACTCAGCATCACAATAGGAAGGCCTAACAGGATAAAGCATTCCAGCTCCCAAACTGGTCAACCAGGCCATCTGGTTTTTGAATTGCACTGAACGAAACAATCTTTGTCTAAAAGTCACCTTGAGAAACATTAGGGTAATCAGCCTCGGCTTGTCCATGCCTTATCTTTAAAATATGAAGAACATTTAAAAAGTCACACCTAGTTATTTTTAGTGCGTTGTTTATAATAGCTGACATTTACATATGGTTTGCAAAATTACCTTCATAATTGTCTTTTTGTCTCTATGCCTTCTACTGTAGAGCCCCATTCTCATGATCAGTGACTGGCTTACGAGGTCCACTATTTCAGGCATGCCCAACCATGCTTCATTTGACACCCTACTCCCCGGCTGCCCTCTTGACATCTTCAAAAGTAGCTTTACCTCCATATACTCTTCCACCCACTTCCAGATCTGGAAACCATCATCTAATCAACTCTGCCACTGCTCTTGGAAGGTGTATGGCAATGGGGAGTACTCCGATTCACCATTCCTACTAATATGTAAGTTTTAGCGTACCCCTTAGCAACCAATCCTCTATATGCATTGTTTCCACCTGTTAGATTGAGGTCAGAAAGGAAGTCGTATACAGGGCTCATTTTCTAGAGCTGTATAATTTCTCAGTCCAGGAAGTAGCATTGAAATCTTCATAGTCATTGACTCTCCGCTCTCTTCCAGGGAAAGTTTCTTCTGTTAGCATTACTAAATATAGAAATGTTTAAATCTTCAAAGTTCAGAATTTTGCACAGCAAGGGAAGAGAGTGAAAAAGAAAAGTACCCACCGTACAAGCACAAGTCAGATAGTGAAGAGGAATTTATTCCTACACAGAAAAGGGAATGTTAAGCAATAAGGATCAATTAAAGGACCACAACAGAATTTAGTAACTTTTTACTACTAATACAATGATTTAGACAGTTGAATTTTTTTTTGAATTTTATTAATTTATTTTGATTTATCAACAATCACTTCCATACGCTTTTGAGTTGAAAACTTTTCTCCCCCCTCCTCCCCCCCTCCCCAAGATGGCACACAATGTGATATAGGCTTTATATTTACATTCCTATTAAACATATTTTCACATTAGTGAAGTTGTAAGTAAAAAATAAAACCAATAGGAGAAGCCATCAGAAAGATGAAACAAAACTCAACGGAAGGTAAAAGTAAGTGATAGCGATTCAACTTCCATAGTTCTTTCTTTGGATGTGGACAGCATTTTCCATCCCGAGGCCTCTGGAGATGTCTTAGATCCCTCTAATGCTGAGAAGGGTTCAGTTTAACAATGTTAGTCATTGCATAGCATGGCTGTTATTGTGTACAAAGTCCTCTTGGTTCTGCTCACTTCACTCACCATCAGACCATATAAGTCTTTCCAGATTTTTCTGAATTCAGCCTGTTCATCATTTCTTATAGCACAATAGTATTCCATTACCTCCATATACCACAACTTGCTCAGCCATTCCCCAATGGATGGGCATCCTCTCAATTTCCAATTCTTTGCCACCACAAAAAGAGCTGCTATGAATATTTTTGTACATGTGGGTCCTTTTCCCATTTGTTTGATCTCTTTGGGATACAGCCCTAGAAGTGTTATTGCTGGATCAAAGGGTATGCACATTTTTGTAACCCTTTGGGCACAGTTCCAAATAGTTCTCCAAAATGGTTGGATCATTTCACAACTCCACCAACAATGTATTAGTGTTCCAATTTTCCCACATCTTCTCCAACATTTATTATTTTCCTGTTTTGTCATGTTGGCCAATCTGATAGGTGTGATGTGGTATCTCAGAGTTGTTTTGATTTGCATTTCTCTAATCAATAATGATTTAGATCATTTTTTCATATGACTATAGATGGCTTTAATTTCTTCATCTTAGAGCTTAAACAGTTGAAATTTAAGCCTCACAAAATAGAGTGTTTGCAAGGCTGCTAATTAATTAGCTGTTTTACATTTCCCCTCTGCATCAACTGGCATTATTCTGTCAAACAGTAAAGCAGGGATTGTCCTTCTGATGGCCTGCTTTTCCAATTCTGATTCTTTCTTTGTTGCAAGTTCAATCTTGTGATTGGTGCCATACTTGCAAACAATCAGCTAGATGCTTCTCTCATTGTCAACACTCTCAGGAGTCTATGTTATTTATAAGTTCAATACTAGAGAATAAAAAATTTAAAAAAATAAGGCAGGACAGCCAGAGTCCTCCAGTATAAGCCTGGGAAGTTTGGTCCATGTTCCACATGGGAAAGGATCCTTTTTCCATGCCTCAATTGGAGTCACATGTTATCTTCTTGGAGGTCTGATACAAGCTGCCTGACCCACTGCCATCCAATGCAATTGAGGCTCTTTAATTACCTGGGTGAACCACATCTCTCACAGAAGAGTAGATTCCTTTTAAATAGCAGCAACAGCTTCTGAATCCTAAACACTTGCTATTAGGGAATGATGGGAAAATTGTTCTCTGTGTCTCACTTGACCTTGGTGCTGGAGCCAGGCTGCAAGGCCAGGATGAGCTATTCTCTTAAACCCCATCCCATTCTATATTCCACTGGGAGAGGATGTGGTTTACCTGGGGCCATTGATGCTACTCATGTACTTCCTTGATATTCCATGTTACCATTTTAAGGAAATTGGTTTCTGTCTTTATGACAGACCTGAAGTAGAAGTGATTCTAACGTCCTGCTGGATCTATAAGTAGTAAGTAGTTTTTCATGAAATGTGTGTGTGTGTGTGTGTGTGTGTGTGTGTTAATAAGACAATGGAATCATAAAAGAAAACTATTCCTCAGAACACAGGAATGATAGGACAAATATATTCCTCAACAGAGACCTCAACAATCCTTCCCACACCATTTTTCTATACACATACTCATTCATAGCATCTGACAGGCTCCTGGGAACATAGGAATATAACAATCTATATTATGGAATATTGCAAATCTTCCCTCAAGAAGGATCTTAATCAATATTCATTGAACTCAACTTGATGAAAGCACTAAATCTGATGGTAAACTATGAGAAACCAGTGGGCATATGCAATGATCTGATATAAGAAGGCTTGGTCCTTTCCTAAGACTGAATGAGCTTTAGCAACAGGAATGAATTAGCCTTACAATTCAGCAAAGTTTCATCATCCCAGGCTGTAAGCAGCCTTGCAGCTAATCCTCAAGTGTCCTTTTTGTCCAAAAATGAAGCAAAGAAGAACCCACAGAGTTACCAAGTTAGAGAATGTGGCCCATTGGAGTGGTTATTGGAGTCAGTGAGGACACATTAAGTACCTACTAAGGTAGAGGATGTGAAACCATGTGGCCTTTTCAAAAATCAAGCTAGGCAGCCATGAGGGCTAGAAGCAAGCCATAGATGGTGTGGAAATGGGCACCTATTGTGCTAGGGAAAAACAAAAACCCAAATTACTTTGTTTTTAGTGGAATGATAGCTCACTTTTCTTGAAGAGCAAAGCAGTAACTGGCTAACACAGGTACATCTGTCTTTATTCTCCTTACTAACTAAGTGGAGTAGATAGAGGATTGGACCTAGGGTGAGGATGATCTGAGCTCAAATCCATCCTTAGACACTTGCTATCTATTTGATGTATTTGCATCAGTTTCCTCATCAATAAATTGGAGATAATAAAAGCATTATAGATTTGGGTAAAGCTCAATAAGTATGGAGTAGGGACAAGGTACATCAGAAGACATTGCTAATGTGGTCTTGGTACCACTAACTTCTAGATTTCACCAAAAGTTAAGTTTAATATTGGGGTATTCATAAGTGTTTATATTTTTATCATCTTTGAAACTGGGGCCTTTAAACTATCAAGCTCAGATCTTAATACCCCTACTGAGGGACCTGACAGCAAACATCCATTAAAAGAATAAAGTATTTAGTCAGAACAATTTTACAAATGCAAAGATACTCCAAATGAATATATCCTTATCCTGATTCCCACCAAAATGGCCTAGGAAGACAGTTTCCCCAAGATTTACCATTTAAGTATTGAAAGCATGCATTCAACTTATTTTCTTAGCTAAAGAAAACCCCAAGATCTATCAAGGAATGAGGAATTGAGTGAATGGTTGGGTCAACTTGCATCACAACTTCTTGGAATTCCAACTTTAACCAAGACAGAGTTCAAATACCAGCTCTTAGGAAAAGCTTTCCTGATTTGTGTAGTTCTCTCCCATATCCCACATATTCATAAAAATTACTTTGTATTCATAGCATATATATATATATAATATATATGATATATAATATGTGTGTATATATGTGTGCTTGTGTGTGTAAGCACAGCCATATAATAAGCACATATATACATGTGTGTATATCTACCTATCTATATCTTCATATATATATATATATATATATATATATATATATATATCTGTACCTATTTGTCCATGTCTATCTATCTATCTATCTATCTGTCTGTCTGTCTGTCTGTCTGTCTGTCTGTCTTGTCTGTCTGTCTATCTCATCTATCTATCTATTTATCAATCTACCTACCTACCTATCTATGGTGAGAGGTAAGCTCCTTAAAGGTAAAGGAGTAGATTAGTTTGCCCTTGTATTACCCACCACTGGCACGTAGTTTGGGGCTCAATTAATGCCAATTAAATTGAATTGTATATACAGCAGGAGAGCCTACTGATTTCTACTAGTCAGGAAAAAAAATTAACTCTGTCCTCAAACCACCCCCCCGAAAGACATTGAGCCTCTTCTCCTGGGATGGAGGGAACAGTTCTTGGACCCACCTTCTGTCTAAATTAGATTGAACTTAATCCGTGGAGTTTGCAGTTTATTTAGAACCTCTAGTACCATTATAGGCTTGGGGAAATCAGTTAATTGAACAACAAGCATTTGCCAAATACATATGTGCCCAATGCTGTTCCAGGTTCTAGGGGCAGAAATACAAAGAGCAAAATAAAGGCAAGCCTTGAGGATTACGCAACAGACATATAAGGGTATATAGCATAAAGATAAGCAGAATAAATACAAATTATTTGTACAGAGTAGAAAAGGGATGAAAATGGGTTGGGTGTCCAAAACTGCCCAGAAAGGTTTCCAGTTTAATCTTGTGGGGCACCCTAAACACTAACATGCTATGGAAGGGGGTTTAGTCCAAAGAATCTCTACTAATACATGTATTCTTTGGGCCACAATTCCCCAGTTTCAGGAAGTGTGCATTTCTTTGTTTTTCCTTTCACTGTGATCAGAAGAAACACGAAATTCCCCGGTTCCCAAGATCAATCCTTCCTGTACGAGAAGCTTCAACTATTTGTTTTTTATTATTCATAGTTAATTATGATTCTTAGTTCCTTAAGGCCCAGTCACAGCAAACAGTCACCACCAATAAGTTGGGCAATAATGAAAATGTCTGGATAAGATACTTGGTTAAACCTCTAAGTATGCTGAGCTGGCTTTAATCTCTAGACTCTCACAATAGGATCAAATAGGATAATGCATGCGAGTGGCTGGCTTGTTGGCCTAAAGGATAAGGTGCTGGCTTTTCTGAGCTAGGGAAAGGTGTGGAAAGATTTCTTCTAACATTCCGTTTGTGTCTCCTATACAGGTCCTGCTGATATGGTCACTTTTGAGATTATTTTTTCTGTAATACTTTCGTTCAGGTAATTCAGAAAGCCAATGTAGATAATGAGACGGATGAATGAAAACAAACATGATGGCCAGATGAATAGATGTCTGGGTGAAAGAGAAAGAGAGAGGAGAAAAAGGAGAGAGGAAAAGGAAGAGTGTATATGAAGCACTTTCTACGTCCTAGGCAGTGTGCTAAACAGTGAGGACAGAAACAGAAAAAGTGAGCAAGTCCCTGTTCTTGAGGAATCTACCCTCAGACTGGGGGAGACAAACCAAACGAGCCAGTGCTGCTGAGGTGTGGCTAGAAGTCGGAAGGGTTTAGTGGCTGCTGTTGCTGTTTAGTCATTTTTTAGTTGTGTCTGACTCTTCATGGCCACTTTCAGGGTTTTCTTGGCAAACATACTGAAGTGGTTGGCCACTTCCTTCTCCAGCTCATTTTTACAGATGACAAAACTGAGACAAATAAGGTTAGGTGACTTGTCCAGGGTCACACAGCCAGTAAATATCTGAGGCTGCATTTGAACTCGGTTCTTTCTGACTCCAGGCCCACCACTCTATCCACCTACTGACTGAGAAGATGTCAAAGCTCAGGGGCCTTTAGGCTATAAAATATGTCAAATTAAAGTCCTAGAGATCTTTCCTCTGGGCTCAGAGGCAGCACATATGGTAGGGCTGATGGTGGGATAAAAATGTTTCAAGTCAGAAGGCACAGAATTCAGATCCTATTTCTGATACTTCCTAGTTTTGTCATCCTGGCCAAGGGACACAGCCTTAGTCTCTTATCTGTAAAATGATATTAACAATACTTGCACTCCCTTCCTCAAAGAGTTGTTGCGAGAACAAATCATTTTTAAGCCTTAATATTCTCTGAGAGTATGACTTAAAGTTACTTGGATGTAGTACGATAGACTCAAAGAAATACAAGAATTGGAAAGACATGACCTGAGTCTATTCCCACATCCCTCCATTTACCAGCTATATTACTGTAAGCAAGCCACTGAACCGCTCTGAGCCCCAGTTTTCTTATGTGGAAAATGGAGACGATAATGTGGCAATAAATAGAGCGCCAGGCTTGAAGTCAGGAAGACTCATCTTCCTGAGTTCAAATCTGGACTCAGACACTTACTAGCTGTGGGATCCTGGGTAAGAAAATGCAGGTTCTCCACCAGCCAGCACCACATCATCCGTATGTGGAACCATCAGTTATGGTAAGTGAAGAAATAGCAAATGTTGTGCATAAGTCCAGTTACTCTGGCACTATGTCAGGTGATAAATACACAAAGACTAAAACAATCCCTACCTTCAAGGAACTGGCATTCTTATATTCTGGTTCAATACTTTCATTGTACTGTTGAGGAAACTGAGTCCCAGAGAGGTAAAGTTACTACTCACTGAAGGACATACACACATGGAGTTTCCACCCTGGATCTGAACTTAGTTCATAGGACTTCAAGTACAGCATTCTTTCCACTGTACATGCCCTATCAACCTATCAAATGAATAATTATACCGCTAAGCACTATTATTATTTATCATTTCAAGTTGGGAGTGCCTTGAGATTAAGTTGAACTGAAAGGATAATATTTCTTTTGGGATTATATAGGAAAAGAGAAACTTCAGCTAACTTGATGCCCTACCTTTTTTTTTTAATCAATTGATATTCATTTACTTATTTAGTTAGTTTTTAGTTCCAATTTCTCTCTTTCCATCCACTCCTCTCCTACTCATTGAGACGGCAAGAAATATGATACACAGTACGCGTATAAAGTCATTCAAAACACAATTCTGCATTAGTCACATTTGGGGTGGGGAGGAAGAGTAAGAAAAATAAAGGAAATGTTTCAATCCGCAATCTGAATCTATCATTTCAACCTCTGGAGTAGTTTTAGAGCATGAATCCTTTAGAGTTGTGGTAGATTATTGTATTAATCAGGATTACTAAGTCCTTCACAGTTGATTATCTCTATAATGGTGCTGGTACATTGTTCTCATGGGTCTGCTCACTTCACTTTGCATCAGTTCATATAAGTCTTCCCTGGATTTTTCTGAAACCATCTGGCTTATTATTTCTTATAATACCATAGTATTTCATCACATTCATATACCATAACTTGTTCAGCCACTTCCCAATTGATGGACATCCTCTGTTTCCAATTATTTGCCACTACAAAAAGAGTTCTAAAATGTTTTTGTGCATATAAGTATTTTTCTTGTGCTTTTCCTTTTATCTCTAGAATATAGACATAGTAATGGTATTGCTGGGCCAAAGTGCAATAAATGCACCTACCTTTAGTTTTGTTATGAGTCTTAAATGAGAAGATAATTATAAAGCACTTAGATTTATACAGTCTATATGTTACTTCACTCACAATAGAATGTAAGCTCCCCAGGGGTAAGTACCTTCTCTCTCTCTCTTTCTCTCTCTTTCTGTATTTGCCTATCTAATAGTATATACATTTTGCATGTTAATGTGTTTTCCATCTTAAATAAAATGAATTGAGATTTAATTAACTAAGTACAGGTCATGAAATCAAAGAATCTTAGCTGTGGAAGAAACCTCACAGGCTGGTTTGATCATCACACACTCAAAGAATCTCTGTGACATCCGGAACAAGTAGTCACGTAAGTTTGCTCCATGTCTTACAGCAATGGGGCGCATACTACCTTCTGAGGCAGCCCATCCCACCTTTATCTAATTATGATTTTTTGAAAGATTTTATCTTATAATAAGTCAAAATTTTCTGTAGAATATCCACATAATTGTTTTTTGTCCTGCACTCTGGGCCAAGCATAGCATGTTTATTCCTTGTTCAAAGTGGGAGCTTTTCAAATACTATAAGACAGCTACCATGCCCTCTCCTCACCTTCACACTTCTGTAAAAACTGTCTCCAGACTAAATGTCCTCAGTTCCTTCGAGTCATCATAATATGAAGTGGCCTTTATATTCTTTATTCTGGTAACCATCTTCTGGAGGACTCTAAGTGCTTCCTAAAATATGGCATCTGAACTTGAACACAGCTCTCCAAATACTGTCTGACCGGAGCAGATAACATATGAAAGAGAAAGTCCTATTATGTAGTCAGAGAAGAAATGGATAATGTCTTTATATCATAAAACTGACATAGAATCGACATATTGTAGTCATGATAAATGATTAAAAAGGACAGCAAGGAAAAGAACAGTTTCAAAGTCATATTTCAGTCAGGAGGAAGACCATGAGAAGAATTATATTACTGTGCAGGGTTGTTGGACATATTATAGGCAACCAAGAGAGGGCAAATTACTTAATTCTTCTTTTATCAAAGACAACCTTCTTTGGCCTGAGGATAGAATAACAGTAGTTAACAAGTAACTGAAATATGACATGGTGATAGAGGACCTTGGCTGCACTAAATGATTTCAAGTCACCACTCAGGGACAACTACCTCCAATAGTGCTATAAAAAACAAACAAACAAACACATCAAGAAACAGGAGTAATGGTGAGGCATTATCCAATCAAGTTAACAAGAATTTATTAAGCACCTACCACGTGCCAGGCACAGTGCTAAGCTCTGAAGACACAAAGAGGCGAAAAAGGGTCTCTGCCCTTATGAAAGTTGAAATCTTGGTACAATCATAGAGACTGGGAGAGTAACTGCAGAATTGCAGAAAGGTAAATGGAATGACAACTTTCAAATAAAGGAAAACTCTTCAAACACTGGAGTTGAGGTTCTATTAACATTCTGGGGGCATAAATTATTAAAGGGATAATTTGTGTGCTTGTAGAAAGGAAAGCAGTGATTAATAAAGGCCTTTGTGTTTTCACCAAAAATAAGCAATTAACCAATAAGTCTAATTTCCTGCTTTGACTGTTACCAGAATTAACAGATTGAAAGATGGTCATGACGTTCGCTAGATTTTGGCAAAACATTGGAGAAAGTGTCTCATGAAGTCCCTTTGCCCAAAATAACGAAATATAGGATAGCTAATGCTTCAGGTAGGGGCATTCAGAACTGGGTAAATGACTTGACACTTAGCTTTTTTTTTTTAATTAATGAATCAATTTAAACCCAAAGTACGATGACTAATGGCACAGCCCAGAGGTCTTGTTTGGCTTTGTGCTGTTATGCATTTTTATCAATGACTTGGGCTAGGAAATATGTGCCACACTTATCAAATTGGCAAATTACACAAAACTGGGAGAAATAAACCATATGTTGCATGAGAAATTCATCCAAAAGGACCTCAATGGACTATAAGAATGTACTGAATCTTATTAGATGAAATGCAGTGGATAAGGGTTAAGTCCTCCTCTTCTACACTTGAGTTTACAAATCACCTACATGAATATAGGATGAGAGAAGTGTATCTGTGAAACACCTTGTGTGGGGAAAAAAAACTAACTGAGAGTTTAGGGGATTGTAATAACAATGAGGCAACAGTGCTATGTGAATGTAAAAGCAAGAAAAAAAAATAGATGAGTGAATGAATAAATAAATAATGAAATGTATGATTGTATTAGAAGAATCATAGCATCCTGAATTGGAAAGGTGAGAGCCCTGCTTTCATTTATACTGGTTAGACAACTCACAAAGTATTGTTCAGTTGCAGAAGCCACTATATAGGAAGGACTTTGAAAAACTGTAGAACTTCTGGAGAAGGGCAACTGTTTTATTGAGGGCCCTTGAAACTGTGCAAAACAGGATCAGTTGAGGGATCTGAAGATGGCTAGACTTAGAAAAGAAAACATATGGGCACATACTAAGTTTTTTTTTTTTTCAAGGACTGGGAGGACTAACATGTGGAAATGAGATGAGATTTATTTGCTTAGCTCTATCAATCAGAACTAAGGGGGATAGATGGAAGTCATGGAGACAACTTTTAGCTTGACATGGAGAGAAAACAAAACAAAACAAAACAAAAAAATAACAAAAAAAAATAACAGAGCTGCCCCCAAATAAAATGGACTCCCTGGCGAAATGCTGAGTTTCTTATCAGTAGGAGAATTCAAGTGAAGGCTGGATTGACAACATGTAGGGAACATCGTGAAAGCAATTCCTGTTCATGTATAAAATTGATCAAGTGGAAAAAGAAGTAGGAGACCTAACTGATGAAAATACCTCTCTAAAATGGAATTGGGCAAATGGAAAAAGAGTTACAAAAGCTCACTGAAGAACAGAATTCCTTAAAAATTACAATTGGGCAGGTTTAAGTTAATGACTCCATGAGATATCAAGAAACAATAAAACAAAATCAAAAGAATGAAAACATAAGAGAAAATGTGAACTATCTCATAGGAAAAACAAATGATATGGGAATAGATTGAGAAGAGATAATTTAAGAATTCTTGGACTACCTGAATGCCATGATTTAAAAAAGAGCCTAAATAACCTATTTCAAGAAATTTTCAGGGAAAACTGCCCAAATATCATCAAACCATAGGGTAAAATACAAATTGAAAGAATACATCAATCATCACTTGAAAAAGATCCCCAAATGAAAATTCTGGGAATATTATAGGGAAATTCCAAAGCTCCCAGAGAAAAAAGACTTCAAGCAGCCAGAAGTAGTCTAAATAAATAATGGGGTACTAGTCAGGACCACATAAAATTTAGCAGTTACCTCATTAAAGGACCAGAGGACTTGGGATACATTTTTGAGGGCAGAAGAGCTGGGATTACAACAATGAATAACCTATCCAGCAAATATGAATACAATACTTCAGGGGAAAAATGGATATTTAATAAACTAGAAGACTTTCAAGCATTCATTATGAGAAACTCAGAGCTGAATAGAAAATTAGACTTTCAATAAAACATACAAGAGAAGCATAAAAAGATAAAAATGAAAGAAATAAGGGACTCAGTGGGGTTAAACTGTTTATCTTTCTATATGGGAAGATGATACATGTATCTTCTAAAAATGTCATTATTAGGGCAGTTAGAAAGATTCTACTTAGGAAGAGGGTGCATAAGTGAGCCAATTATATGGGATTACATTAAAAAAATGGACAGATGACAATCAGGGATCCCCTTGGAGAAGGGGGAAGGGAAGGGAAGACTGGGGGAAATTATCTCTCATAAAAGAGGTGCACAAGGACGAGCTTTTGCAATAGAGGGGAAAGGGGGGGTAAGGCAATGTTGAACCTCACTCACATCTGACTTAGTTGAAAGAGTGAAATATATTTACATCTATGTCTATCAATCTATCTATCCATCTCTCTATCTTCAATCAGTAATAAAAATCTATCTTACCCAGTGGAGACATATGAAGGGTAAGGGATGAGAAAAAGAAAGGAGTGATAAAAGGGAGGGAAGATAAAGGAAGGCAGTGCTCAGAAACAAAAAAAAAGACTTTAAAGGAGAAAAAATATACAGCGAGGCAGCTTGGTGGTACAATGGATAGAGTGCCAGACCTAGAGTAAAGAAGATCTGAGCTCAAATCTGACCTCAGGCACTTACCACATGTGTGATCAAGGGCAAATGATTTAATCCTGTTTACCTCAGTTTCTTATCTGTCCAATGACCTGGAAAAGGAAATGACAACCCATTCCAGTATCTTTGCCAACAAAACTCCAAATAGGTTACAAAGAGTTGGACATGACTGAAATGACTGAACAACAATAAACAATGAAAAGAGAAAGTGAAGAATAAACAGAAGAAAATAGAGTGGAAGGAAAAGAACAGCTAGCAATCACAACTGTGAATGTAGATGGAATGAACTCACCCATAAAATGGAAGTGGATATCATAATGGATTATAAACCAGAATGCAGCAATTTATAGTTTACAAGAAACACATTTGAAATAGAAAGACACACAGAAGTTCCAAATAAGGCGATGGAGAAAAATCGATTGTGCTTCTGCTGATGTTAAAACAAAAGGCAGGGGTAGTAATCATGATTTCAGATGAAGGTAAAGCAAAAATAGACGTAGTTAAAAGGGATAATAAGGGAAACTACATCTTGCTAAAAGACACCACAGACAATGAAGTAATATCAATACTAAACATATATGCATCAGATGGCATTTCATCTAATTTCTTAAAGGGAAAGTTAAAAAAATTAAAAAAAGGAAAAGTTAAAGTATAGGAGGAAGTAGACAGTAAAATTATACTAGTGAGGGATCTCAAATTCCCCTTTCAGAGCTAGATAAATCCAACCATAAAATAAATAAATAAGTGAAGGAGATGAATAGAATCTCAGAAAATTCAGATATGCTAAACTCTGGAGAAAACTGAATGGGAACAGAAAGGAGTATACCGTTTTTCCCTATATGTGCCATCTTCACAAAAATTGACCATACCTTATGGAATAAAAACCTCACAACCAAAAGCAGAAAAGTAGAAATATTAAATGCATCCCTTTCAGACCACAATGCAATAAAAGTTATATTTAATAAGGGGCCATAGAAGCACAGATTAAAAGTTGATTGGAAACTAGATAATCAAATATCAAAGAATAAGGGGGTCAAAGAAACAATAAATTATTTTTATTAAAGAAGATAACAGCAATGAGACAGCACTCCAAAATTTGTGGATGCAGCCAAAACAGTACTTAAGTGAAAATTTATTTTTCTTAAAGTATACATCAATAAGAAAGAGAGAGAAAATGAAGTGGGCATGCAACTAAAAAAAAATAGTAGAAAAAAAAATGAACAAACCTAAATGAGCTCAATAAGAGGAAAAAAAATCCTTAGGACCAGATAGATTTAAAAGGGGATTCTACCAAATATTTGAGGGACAATCAATCCCAATACTATATAAAGCATTTAAAAAATATAAGTAAAGAAGGAGTCCTCCCAAATTCCTTTTATTACACAAATATCGTTTGACACCTAAAACATGGAGAAAAAAAAGAAAAAAAAGTAGTCTAATTTTGTTAATGAGATTCAATGAGAAAATTTTAAATAAAATATTAGCAAGGGGATTACAAAAATATATCACACATATCATACACTCTGACAAGGTGGGATTTATACTAGGTATGCAGGGCTGCCTCATTATTAGGAAAATTATCAGCATAATTGACTGTATCAATAATGAAAACAACAAAAATTATGATTATATCAGATTAAGAAAACTGACAAAATTCAATGCCCATTCTTATTAAAAACACTAGAAAGCATAGGAATTGATAGAGCCTTTCTTAAAATGATAAGTAATA
Source organism: Phascolarctos cinereus (assembly GCF_003287225.1). NCBI lineage: Eukaryota > Metazoa > Chordata > Mammalia > Diprotodontia > Phascolarctidae > Phascolarctos > Phascolarctos cinereus. The sequence continues at coordinate 470,278,140 of NW_027555958.1, forward strand.
TCTACGTAAAACTAAGAGTAAGCATTATCAGTAATGGGAATAAAGTAGAAGCCTTCCCAATAACATCAGGAGTGAAACAAGGATGTCCATTATTACCATTATTATTCAATATTATCCTAGAGTTGTTAGCTGTAGCAATAAGACAAGAGAAATAAATTTAAGAAATAAAAATAGGCAATGAGAAAACAAAAGCATCACTCTTTGCAGATGATATATGATAAAACTTGAGGGAATAAACTAAAAAACTAGTTGAAACAATTAACATCAGTAAAGTTGCAGACTGTGAAATAAACTCACATAAATCATCAGCATTTCTGTATATTACCACAAAATCCAGAAGAGATAGAAAGGGAAATTCCATTTTAAATAACAGCAGATAGTATAAAATACTTGGGAGCCTACTTGCTAAGATAAACCCAGCAACTATATGAATACAATTACAAAACACTCTTCATACAAATAAAGACCGATATAAACTGGAGAAATATTAATTGCTCATGGGTCACCAAAGCCAATATAATAAAATGACAATTCTACCTAAATTAATTCACTTATTCAGTGCTATACCAGTCAAACTACCAAAGAAGTATTTTATAAAGCTAAAAAATAATAACAAAATTTATCTGGAAGAACAAAAGATCAAGAAGAAAAAAAATGTGAAAGAAGGTGATCCAGCAGTAGAAGATAGCAAGCTACATTGCAAAGTGTAGTCATCAAAACAATTTTGTACTGACCTAGAAATAGAGCAGCACATCAGTGGAACAGATAATGCCCACAATTCACAAGGTATGGTAACGTATATGGTTTCAGAAATCCTACCAAGGGGGAAGGGTAAAACCCCAAGGAAGTGAGACTTTTTGTGCTCTTAGGTGAATAGGAAGCTATAGTCTGAGGCCACCAGAAAGCTGCATCCAGAGAGGTCCAAGAGATCCTTGCTCCACTCCTAGATTAATCATGTCCTGACTTTGTCTCCTTTTCCTACCTTATTATATGCCTGTGAATAAGGTGTTGGAAGGACAAGGACTCTCATATATTGGTCACATCACCAGGAGGAATAATTATGGTTAAAGGTAATTTAAGTCTAAAATAGGGGAGAAAACTGCATCATTGAGATCTACCCTTTTCACTTTACAAATGAGGAAACCAAGGTTCAGAGATTATATGACTTGTCCTGTGTCACAGAGCTAGAAAGCATCTGAGGTGGGATTTGAACCCAAGTCTACCTGGCTCCAAGTCTGGCACCATGGATCACTAGCACAAACTCAAATGGGAATAAGAGCCACTAAACCATACAAAAAGGATGCATGTAGTGGCATATTGACTCAGAAAACCACATATTAACATGATCTCTTTTTTATTTTAGTTTAATTTGTTAAATATTTCCCAAATACATTTTAATTTGATTCTGGCCCATTCAGAAGTGTTGCAGGCCAAATACAGCTTAGTGACCTTGTGTTTGATACCTATGCCTTAGACAGGGGGAGAAAACTTAGATGTGTTAAATCATGGGATTTTAGGACCAATTTCCATTGAAAGGAAAGAGATCCTAAGTGTCCCAGGAATAGCAATGCCATCCGGAACACTTCTAATCCAGCCTCATAGCCATCATCTAGAAGAACAAAGTTAGAGAATGAGACCCTTGTAAATGTCCCTGCGAATGCTTCATTCCTGCCTCCTCAGTAGCCCTTTGTCTCCCAGCTGCAATATCGGCTTTCTTTCTCATCTTCCAGAAAACTCTTTATTCTGGAAGCTCAGTCCAGCCCCATAAATCCACATATTAGAAGTATACTCCCCTTCCCACCCTACCCCCACACTCTCCCTCACATTGGATATTTCTTTTATGTGTTGTCTTTTCCCATTGAATCTGAGGCCATCTCCAGTCATTCTGATCAATATCTTGCCACTGGACACATCTGGCTCCAGAGAACAGAGTGAGGCTAGTAACTTTGCACAGCCATGCCTCAATTAAATCTAATTCACTTGCATGTCTCTGCATCACCTTCTGATGTCATGGTTTTCTTCAAGAACAAAGGACAAACAAAAACAACACCAATCTCCTGTTGGAATGTAAGCTCCTCGAGGTCAGAGGCTCTCTTTCTACTTGTGTTTGTTTTCCCAGCATTTGACACACTGTGTGGCACATAGTAAGCACTTAGTGAATTCCTGTTGGCTGACTGGCTTCTAGAGTTGCAGGCAAGATTGTTCCCATGACCAAAAGCCATTGCACTGTCCAGTGGTTCAATGTGGGGAACATATATGGTGTGATCAACGAGAGTGATGTTTAAGATGTTCCAGTAGCATTGGCTTTGCCTCTTCAACCTAAGGACCATTAGGCTTCTCCAGCAGATTTACCACGGAGCCCTCTGATAGGTGTGATCTCATTCTATTCCAATGTAAATTCCTTGAAAGTAGGGATTGTTTTGTTTTTCTTTGTGTATCCCAATACTTACCCCACATTAAGTACTTAATAACAATATTCTCATTGTCATTCATAAGATAATAGCCTTAGAGTGACAATCCACTTCAGAAGTGATCTGCTTCAAATCCCACATTTTACAGATGAAGAAAATGAGGCAGGTGAGTGACTTTCTCAAGGTCACTCGGGTAGTAAAAGGAGGGCTGGGATTTAAACCCAGGCCACCTAAATCCCAGCCTAGCACTTTACCCACTATGCTGTACTCAGGTTTCCAGGTCCAGATGATTGATGTGGCAGAAGATTGAAAACATTAGCATGTATGGTGGCTGAGTTGCTATAGGATAACAACAAAACAAGGAACAATAGCTGATACGTATAGGACACCTACTCTGTGCCAAGCATTATCTCGTAACAACCCTATTATTATCCCTGTTTATCCTATCTGCCACCTACAGGGTCATAGTAAGATTTCAAATTGGGTGCACTCTAAGCACCTCAAACTCAACAGTTCCAAAACAGAATTCATTTTCCTCCCCCCGCACTCTCATCTCCAAACTCATTCTTCTTGTCTCTTCTTCATTTCCCATCAATATATTTGATAATTTCTCTGCTTCCCTGGCTACAATACTTTCTCTTAAATATAATAGCAACTTAAATTGGTTACATCACAGTTATATTGTGAGATCCATTCAGACTTTTTTTTTTTTTGAGGGTTGTGGGCAAGAGGATCACGAAGAGGGGTAGAAGATCATCCTCGAGTACTAACTTTGTAGGAACATTCCATTCCATGTTCAAGATTAATCCAAGGCCCATGATTCTCTCCAGCAGCCAAGGACAGCCCTCATGAGTTTGCCAAGGGCCTTTGTGGCTTCCACTTTACCTTCATCTAAACATCAAGACCATGCATAAAACATTTGCTTTCACTTCAGAAAAAGTTCTGCAAACTATAGATGAAGATGAATTTATCTTCCAGGCAGATGGAATCTGGAATCATTGAACTGAGAAAAGGAAAACTTGTTTTGAATCACAGGGATTTTTCTTCATTGCCTTTTATCCATCCCCCTATCCTCCTGCTTTAGGAATACACACATACGTTTGTGTATGTGCTTATATATGTATATATGTATGTTTATATGTGCATGCATGGATGTATACACACATGCATACATGCATACACACATACACATATAACTAAATATATGGGTCAAGTTGGAACTTTCTGGATGGTGTAGTTTATTTTGGAGAAAGAAAATGAATCCACAATGTAACTGCGTTTTCCAAATTCTGTTCTTTTTTTCCTTTCTTGTCTCATAAAGGATGACAAGACCAACATTTGTTTCACATCTCTAAAAACAAATGGAAACCTCTGATCAGGAAAAAAAGGGGGAGATAGGGAGGGAAGAATTTCACTTGCATTTTAAAGGACATTTAGGTTTTGTCAGTTGTTGTGAGAATAGTATTGGATGCCTTTGTTTCAAAGCTGGATCCCGAAGGAGCTGTAAAAGACAAATAACACTGTGGTCTTCCAAAGTTTTAAATGATAATAATAATAGCAACACATTCAGGTTTACAAAACACTCTTTTCCAGAACAACCAGGTTGAGGGAGGTTTTTGTTTTTATTCTCGTTTTACACATGGGAAGCTGAGGCTTCGAGATTTTAGTTGACTTAAGTATAGATTGTGAGACAATGTTAGTAAAGTAGAGGTCAAGTACAGATATCCTGACTTCTGTCATGTTTTATTCCCTACCCTATGCTGCCTTAGGGATAGAGGAGAAGATTCCAACTGAAATCCATATAGCTGATATGGTTTAAAAAGCACTTCCCATATATCATCTCATTTGATCTTAACAACTAATGTGGGCTGTAAGATGGACAGGCATTATCAGTCACATTTCCCAGGAGGGTTAACCTCACCAAAGATGTTGACTGATTTGCCCAACATAAAATAGCTAATATATGAAAGATCTCATTAACTTGAAAGATAATCATAACAAACGAATAGGATATTAAGAAAGTATAATTTCACTGCACTCTGCCCTGGCCAGACCACTTGTAGGGTATTGTATTCCATTCTGTGCACCACACTTCAAAAGTGACAGTAAAAAGTTGCTGAGTTTCTAAAAGAGAAAAAAAGAACACCAAGTAGTTAAGGGCCTCAGGGTGATGTCATATAAGATTTGGTTGAAGTAAAAGGGTGGGGCGGAGGGGAAAGGAGGTGTGTTTAAGCCTGGAGAGGAGAAAATGTGGGAGTTGAGAGCATTACTCAAATACTGCATTTGAAGAGCTGTCTTGTAGAAGATGATCAGACTTGTCCTATTTGGCCCCAGAATAAAGAATTATGGATGAAAGTTGCAAAAAGACACATTTGAGCCAAATTCCAGAAAACCAAACCAAACCAAACAAACAAGCCAAAGCCTTTCCCCCAAACTGGAATTGTTCCAGGTAGAAGAGAGCACCATGGGAGGTTATGCTTTTCCATTTATTGAAAGTTTTGAAGTAAATGCCATGTGACTTGGCCCTTGTTTGGTAGCTTGTAAAAGGCATTCTTCTTCAGGGGTGTATTGGTTAGAATAGACGGCCCTTGAGATCTCTTCTATTTCTTATATTTCTGAATTGTGTGATTTTTGACTGGAAGAGACTTGAAGCAAATCACTCCAGCCAGTCTGTGACTGCTTCAATCAGCTGATAAACCCAAACCTAAGGTGAAGGTCACAGGTGTGGCCAGTCCATTGGTGCAGCACTTAAAGTCACTGTGTTCTGTAGCCATAGTGTTCTTTCAAATTCCGAAGTGGTCTTAGATATGAACTCTGTTGGTCAATGAAGAGCCTATCTTGATAAATTTCCTACTTCTTGGGGCCCATTGACCTAGACCCTGAACCTGAATATGTCTTGTTTTAATCCCCCTAAGCTTGATTCTCTGAACTTGACTGGGCTGTTCTGGGCATACCCCCTGCAGACATTTTGTATTGGCGGTCCTGAAGACTCCAAGTTTTTTAACTGAATTAAACCCAATAATTATTTGTTTGGTGTTTACAGTGTGTAAGATACTGTACTGTATGTTTGGTGATACAAAGAGAGGGACAAAAAAAGAAATAATCCATGCCCTTGGCGGGCTTACATTCTGCTAGATGGAATAAGCAATGACTACCAATTTACAATTTAATTAAACATTTATAAAATTCAAGCAGAGGAACTTACATTCATTTTCCCATTATACTACGTTGTCTCAAAAAAATACATTCTATAATGCTTTTCCATTCATAAAGCACTTCTCACCAGTTGCCTCATTGGATTCAGTTCTCTGGAAGCTCCTTTGTAGATTATCTGATTTATCCTGGTGCTAAGGACCACCCTGGGAATTTTTTTTTAATATTTTTTATCTACCACTTTGATTCAATTCAACAAGCATTTTAAAAGGCCTACTAAGTGCTTGGCATTGTGAGAAGCTCTGGTGATACAAATACTAAAATGAAACAATCTCTGGCCCCACCAAGTGGAAGTTAAGGGGGTACCCATAACTGGAGAAAGGCTGAATAAATTATGGTACAGAATGTAATGGATTACTATGGTGTTGTAAGAAATGACAAAAGAGTTGATTTCAAGGAAAACTGGGAATATTTATATCAACTAATGGAGAGGAAAGAGAGAAAAAACAGGAGAAAATCTATTCTATAATAATCCTGTATAAAAGAAACACCTTTGCAAGACTGATGAACTTTGATCAGTGCAATGATCCACTGTGATTCTAAGGGAGTGATGCTGAAGAATGCTACTCATGTCCTGGCACAGACGTGACAGACCCAGTATGGAGAAGAAGACATACATCTGGGGCGTGACCATTGTGAGAATTTGTTTTCCTCAACTGTGAAAATATTTTACAAGGATTTGGCTTTTCTTTTCTTTTCTTTTTTTCCCCTAAGGAAACAACAAGGAGCTTAGCTTTTACTGTATAGGACAGAACAATACACAAATATAGCAATTTTTTTTTTTGGTGAAGGGAATTGAGGTTAAGTGACTTGCCCAGGGTCACACATCTAGTAAGTGTTAGGTGTCTGAGGCTGGATTTGAACACAGGGACTCTTGACTCTAGGGCCAGTGCTCTATTCACTGTGCCACCTTGCGGCCCCTGACAATGACATTTTAATATGAATTTATTAAGTGACTACCAGCTGCCAGAAGCAGAGGTAGCCTGTCAGAGTAACCAGAGAGCTGGCCTTGGAGCAGGAGAGTTGAGTTGAGGGCCCGCTTGTGACATACTCTGCCTGTGCCTAGCATATAATAAGTGCTTAATAATTGTTTTTGGAGTGACTTGACTATGTGATGCTGAGCCAGACACAACTAGGATGTAGCTTGCAGAGCAGGTACTGGACAGCTTTGAGTGGAGTTTCCCCATGGGGATTTGGGTTAACCTTTGCAATCACAAGTCCAAATAAACAAAAAAGTGCCAGGCCTTATGTTAGACTCTAGTGATACAAAGATAAAACAGAATGGTTCCAGCCCTCAAAGAATTTATATTCAACTTAGAGGAATAACACCCAGGAAGTCCATCTGCAAATGTCAACATGGCTTAGTGGGGAAGGCACATGACTTGGAGGCTTGGAGTCAGGGATATCTAGGTTCAAATTCCACCTCTTAAACTTACTATCTGTGTACCTGGGAAAGCCACTAAGCACCTCCCCCCTCCCCCCTTGCATCTCACTTTCCTCAATGGTAAAATTAGGAAACTCAATAAGCTCAGGGTCCTTTCCAGCTCTAAATCTATGCTCCTTTTTTTCTGGCTATGTAACCATCCCACTACTACTTTAGGGATAAGACTGTGTTTCTCATAATCTATTCTCCTAAGGTAGGCATTATTGTTGTAGTAGTAGTAGTAGTAGTAGTAGTAGTAGTAGTAGTAGTAGTAGTAGTAGTAGTAGTCGTCATTGTCATTTTCATAGTGGTGGTGGTGGTGGTGCTGGTAGTAGTAGTAGTAGTGGTAGCAGCGGTAGCAGTAGTAATGATAATAACAATGATAATAGCTTTTATATTGCACTCTAAGGTTCACAAAGCTCTTCACTTACTGTGTTATTTCATTTTACACTCCCAACAACCCTGTGAAGTTGGTGATATTATTGTTCCTATTATACAAAGGAGGAAACTGAGGCACAGAGAGTTTAAATGAGTTGCCCAGGATCACACAGTAAATATCCGAGATGGAATTTGAACCCAGGTGTCCTCGACTCCAAGATGATTTTGGCAACTTTCATCAATTTATATTCCACTCTTAAAAAAAAAAACCTTTGGATTATAACCATTGGAGTCCTTTGATTAAAGTCTTTCCTTCTCTCTAAAAAACAATCCACTAGTTTTATTTCTACTAATACCTCAAAATAGGCAGAGTAAATGGGCTTCTCCTGCTATAGTAAGGAGTGACAGACATGGGAGGTTTGGCTTGAGGCTCCTTGGATCCCCATCTCTCTGTTCTCATCAATAAAACACACTTAACACATTGCTCTCATGCTCTGATTGTTGTACTTACATGCCCCAATTCTCCTATTAAATCCAAAGTGTATTTGTATTTAAATGTAAATTGTATTTAGCATATCCTTAGTGCTTAGATGATGGAATGCTTAGGCTTTTCAATCACTCCCAGGGATAACTCCCACGCTGTGGAATCCAGTGCTTCTCTAACGCCCAGACAGGGCACAGATGAGCAAGAGTCAAAGGCATAGCCTGAGGACACTCAGAGAGCAGCACAGCTTGGATGGGATTTCCCTAGTGCAAAAGCTCCCTATCAGTTCCTGCACTTGAGCACCCAATTTACAGCAATGACTTCCAGTGCTGGAGTTGAAGTGTTTCTAAGAAATTCTGCCTACATTGTCAAGAACTCAGCTGATTATTATGTTTTTTATGCAGTTTTTATGTTTGTGTTTTCAATGGAGATTGGCCAATCCTAGCCTTTATGAGTATCTTGACTGATTCAATCCCAATGTGGACTTCAGTGCATGCACAGGCAATCTACCTACCACAAACCCCACATGGATGAGGCAAGAGAGTCTGATTCTGGAAAAGCATAATGGTATGCGACAGGAGCTCCCTGCTCCCCAATTTGGAGCATGCTTAGGCATCCTGTAAGTGGTTTTGGTCTGCTGAGTGGTGAAGAAATGCACTGTTGACTGGCTTTTGGGCTAAAAATAGATACATTCTAAATGTCTATAGTCTTTCCTTTCCTTCCTGCTCAATTGCTGTTCAGGTAAGAGAGAGGTATGCAATGAGCTCCTAAGTGGGGAGAAATATCAGGGGATCTGGACTCACCTAGGACTGAGATGGACCATAAATACAGATCACTGTTCTTTGCCTCTTTATATGTGGTCTGTTTAGCTTTTAAGTGAAGGGTTATTGGAGATGGCTATATCCTTGTGAGCTTTAAAAGTTTATAATACTGAGGGTCAGAAACCTGGGAGCTCGTTTCCATGCTACAATTTTCTAGGAGCCAGATGGTGAAGAGTACAATCTCAAGCAATGAGTCTGACCAAGCATAAGTCACAGGCAGTCAGTGATTTCTTCGTCAAATGGGTTGAATTCAGAAGTGAACTTGGTGAGGCAAATTGTATGAATAAACTTCTTCAAGTTTCAACCCACTTTCTTAGAGATAAAGGGGAGAATGAGTCCGCTAGTGTTGGTGGGAAATATATATGTATATATATGTATATATGTATATGTATATATATATGTATATGTGTATGTATATATGTGTATATATATGTATTTTTTTTTCTAATTTCTCAGTAAATATATCTTTCTAAAAGCCAACTGAAGTAAATTCATTAAATAATGCTTGGTGACTCATCAGTAAAACAACATTGGGGAGAATATACTAGAATGGAGCTACACCTCATAGCATTGGAGAAAGCCATTCTCAAACTCTGTTCGGGATTAACTCTGAATGACTCAGCTCTTCTCAGCAATACAATAATCCAAGACAAGTACAAAGGACTCATGAAGAAAGGAAAATGCTGTCCATATTCAAATAAAGAACTGATGGACTCTGAATACAGGTCAAAACACATTTTTTTCACTTTATTCTTTCTTGTGTTTTTTTTCTTCTTGATCTGTTTCTTCTTTCACAACTGTGACTAATATGGAAATATTTTTTACATGATAGCACATGTATAAACTATATCAAACTGTCTACTATTTTCAGAATAGAGGAGGGAAGGGAGGAGGGGAGAAATATTTGGAACTCAAAATCTTGTAAAAATGAATGCTAAAAATTTGCCTGACGTAGAACTGGGGGAAAATAAAACACTATTAAACTTAAAAAAAAACCCCTCTATTCACAACTGTGACTCATGTGTAAGAGTAGAAATTGGGATGAGGCTATCCCAAAGTATATAAGAACTACATGCGAGGAAATAATTACCCAAATTTGGCAATTGGTTCTCTCTGTTAAAGAAATAAATTTAGAGTCAGAGGAACTAACTCTTAGAGCAGTCCAAGAGTGGAATGGGCTTCTTCCAGACGTACCCAGCCTAGTGATTTTTCCTGTTAAGGTACTTAGTAAAAGTTGCATCAGACTTAATTCAATTCAAGGAGATAACATTTTCAAGGCATTTTTTGAAACAACACATTGGATAACATGTAAGCATTATTATTCTTAGGAAAATGGACTGTTGTTATTATTATGATTATTTTTTTACTGAACCTGAAGCTGAAATTGTGTGACTTCGTATCAGTGAATCCCCCTATTAGTTCCAAGGTCATCTTTTTTCTTTCCTCTTTTTCTTATTCCTTTTCCCTTGCCCCTTAACATGATTCTCTAGGGTTTCCATATAAGACAAAAATTTCAAGGCTTGTGTTTCTTTCTTCCCTTAAATATTCAGGACTGCTATTAATGTTTCTTAATTAGAGTGATATTTATCATTCCCTAAAGACTTCCCTCATTGCCTCCAAGATTTGGTGGGTTTTCTGGAGTTTCTTATTAATATGTACCACACATTCTTCAGGTTGCTATAAAAGGCTCTTTGTCTTTAAACACGCCATGGCCTTATTATAATTCCTGGCTGCAATTAGGACAGAAGACATGAGAAATGCCAACAAGAGTAACAGCTGGATCATTGACAGAGAACACACACTGTAGTCACTTATAATATTCAGGAACAGGGAAGGTTATATCAGGAAACTTAGTTAAATAAAGGTCAGCCTTCCCAAACAGACAAGTCAATGAAAGTACACCAGTTCCTTACAGAACATTAGTTGAATCATTTGTAAATCTCTATATTCCAAGGGTAATGTGATTTTTCTCAGTGTCCAAATTAACTTTAAGCCAAAGGAGAAGAGATATTACCTACAATAAGTTTGAATTCATGTCATACCAAAAAGACTTCAGAAAAAAATGCTACAACTTACTGAAGAAAGCAACCAAATTCTAACCATATGAGTCAAAGAAAATTTAAAAATTAGTCAATAAGAAAGGATCAAGAGAAACTGTAATTTTAGAATTATCTTCCTTCTTTTTTCCTCATGAAATGAAAGCCATTGAAGTTCTGATGAAGATTCTGACGTTCTGAAATTCTGATAAGTGTCATTTTAAAATCTTCACCTTTTTGTATATCTCTAGCTTTCACTTTCCATTTAATAAATATCTGATGAATAGCTGTTTGCTGAATGTAAATGAAGCTCTAATCTCAGTCAACTTTTTCCTAGGTATTTACCATGGAGGAAGAAGAGCATGCAGGGGGCTCAGTATAATCTACAAATCAATCAGAATTTGAATAAAATAGAATTTTATTCTATTTTTTTCTATTTTATTCAATTTTATTCTCAAATTTGCAGGTCAGGTCCCCCAAAAGTATCTACTGACCTTTTCTTTCTTATTCAATGAAGTTCCAGTGAAAGCTAGAAAACACTGTGTAAACTAGGATTAAGTTAAATTCAATACAACATGCATTTATTAAGTGCCTGTTGTGTTCTAGGCAGCATGCTATACATTGCAGTTACAAAAACAAAACAAACCAACAAAAAATCAAAGTCTCTTTCCTAAAGGAACTTACATTCAATTAGAAGAGAGGATAGAAAGGCAACAATGAAAATAATCCTGACCCTCCAGGAGTGTTTGTTCTGACTAGGTCAAGTAAGACAATTCTGCAGACTTGATTATATTTGGTCCCATTCCCTGAGAATGGAGGGTGCTCCTACTCAATCACCTTACTGCCATCACACCTTTATTCAAAATCATCTTCTCAAGGCAAAAACCTGATCCTATCACTTCCATAATTAGGTTTATTGGTACTTCTAGATAAAGTGTGAGTTCATTTGACAATCATTTCAGGCCCTCAATGAGATGGCACCAAGGCACCTTTCATAGTTTATATTAATCTTCTTCCTACCTGCTCTCTGATAAAGCTAATCACTTGCCATACACCAATAAGTGAGTTAGGTCATGTGGGCACAAAGAAAGGCAAAAATACAGTCCCTGCCTTCAGGAGCTCATATTCTAAAGGGAGAGACAACATAAAAGCAACTATGTACATTTGAGATACATACAAGGAAAATTAGAGACATTCTCAGAAAAAAAAGCACCAGCACTGAGGGTGATGGAGAAAAGCCACTTGTAGAATATACGATTTGGGTTGAGACTTGAAGGAAGCCTGGGGAACTAGGAAGTTAGATGAGGAGACAGAGTATTCCAAGTATGGGGGACAGCCAATGAAAAGGTACTGAGTCAGGAGATGGTGTTCAAGGAAAAGCCAGAAAGCTAGAGTCACTATGTTATAGAATGTTTGGAGGGAACTAAAGTATAAGAAGACTAGAAAGGTAGAGAGTGGCTAGGATGTAAAGGGTTGTAAAAGCTAGATGATTATATATGTGCTTCTGGAGTGAATAGGGAGCCACTGGAGTTCACTGAGTATACTTCAGTCAGGGGACATTCTAGTCTTCATGCCTGCTTCCAAGCTGCTGAGAGGGACTATTATTCTAATTCCCACTCAAATTTGAAAGTCAGGTCCCCCCAAATTACCTACTGACCATTTCTTTCTGTAGGAATCTAGAAGGAAACCCTGAAGGGTTTTGGGTTTCCAGTAGTAGCAGTGCCAGTAGCACTCATGAGCCCCCATCAGTGTAGTTCCTGTTGATAACCAGCCAGACTTCATTAGCTTTTTTTCAAAGACCATTTATTAAGATATTATAGTAAGAAAAAGGAAAAGAATCTATGTGTTCTAAAATGTTTATGGCAGGTCTTTTTGTGGTGGCAAAGAACTGGAAATTGCAAGGGTGCCCATCAATTGAGGAATGGATGAACAAGTTGTTGTATATGATTGTGACAGAAAGCTATTGTACTATAGGAAATGATGAACTCAATGATCTTCAAAAATGTGGGAAGACTTGCATAAAATAGTAAAGAGCAAAATGAGCAGAATCAAGAGAACAGTGTATGCAGTAGCAACAATATTGTTTTAAGAATTACTTTGAGTAAATAGTCATTCAATTATAAATATCCACATTAACTATAAAGGGCATATGAAGAAAGACACTATCTGCATCCAGAGAAAGAGTTGATAAATAGAAGTATGTATAAAATAATTATATATACATATATATATATATATATATATACACACATACATACATACATATACATACTTACACACACACACACACACACACACACACACACACACATATACTTATACCTGTACCTATTTTTGTCTAATGGTAGCCATCTCTAGGGAAGAGGTGAGAGGGAAGAAAAAATAAGAAATTTACATGATAACTTTATTGTAGATTTTGAAAGAATAGCAAGTTGTACATAACAGATTTGCAGTTTCACATGAAATCTTTTTTTTATTATCCTGTTATAGAAATGCTTGTTTTATTCCATAAATTAAAAATGAAAAGATACTATAGTAAGAATAGTAATTACAAAAACATTTTCCCCTAAACTGAGATGTGCTCTCCCTTCACAATTTGAAGTCCCTAGGGAGAGTGGGCTCTGTCTGAAAATGCAATGGTAGTAAGGAGCATGTGTGGAGAATACATGTGGCAAAAAACTCCTGGTTACCAGAAGATCATTTCACCCTTCACAGAACCCTCATAATGTTTGTCTGCTGGGATTAAACAATAGGTACCTTTGTAAAGTCCATAGACAACATTCCTTTCCAGCAGAAGTGGTTACACTTTGGCATGCTACTTCCTCACCTAGATGTCTAGCTTCTGTATATGTTTTCATTTGTATTTGCCAGTGCTTTTCCTGAGTGTGACTTCGCAGATGAGAGTTGGTTATGTTATCAGATACTAGTCCAGTCTCTTAAACACCATGGTTGATGGGTGTGGAGGTGACATAAAGAGCTTTGTAAGGCTTCAGTATTCCTCTTTCTCCACCTTGCTGTCTTGTCCTATAGTCATGATAAGCCTGATGTCCTCCACCAATGAACTACCTTCTATTGACATTCCTCCATTTATTTCAATCTCCCAGACTAAGAGATTAGTTTATTTGCTCAGCCATTCAGATATTCCCTTCCTGACTCCACCAAAGAGGTTTCTATTTTGTAAAGAGAGCACATGTATTGTATGACCACCATGTTCACAAATTTAAAACTCCTCATGCCCTTATAATGGTTACATCAATTGAAATGGGAGTGTAGAACCTCTTCATTACGGTGGTGACAACTCACTTTCATTTAAAAGCTTTGTGTGTTATCTGAAGGCCAGGATACCCCCTTTTAATGGATGGACCAGTTTGGAATCAAAGGGGTCCTGCCCTATGAACAACACGCATTGGCTTCCTCAAGCCAAACAATACTGCTCATTGGATCATATCTATTGTTAAGGTCACAGGCAAATGAGGGAGTGGTGAATCAACACTCCCTCATTTCACAGAGCTAAAAGGCGCTGGGCTTTTGTAGAAAATGGTGACGATGCCAAAGATGACTAAGGAGGTTGGCTCAATGTGCCGCATTTATCTGTGTACATATATCCCCTTCCCCAAGAAATAACAGCTTTTTAAAGGCAGAATAAATGTCAATTTAAATTTATATGTATCTTTTTATATGTATCTAGCTTTCACTTCCCATTTAATAACTATCTGACGAATAGCTGTTTGCTGAATGTAAATGAAGCTATAATCTCGGCCAACTTCTTCCTAGGTATTTACCAGGGAGGAAGAAAAGAGTACAGGGGGCTCCGTACAATCTACAAATTAATCAGTAAACATTTGTGAAGCATCTGCTATGTGAGAGACACTGTGCTAAGCACAGAAATCAGAAAGCATGAATAATAATGCTATTTTAGAGCCCAGATCTGACCATGTCACTGTCCTGCTCAAGAAGTTCCAATGATTCCCGATTACTTGGGATAAAACGTATGCTACTCTGCTAGGCGTTTCAAACCTCTCCTAATCTCTTGCAGTATCCCATTCCAAGATTAGGCCATGTTAGTCCTCCAAAGTGAAATTCTTGCTGTTGCTGCCTCTGTAAAGCATTTGATCTCCTGCCTCCATGCCTTTGCAGGGGGAGTCTGTATCCCAACCCTGGAATTCATTCCCTCCTCATCTTTACCTCGAAGAATCTCTAATTTCTTGGGGCACTCAGCTCAAGGTCCTTCCCATACAGGTGCTTAAGCCTATCCTGATTCCCTCCTAGTTGTTATTGAGATGCACACACACATACACACACACACACACACACACACACACACCAAGCTTCTTTGTCTTTCCTTTGTATGTATTCTGTACATGTGCACACATTTTTTCTCCTCAGTAAAATTCCAACTCCTTGTGAGTAAGGACCATTTAATTTCTTTCTTTGTGTTTCCATTGCTTATCGCAGTGCCTGGAACATAGTAGGTCCCTAATAAATATTTGTTGAATGGGTGAATGAAAGAGAACTGGCCTCAGAATCAGAAGATCCGAGTTGGAGGTAAGAGTGCCCTGAAGCCAGCTCACACTGACTTGAGAGAGCTGAGTGTTCCATTTTCAATGTGAGAATACATACTTTAGAAATAGGAAAATGTTACATATCAGGGCTTGATTTAATGTTTTGTAGATTGTACAGACTTAAGAAAGTGACAGAGAAAATGTTAATAATGAAGATTAAGCTTAAAAAATCTGTCAGGCATGATCCCCCCCCCAAGAGTCAGTTGTCCAAACATTCCCCAGCACAAATCTAGTTGGATGCCAGATCTGTTCATTTCTAGCTAGTATGGATGTTTACCTGTCACTAGTGAGGGGCGTTAGATAACCAATTTAGAGCTAGGAGGGGCTTTAAAGTTGAGTTAGTTAAGTTCTATCATTTAGCAGATGATGAAACTGAAGCCTAGAGAGCTGAAATGACTTCCCTTCTCAAAGTCTCACCACTATTAGTAGCAAAGTCAGGATTCAAACTCATATCCTCTGAGTTAAAATCCAACATTCCCCAACTCCCATTGCAATAAATTGCCAGTATACAATGGTATATTGGCAAGCCCTCTGCAGGTCTGAGTTGGACTATATGATCTGTTAGGTTCCATGATTTTATGTGATCCTCAGTATGTTATTTCAGTTCTCTTGGCCTCAATTTCTACGCCTGTAAAATGGGGCTAAAAATGTTGGCACTACTATCACACAGTAGGAAATTTTAATATTTGATTGTTGACTTATTGTATTGTTAAGTAGGCACCTTATAAACCAAAATGAACTGTTATATATGCTAGCTACTATTATATTTGCTAGGGGACACAATGCATAAAGTGCTGGGCCTAGAGTCAGGAAGACCTCAGTTCAAACCTGGCCTCAGACATTCACTAGCCTGTGTGACCCTGAGCAAGTCACTTAACCCTGTTTGCCTTAGTTTCCTTATCTGTAAGATGAGCTGGAGAACAAAAAAAATGACAAACTGCTCCAGTATCTTTGCCAAGAAAACCCCAAATGGTGTCACAAAGAGTTGGACACGACTGAACAATAACAACAAAAATTATATTCGGTATCAAAAGATCCTATAATTAGAGCTGGAATGGACTTAATGATACAGTCCAATTCCTTTATTTCATAGATGATGAAACTAGGACATGGAAGATTTAGTACTTTGCTCAAACTCCTACAGGTAGCAAATGACAGAGTCAGAATTTGAACCCAGAACCACTGACAGCAAATTCCATACCCTTTCCGCTGCACCATGTTCCCTCCACAAAACTGCAAAGAATTACCCATGGTAATTCATGGGTGTGGTCATTCTCTCCATTGGTGCAGGTGATGGCTCATGGGCGCCTTCTCCTAGTGTGGTTTTCTCATCTATTTTCTTCTATAGATCCTCCCAAAAGAACATGCTTTAGCATCTTGGTCTCAGCCTTTCTCTCAAGGCAATTTATGTTTGGTTGCTAATAGTGGACCTCAAGCTCAAGCCAAATTTCCTCTTTTGCTCATGTGATTGATGATTTCACTTCTTGCATCTGGATTACTATCGGTAAAATGATATCCCTCACTGGTGCCATCCGTGTGCCTCATGATTGTCCTTTGCTTTGCACATAACTGTAATTCCTCAGAGATAAGCGTATTCTGAGATTCACCACTGAGCATCATTACCAGTGAATATTTGTGCTAAGAAGATTGGTATTGCTGCAGAATCTCCCTCCTTTATGCCTCCCTTGATGCTAATAATAGGATCATTGAACAGAGCTATCCAGAAATTTTGTATAGGGTTCACAAATACATGAGAGTGTTCATGTCAAAGGAGAAGCACTAAGGTCTTTTTTTATGATAATCAACTAATTAATGGCAAAATATAGTGTTCTCTATACCTTTCAGCTACTTAATTTGACTGTAAACATGCATTTGGCTATAGAATATTCTTGGCAAAACTTTCCCATTTCCTTCTTGTAAGTTCATCAAGGATAGCCATGATATGCAATTAGCTTATTCCCATAAAGATTTTGTAAAGGTAATAACATACATATATGAGTGGTTAGTTATTTATGTGCTCTCCATTACATTTCTTGGATAAAAACCAAGTGTTCATTTTGGGGATGTTACATTCTGTAATAGATAAAATCTTCAACTTGGAGTCATGAAGACACAATTTTAATCCTATGTCACACGACCTTAGCTTGTCACCTCTTGGAACCTCAGTTGTTTTCATCTGTAAAATGAAAGAATTAGATTCAATGACCTCTAAATCTATGATATTTATTATTTTGGGGTTCTTTTTTCATGAAGGAGGTACATTTATTTAGAATCTTCTCCTCCTGTAATATCTTGGAAAATGATGGTTTAATGCTTTCAAGATTATGTCACCTCCTGAACACATTTCTTCAATGTATGATTTGGCCAAGCTACTGTTTTCTACTTCTTTATCTTACGTGAACCCATGCTTTTTTATCACATAGCATTTCAGGGTCTCAGGTATAAGGATCCAAATGTCATGCTTATTATCAAAGATGATTTAAGTATTAGCCTCTGGGCATGGACAAATGTGTTCCATGTCATGTCTCTTGGTTAGCTTCCTACCTATTACATCATTGCTTTGAGGACCATGAGGCTAAGAGGGGTTTTATAGAATCACAGAAATGCTGCCAAGTCTAGTCTTTCATGTCCACTTCCACTGTTTTTACCTTTGTTAATGAGGTCACACTCATCTTCATCTCTCATTAGCTTCTCCTGCAGTGTTTTACAATTAAATTTATATTATAAGCTGATGTTGCCCTTGGCTGGAGTATTTCTCTCCACTAGGCAAGGAAATTAAGTGTTTGCTGACCATGGCAGTTTCTGGGCTTTTTATTTTTTAATTTGGATTTTCTCATTGGAGCAACTATTTAATATCAGCTAAACTTTTTCATGTAAGTATGGTCATCAAAGTTTGCCTTTTGCCGTTTCCCGATTTGAACATTAAGTATGTCCATTTGAAGCTGTAATACATATCCTCAGTCACTTGTCATCATTATCTTTTCTTCTAATTTTGGTATTGACTTTAGCCTTATTTTAATTAGCTGATTGACTACACACAGACAATTGATTCTGTTGGTTCCTAACACAGAATCCCAAGATCATATATTCAGAGCTGGAAGGAATCCTGGAGGTCATCGAGTCCAACCTATTCATTATACAGATGAGCAAAAGGGGCCTAGAAAGATTAAATGACCTAGATTCATACTTGCCCAGGGTCATATATCTATTAAGTGTCAAAGATAGGATTCAAACCCAGATCTTGCTGGCTCCAAAGCCAGTGCTTTATCCACTAGACAACACTGACTTTACATTTTGTACTGTGAAGATGTCATATTTTCATTTTTTGTTGTTTGATTTTACTCAATCATGTGTCTATCATATTCTGACTCTTTTCTAGATGAAACTATTCATCATAAATAAGCGTGCGTTTCTGGGAAAACTGTAAACCTTTGGCTCATTTCATTCTCAAATCTGAGCCACATATCCAACATATTTTTCTCCATCCTCTTCTGGGCCAGCCTTTACTATTGTTAGTTATTATTATATGAGCTATTAATCAAACTGGGATTCTTCTACCATATTCAGTGCCACATGCTCTGAGGTTAGTTATCTCAATGCCAACAATGTCCCAAAAGGGCAGGTTGGACACCTTTGGGAGGCAAAATCTTTTTTCTGGCCACTCACATGCAACCAAGTAATAAGGAGGCATGTTATCAGCCACTAAGCCAATCTGATTACATCAGTGTTTATTGATTACAGTGGTCCTTTCCATCTGATGAACAGGAACCTGGCATGGACGTAGTGAACAACTGGCCTTTTTTCATGCCATAAGTGGTTTATGGAAATGAAAATTTAACTTGCAAATCATGATTTCTAGATTGCTTCTCATCTTTCCCTCACAGCTGTTGAGTGAAAACTCTTAATCCAATGCCAAAGCTGGAAGTAAAGTCCAGAGCAAAGAACCCTGGAAGAGGAGCCAGAGAACCTGTGTTCCATTCTTAGTATCAGAAGTAACATTTTGTGGAACATTGGGAAATTCACTGGGATCATGTCAGTTTTCTCTTCTGCCTGATGAGAATAAAAATAGCATCCCTACTGACCTTGCAGTGTTGTAAAGCTCAAACTCAATTCAATTTGTGCAAACATTTTGAACGATGTCAAAAGTTATTTTGTTATTACATATTTCTTGTCTTTCACTTCCCATAATGCTCCCTCCTACTATACTCTCTCATTTTCTTCCATCCCTGATCTCTGTCATCCTATATATGTCCTCCCCTTTTTAGCTGAATTCCTTGAGAAGCAAAATTGGTATTCATACTTCTCTCAATCAGTTTCAAACCCTCTTCACTCTGGCTTCCAACCTCATCATTTGATGGAAACTACTTTCTCCAAAGTCAACAATGAGTTCTTAATTTCCAAATTTCATAGCATTTTCTCAATCCTCTTCTTCTTAATCTCTCTATTATTTTTGACACTATTTTTGACTTATCTCCTGCATGCTCTCTTTTCCAAGTCTTTTTACTCTGTTCTTTCTTCGGTTTTCTTCCACCCATATGACTGCTGCTTTTCAGTCATCTTTGCTTATTCTTAATGTCAAGGCCATGGAATCTAATTGTCCCCCAAGTCCCAGTCATTTCCTCCCCTTTTTATCCCTCCACACTATCTGACTTGATGATTTCATCAGCTTCCATGGGTCCAATTTTCATCTTTCTGAAAATGATGACCAGATCTCTATAGCTAGACTTAATTGAATATCCTATAAGCATCTCTAATTCAACATGTCCAAAGAAATAACTTGATGTTTTCCCAAAAAAGCCTTCTTCTCTTTTCAACTACTATCAAAGTACCACCTTTTTTTCTGGTCACCCAGGCTTGTTGACTAATTGCTTTCTAGGAATGATTGCCTTCTCAACTGCCCTTTCCACATATGTTCTATCAGTCACTTCCAGTAAATGAAAAGTTACAATAAAGTGGGTCACCAAGAAGAGAGCTTGAAAGAAATTAAATGAAGATAGCATGATATAAATTAAAACAGTATCACAGGTCTCAGTTTACTTAACTTTAATAATAATAATAATAACGATGACAATCCTGACTATGATAATGACAATAACTAACATTAATATGTCACTTTAAGGTTTGTAAAATGTATTACATAAATTGTATCAATTGATCCTTACAACAACGCTGTGAGGTAGATGTCATAATTATCTTCTTTAAAGATGATGAAACAGAGTAAGAGAAGTTAAATGACTTCTGGAGGGTAACACAGATAATATGTGAGTGAGGCAGGATTCAAACTCGTGTCTTCTTGACTGTAGGTCCAGTGTTTTTTCCACCTAGCTGCCCATAAAATGATAATGTTGTTTTATATAATACATGAGATCCCTTCTAGTCCAAACCTATGACCCTGTGATTCACCCTAATTGTTTTTGAAAGCCTTGAGAGTTGTGAGAAAGAGAGGAGCTTGAGGAAGTTGGATTGGAAGGCGTGGGTCATTAGCACTGAAAGATATTGTGAATTCAATCCATTGTAATGTATCCAAGAGTTATAGAAATATCACCAGATCATATAATTTCAAAGTGAACAGGGCCACAGAGGTCACTAAGGATTAACCAACATATGTGAAGAAGAAACTCCACCACAACAAACTCCAAATTGGGTGATCTAGCCTTCAGTTGCAAACCTATAGTGAAGGCAGCCACTGGTTCCTGAGTGTGCCGATCTTACTTCCAATAACTAATTGATAAGAAGTGTTTCACGACATCAAAACTAAATTCATTTTTTTCTAACTTCTGACCATGGTTTCCAGTCTGCCTCCTGGTGACAGGAGTTAAATTCTTTCTCCACTGGATAGCTGAAAAGCAGCTATCACTTAGCATATTCTTCTTGAGTTTTTTCTTCTCAACATTTTCAGAAAATTTAAAGGTCTGTGATTCAAAACCCTCATTCTAACTGTCATCCTATATGGCACTCACCAACTCAGGAGCACCCTTTGGAAACTGCGGCATCCAGGCCTGATCACAGTACTGGCCAGGGTTGACTATAATAGGACTATGACTTTTTTGTTCCCAGAAGCCCTGCTTCTCTTAACACATTCCAAAATGTCTCTTACTTTTTTTGGCTGCCATATCACATTGTAATTCGTGTTGACTTTGCATTTTACTTAGTCTTCACGTTGATTTCAGATGAATTGCTGTTTATCCATATCTCCCCCATCCTTTACTTGTGAGATTGATTTTCTATACTTATTATAAGACTTTATGTTTATCTTTATTAAATTTCATCATCTAGTCTCTCAACTTCCTTTGGCATCCTTTCTCTGTCAACCATTTTATTAGTTACAGCCCCTTCTCATTTTGTGTCATATATAAATTGGGGAAGAAGGCCATCTTTCCTTGTGTCCAAGTCATTGACTGAAGAAAGAAAATTTAAAAAGCACAAGATCAAGAATACTATTTTGGAGTATTTCCTGGGGATCTCTTGCCAAGGTGACATTGTATTTTTGTATCTAGCCAAGCAAGCAGTTGTTTATCCAACTAATCTTAAAACCACCTTGCCAATATTATTCTATTTTCCCTACAAAAATAAGATAATTTATCAAGTGAGTCATTAATATAAACTATATCTATAGCATTCTCCTGACATAAAATTTTAACAGCCTGTGGAAAAAAGGAAGGAAGGAAGGAAGGAAGGAAGGAAGGAAGGAAGGGAAGGAAGGAAGGAAGGAAGAAAGGAAGGAAGGAAGGAAGGTAGGAGGGAGAAGAAGAAAGAGGAGGAGGAGGAGGTAGAGAAGAAGAAGAAGAAGAAGAAGAAGAAGAAGAAGGAGAAGAAGAAGAAGATGACTACGACAGGAGGAGAAAGAGTGAAAGAAAAGGAGGGAGGGATGAAGGTAAGGAGAGAGGAAATAAGGGAAGGAGGAAAGGAAAGAGAAAGAAAGGAAGGATGGAGAGAAGGAGGGAAAGAAAGGAGAGAGAAAGAAGGGAAAGATCAAAGGAAGAAAGGAGAAAAGAAAGAAGGGAAGGAGGAAGGATGTAAGGAAGGAAGGAGGGAGGGAGGGAAAGAAAAGAGGAAAGAAGGGAAGAGGAAAGGTAGGAAGAAAATAAGAGAAGAGAAGGGAAGGGAAGGGAAGGGAAGGGAAGGGAAGGGAAGGGAAGGGAAGGGAAGGGAAGGGAAGGGAAGAGAAGAGAAGAGAAGAGAAGAGAAGAGAAGAGAAGAGAAGAGGGAAAGAAGAAGAGAAGAGAAGAGAAGAGAAGAGAAGAGAAGAGAAGAGAAGAGAAGAGAAGAGAAGAGAAGAGAAGAGAAGAGAAGAGAAAAGTCTGCTAAGGCCTTTCCTTGATTAAACTTAGATGATTCTTTGTATTGGTCATTTCCTTTTCTATTTGACCATTAAATATTATGTTTCTAGACTTGTTTCCTAGACATTATGTATTCTAGACTTGTTCCTGCACTCAAAGTCAAGGACATTGGCCCTTAGTTTGAATGACTGATTTTTTTCCCCTTTCCAAAATTTTGAAGATATGTACCTTCCAGTTTTTCAATAGCTCTTTTATTCACTGTGGTCTTTAATATGTCACAGATAGTGGCTAAATTGTCCCACCCAATAGTTATTTCAAAGCAAGACTATACTTCATGGCAGTTAAGTGGTAGAATAGATAGATTTCCAGCTCTGGAGTCAGGAGGACCTGAGTTCAAATTTGATCTCAGACACTTACTAGCTGTGCGACACTGGGAAAGTAACTAATCCTATTTGCCTCAGTTCCTCATCTTAAGTTGGAGAAGGAAATAGAAAATCACTTCAGTATCTCTGCCAAGAAAACCTCAAGTGGAATCATGAAGAGTCAGACATGACTTCAAACAACTGAACAACAAGATTGTAGTTCACCTGGACCAAGTTACCTGAATCCATTAAGGATATTTCTGATATCTCATACCATTTCCCTATTTGTTTTGAGTTTCCTCTTCCTATTATCTCCTTTTTTCTGTGCTTTAATTTCTGTAGGTCATTGTCTTTGACAGAGAAAGACAAAGGATATCAACTTGCTCTGTTATCAATGATTACAATCCTGTCCACTCAGAGCAGTGGGCCTATATTCCTTCTCTGAACTTCCCCCTTCCCAGACACTAGAGCTTTAAAACTCCCTTTCTGATTAGCCTAAATCTCCAACCTCTGTTCATTAGGAGCTTCATCACTCCCTTCAATACTAGTTTTGTATTCATCCTGTGCTATCTGCCCTGGCTTACATTTTTTTTTATGCAATTGGGGTTAAGTGACTTGCCCAGGGTCACACAGCTAGTAAGTGTCAAGTGTTTGGTCTGAGGCCAGATTTGAACTCAGGTCTTCCTAACTTCAGGGCTGATGCTCTAGCCACTGTGCCACCTAGCTGCCAGACTGGCTTACATTTCTTGTGTGTGTGTGTGTGTGTGTGTGTGTGTGTGTGTGTGTGTGTGTGTCTGTGTGTGTGTGTAAATTTTTTTTCAAATCTAAGTTGGTGATTCTCTCTGAAACTACATGTGCATCTGAAGACAAATTCTGTATCTTCTGTTCATCAAAACCATTGCCATTTTGTCTTCCCAATCACTTTCTTGAGATTTTCTCATCCATTGTGTGCTGATTCCGCTACAGATTAGTCCATGATATCCTACCACATGTCCCCCTGGATGCCATGAAACCTGCTATCCCCAAGTCTAGGGCTACCGACAAACTCTGCCCAGATTTACTCTCCTCTGTCACAAACTCGAGGAGGGATTAGTCAGTCCTCCCTCCCTCCCAAGAGTTCCTATTATTTCTATCCTAACACCCAGTTCTTTGCTATTAGTGAGAATCAGATTCAGAATGTAATCTCCACCCCAATCCCAATTCCCATGAGTTCCTCTACTTATTATAGTATGAAAGTGTAATTGTGTTAAGTTAAGACATTATTAGCTCTTCTGTGGTTTTTTTTTTCACAGAGTCAGAAAGCTCCATCAAATGTCTTGATAATTGAAGTTCTCCATCATTACCATAGCATAATGCTGGTTCCTAAATTCCTCAGCTTTTTCCTTTTTCAATCAATAAATCAACACATTTATTAGGCATATAATATGTGTAAAGACTTGGCAATATAAATAAAAAGTGAGATATCCAGTACCCAAAGTTACCATATTCTAATAAGTAGCTAAGAAATATGTAGGCAGTGGTGAGCAGGGGGGGGAGCTTTGCTTTAGAAAATCATAAGGATTATGAGTGGAGCTACAGTGCAGCTGGGGGATTCAGTGGATAGAGTGCCAGGCCTGGAGTCAGAAAGACTTATCTTGCTGAGTTTAAAGCTGGCTGTGGACACTTAGTAGATGTGTGACTCTGGTCAAGTCACTTAACTCTGTTTCCTCAGTTTCCTCATCTGTAAAATGAACTGGAGAAGGAAATGATAAACCACTCCAATATCTTTGCCTGTGAAACCCCAAATGAGGCCATGAAGATTCAGACATGACTGAATGACTACAACCACCACCACAACACTTTATAGTAGGTTGTCACTCTCCCTAATAACAATGATCACAGATTGAAAGAGTGAAATTTAATTAAAATAGTGATTTTTGTCATTATACCTTGATAGAAAGGTGAAAAATTGAAATGGGTGGGAGGGGGAGCAAGAGGGAAAGGATGTCCTAAGGCCCTTGTTTTAATCTCTCTGTCAACATCATATTTAACCTTGGTTATGTTTATCCGTGTTGTGGTCTACTCTCCCTACTCCCAATCCCAAGTACAATGGAAACTCCTTAAGGAAATGATTGTGCCATTTCACTTTCCCAGTGCCTAGAACTATGCCCTGAACATAGTGGCTGTTTTGCTGTTGTTGTTTAGTTTTCTTAGTCGTGCCTTCGTCTTTGCAACCCTGTGTATCATAGCCCTGTAATACTCCACATGGGGTTTTCTTGGCAAAGACACCATTTGGTTTTCCATTTCCTTCTCCAGTGGGTTAAGGCAAACAAAGTTTAAATGATTTGTCTGGGCTCACACAGCCAGTAAATGTTTGAGGCTGGATTTGAACTTAGGGCTTTCTGAATCCAAGCCCCGCTCTCTGTCCACCGAGCCACCTTGCTGTCCTTGATAAATGTTTGTTGTCCCCTAGTCAGACCACACCTGGAGTGCATTGTCTCAGTCTTGGGACCGCATGTTAGAAAGTTTGAGGAGCTAGATTATGTCCAAATGATAACAACTGGGATCATGAAGTGCTTAGCACAATACTGGGCACATAAATGCTTGTTGGTTAAGTGACGGATGAACTACATGAAAAGTGGTTAAAGAACAGGGGATGTTTGATCTGGACAAAGTTAACAGTGGGGGAAGGAAACCACAATCACTGCCTTTAAATACTGGGGGGCTTTCATATGTTTGGCATCCTCCCCCAACTCTAAACCGGTATGTGGCTTCTCTCCTTAAAGCTACTTTGTAGATCAGCATCTGCTCATGACTGTGTCTTATAAGGTACCACAGATGCTTTTTTCTTTTACTAGCTAATCAGAAGAAACAGTAGTTGAAAAAGAAAATATGTAAGCAAACATGATAGCAAAACAAGTGATGACAAGCATCCCATGTACAGGTTTACTGTTCCATGAATTACCTCATTTCCAGAGGCAGGAGGGGGTATATTCAGGGAATACATGAGCCTTGGGAACATGAAAGAAAAGCCACACACTTAGAGGGCCTGTATTGCAAGGAAACATTCATAGCTGGGGGAATGTGTGCTCTTTTATTACAAAGCTGATTATATCCTTGGTGATATTGATCTTCTCTTTGCAGAGTTTCTTTCTGCTGTTTTCTGCCAGGCGTCTCTGTAGGGTATTTCTTCTGAGTTGTGTTTCTCTGCTGGTCAACAACTGTGATGTGGCTTCTTTTGAGGTGCTATGGCTCTCTATTGCCACAAATTGTTTTTCAGATGTGATGCAACTTCTTCATATTTGGGGAAGGGACTATCAGCTTTTTTTTAGGTTGATAGTTCCAGAAACTATATTTATCTCTTTTGTGGTGCAAACCCCAACCAACTTCATCCAGCCAACTTGCCACAGAAACCCTTAGACACTGTTTCAATATGGTTTTTGAACTTCTTTTCTTTTGCAGCTGCTTGGGATCCTTCAGGGTAAACTCTTGTCCGAACTACGGTCTGCAATTTATTTTAACTACTGTCATGTGCCTGAGTTGTTAGCCTAGTTCAAATCATTCCAAGAATTAGTCATAGAAAAAAATATAAAGCCTTCAAAATCTCTGCACAGCACTGTAGGGATGGGGTGACTTTAATGACCCATAATGCCGATGGCTACCATGCAAATCAATTAAAAGAAAAAAAGAGTGAAAATAACTCCCTAAGGGGTAATGGAGCTAGATATCTTTGACCTACTTCTACCGAGCAATAAGAATCACTCTACTTCCTTTGCATGGAAGGAAAGTAAGAAATCCTTGCCATAGAAGGTAGAACAGTGGGTTTTTAGGTACCAAACTTCAGTCCAACCTAAGGTAGAATTTGCTAACACTAGGAGTGACCCCAAAAGGGCTGTCAATCCTGTTGATAGCCTGTGCATACCATTTAACCCAACAATACCACCACTAGGTCTGTATTCCAAAGAGGTAAAAGAAAAAGAAAAAAAATATGTTTACACAAATATTTATAGCAGCACTTTTTGTAGTAGCAAAGAATTGCAAATTGAGGGGATGCCCATAAAATGAGGAATGGCTGAACAAATTGTAATACCTGATTGTGATGGAATACCATTATGCTATAAAAAATGATGAGGGAAATGGTTTAAAAAAAAAACAACTTGGTAAGACTTGTATGAATTGATATGAAGTGAAATGAGTCTTATCAGGATTATGTTGTACCCAGGAACAGCAATATTGCAATTGTGATCAATTGTGAAAGACTTAGCTACTTTGAGTAATACAGTGGTCCAAGACTATTCCAAAGGATCCATATAAAATAGTCTATGCATTGAACTGATAAACTCTGAGTGCAAATCGAAACATTATCTTTTTCACTGTCTTTATTATTCTTGCTTTATATGTGTACCATGGCTAAAACTGAAACATGTTTTTCATGATCTCACATCTATAGTTGATATCATATTGCTTGCCTTCTCAATGGGTAGGGAAAGGAGTGGAAGGAGAGAAAGGATTAGGAACTCAGAATTTAATAAAAATAAATGTTAAAAATAGATAAATAATGTTAAAAAAAAATTTGGAATGGCCTTAATTGGAATGGAATATTTGGTGACTAATGAATTTTCCATCAATGGAAGTCTCAAGTGGAGGATAGATGACTGCTTATCAAGGAAGTTATAGAGCATCTCT
The DNA here is from genome assembly GCF_003287225.1 of Phascolarctos cinereus. Classification (NCBI taxonomy): domain Eukaryota; kingdom Metazoa; phylum Chordata; class Mammalia; order Diprotodontia; family Phascolarctidae; genus Phascolarctos; species Phascolarctos cinereus. Next base: position 470,305,775 of record NW_027555958.1, read on the forward strand.
GATATCTCTTTCATTCCTGGAATTCTATTTTTTTTTTAATTTTATGATTCATTGGTGAATGACCAATCCTAATGATTGATAACTATGACTCTATATGTTATAGATAGAGCACTAGGCCTAGAATCAAGAAAAACTGAACTGAAATATGTCGTCAGACACTTACCAGCTTTGTGACTCTGGGTAAGTCACTTAACTTCATTTTGCCTCAATTTCATCTGTAAAATGGGGATAATGATGGCCTTTACCTCCTAGAGCTGTTGTGAGGAGCAAATGAAATAATATTTATAGAGCTCTTAGCCCAGTCCCTGGTACATCGTAAGCACTATATAAATGTTAGCTTTTATTTTATTATTATTATTATTAAATATTTTAAACAAAATTCTATGTCCTTAGATCATTTGTCCTAAATTTTTTTGTCATCGATCTTGAATCATCTAGGGGGCAGAGTGGGTAGAATGTTGAGCCTGGCATCAAGAAGAACTGACTTCAAATCCAGTCTCGAATACTTACTAGCTATGACCCTGGAGAAATCACTTAACCTCAATTTTCTTATCTTTAAAATGGATCAAATGAGAGAAAAGCTGTAAATCATGTAGCATAGAACAAAGCACATGGGAAATACTAAATAAATAATTCTTATTATTTTTCTCATTCTTTTTCTTCTCTTTATTATAGTAGTAGTAGTAATAGCATATACTTAGTAAAATTGTCTGATTTAAAATAGCATATTTTCATATCACTGGAAATTAGGGGCATAGCATAGGTCCTCCCTCATCTTCCATCTGCTGGTGCTATAGTCTACATCTCTTCTTCCTGTTATCCCCATTGCTACCAGTCTAAGTATACAACTCATTGAAGCTTTGAAGGCTGTTGAAGATCATGTAGATCAGTTAAAAGAGTTAAAAGCTGTAACCATCCAGTGAACTTCTTTTTCCCTCATCTGGTTCTCAAAGAGGGTATAGTCAAGTGAACAAGCATTTCTTAAGTTCTTACTCTATCTGCCACTGTGCTCAAGTCCTGGGAGTACAAACACAAGTCAAATGAAAGACAATCCTGGTCATTAAGGAACTTCCATTGTGATGAAGGAAGATGAAACACAAAAGGAAGCTAAAGGGAGCAGGGAAGACAAAGTTTCCCAGACACAGTAGAAGAAGTCTGGGGAGCAGCTGGGAGAGGCATAAGACAGGGCTGGCCCAGCATCCTTCTAGAATGGAGGTTGTAGGAAGATACATCGAATCAGAGGGAGAGGCCAAAAGGCTGGAGGCTACTTCCAGCCTGTGAATTCCAGGGCTGAAAAGAGGATTCAAGATGAGATCTGGGGCACAGTAAAGAAAGTCCAGAAGATAGTCTGCTCAGAGGAGAGCAGGAAGAAGAAGGGCTTGAGCCCTGCTTCAGACTTTGGGCTACTGGTGATAACCAATGCGTGGTTTGTGCCTATGATTCCAGTGTCTACATAGGAAGTGCCAGTTCTAGAATTTCTACCAACTTGTGGTCAATCTGCAACTCACATTTTGTGCCAGAAAATTGGCCACTATGTAAAGTCACTGCTATTCAATTCACTTAACATCCAATCCCTTTGGTAAGAATTTATTTAACATCTCTATTTAATATGAAACCAGGAAGAAAAGTAATGCAACAGCCCAGAATGTTCCATCTCTGCACTCAGGAAGCTCACAAACTACTGCAGATTTAATTTTTATACAGAGACAAGTAAGTACAAAATAAATATGAAATCACTTAGGGAGATAGGGGGTGGAGGAGTTTTTATCACTGATCATTTACTTTGACTAAAGAGTTTAGGATGAATTGGGGGTGGTAGGGGTGATTTGTAAAAGATTTAAAACTTTTTGACCAAAGTCCCACTTAAAAAAAGAAAATACTTGAAAAGAGCTTTATATTTTGTTTCAGTTGTCTATAGACTGATTTTGTTGTTGTTTTGATTCTGAATTTCTAAAAGAGATTCAGGGCAATTTTTCAAAACTCATGCAGACTTTCTACTTTTTGATTCTAGATTTGGGTATTCAGCTGATTTCCATACTGTAATTAGAATCAAGTAAATCATTAAGCGAGTTTCCAAAAGGACCCCCTTCCTTTGACTAATGAATGGGAAAACATGTGAAATTAACAAGCACCCATTTCCCCCTTTCTTTTTCCAGTAGAAACCATGCAGGATAATTGCAGAGAGTGAGGAAACACTTTTTAGGTCAACTTTTGTTTCTTATATCCCATGATATGCATTTCCCTTCTAGTATGAAATGTCTCTTTATTTAGCTTTCCTCTTCACTTAGTTGGTTCCTAAATCTCTTCATTTACTTTCCAAGGGCATCATCACTGAAGAACTTTGCAGAAGCAGACATGCTTAAACCTCAGAGCAGTTCCCCAACATCTGGAGAAAAGAATCAAAGTATAAGAAAAACCCTTATTGAACATGAATAATCAGGATAATTTGTTGTTCAGTCATGTCCAACTCTTCATGACCCCATTTGTGGTTTTCTTGGCGAAGATACTGGAGTGTTTTTGCCATTTCTTTCTCCAGCTCATTTTATGGATGAGGAAACTGAGGCAAACAGGATTAAGTTTCTGGCCCTGAGTGACAAAGCTAGTAAGTGTCTGAGGCTGGATCTGAGCTCAGGTTTTCTGACTCTAGTCCTAGCATTCTACCCACTGTGCCACCTAACTGCCTCATTTGGATAATGCAGATATTTTGTAATAACAAATTCAAACATCCAAACAATCAACCCAGAAATCAACACACATGTATTCAGTATCTACTATGAGTTAGTTAATTTTATATGTTATGGAAACTGGAAATATAAAGAGTGAAAGGAAACAGGCCCTGATCTATTGGCTCATACGTTCTGATAGGAGAAGGCACCCTGTGTTCATGGAAGTATCTACAAAATCAGTGTGCTTGATTTCCCACCTCACCCCCTTTTTTAAATGAAACATTGAGTTAAATACAGGTGACCTCATCTATTGTTAACTTTTTTTTTTAAGTAGCTGTCTTGTGACAATTGTCTGGCGTAAAGGAGTCCCTTCTGGGAGGATGGAGTTTCCCCCTTTTGACTCTTGTTTTCTAGGACTGAGCTGAGAGTGCTTAAGCCTTCACCAGAGGTATGACTGTCAAAATAGAAAGTCCCTGTCCCAGGACCCAATTTATGTCTAAGGAAAGGCCTGTGGTTGGCCAGAGATGGGGAAACAAGCCCATAACGAGTTTGAATGTCATGAATAATGTCGTACCAATGGGGGCCAGTTCAATATTCAACTTCTACTGACAAATAATAGGGAGGAAGTGGGAGGGGGGAGGAAAGAAATGTACCTAGTATGCAAGTCAGACATGTATGTAATAACCAGATATTATCTCAACCAGTAGCTTGCGGTTCTGATTTAATTGTTTACTTGAGTAAAATTCAGTTCACAAATCATTTATACTGAATGGCTAGGTGCTAGAGATTCAGAAACCAAGAAGGAATAGCCCTACCCTCAAGGGGCTTACATTCTGTGGTGCTACATTAAACAGGGTTAACATTAATCAGTCCTCCTCCTCCATCATCCAGTGGGCCTTTTAATCAGAAAATTGGGCTTCCAGTCCCACCCCTTCCAAGTCCTACTTGTGTGGCTTTGGATGAGTAAGTTAGCCTAAGGAATCTCACTTTCTTCATCTTTCCTCATCCACCCAAGTTGAAGGATGTGGAGAAGCTGGAAAGCAGCAAGTCTGGTAAAGCCTCAAGTAGTGGATGGTATTTAGGCCAGAGAAGAGGAGACTCAGGGTAGATCTGAGAGCTCTCTTCATGCATGATGGGTGGTCTGTGTGTTTTGTGTCTCAGAGGGCAAGACTAGGACCGGTAAATGGAAGTTACAAAGATACATCATTAGGCTTAATGTCGAGGGAAAAAGCAACCCAACTTCCTGACAAGTAGATCTGTGCCAGAGAAAGGGCTGCCTCTGGAGGCAGTGGTTTTCTTTCTTAAGATAGGGTTTACCCTAGTTCTTCAAGGAGATTGTTTCTAATGCTAAAACTGATTCTACAATAACAGGTCTCGTTTCTGTAGTATTATAAGATTTTTAGAAGTGGTTTAATGGCTCAAGGTAATGGAAAAAAAGAATTTTTCATTTTTGAAAGAGGGAAACTGAGTCTCAGACAGGTTAAACGACTTACCTGAAGTTATACAGCTAGTAAATATCAGAACCTGGCTTTGAACCCAGGCCTTCTGGCTCCAGAGTCAGAGCCCTTTGAACTTCATCTCATGCAAAAGCAGAGGATTATTGAAGACATTTTCAGGTCACAACTGCCTCTCCATCTTAGTCTTTTCACAGATAAAATGGGCAGTGGATATTGTGGGATCAAGAGGCAGCTAGATTGTACAGTGGATAAAGCATGAGTCTTGGAATCAGGACCAATTGAGTCAGATTCTTCTTCAGACCCTTACTAGCTGAATGACTCTGGGTGAGTCACTGAACCTCTATCTTACTTTCTTCATCTGAAAAATGGTAATAATATTATCACCCACCTCACAGGGTTGTTGTAAAGGTCAAAAGAACATATGTAAATGGAATTATAAACCTCAAAGTGCTTTATAGATGCCAGCTATTGTTACTGTTGTTGTCATTCTAAGAAAAAAAGGTGAAGTGAACACTTGAAACAAATCAGTTATTGTGAGAGCCTCCTTAATGTCAATTATCAATGTTGGATATATATTCTGGAGACTTCTGTCTGAGTCAGTTTTGAGAAGAGGCAGAGGGGAAGCAGAGAGGCAAAATAGATCAAAGCAAAACTGGTCATCATGGTTAGAGCTCAATGGAGAGGTTCTATATCATCCTATAGATTCTACAAGATCAATAGAATGTTGAACAGCTGGGTTGATAATGAAATTGGCCAACGTGAGCCAAGCCAAGCAGATTACCATCTCTGTCTTCACTGCTCAGGCTATGTAGACCCTAAGAAAGTCAGTTACTTTACTCATCCCTGTTTCAAACTTCCTTCTTCCTGTTGAGGGCACTACCACCATCTGTGCAGACACTGGGCTCACCACCTTGGTGTCATCTAAGACTCTTCATTCTCACTTGCCCTCCACAGCTAATCCATTCAAATATCCTCCTACCTTCACAAAATCTTTCAGGCATGTCCTCTTCTCTCCATGAACACAGCTACAGCCTTAGTCCAGGCCCTCATTACTTGTCACCAGACCTATTGAAATAGACTTTGAATTGATCTCCTCTCCGCAAGTCTCTCCACACTCCAATCCATCCTTCATACAATTGCCCAAGTGATTTTCACAAAGTATGTTGTACCCTTACTCATTAAACTCCATTAGTTTGCTACCATTTCTAGGATCAAATATATTGTAAATTACACCATCTGCTCTTTAAAATCTCTACACCCTGTCCAAGTCTAACCTTTCTAACCTTATATTTACACAGCGCTCCACCTGTCACCTATGTAACTTTGTGCTAGAAGCTAGGGAGCAACCAGCATGGTAAAGGGCTTCAAGTAGCTGGTGATGTGTAGGCCAGAGAAGAGAAGACACAGAGTAGGTCTGAGAGTTCTCTTCTGGTATAATGAGTTGTCATATGGAAGGATTCTGCGTGTTTTCTTCATGCCTGAACTCCTGTCCAACCGTTCCTCTGCTTCTTGGAATTGTTGGCTTCTATCAAGAAGTCATTTTGTCCAACACCCCTTGTTTTCCCATTGAAAAGATGGAGGCTTCAGGAATTTAATTTGTTCATACCATGTCTGACTCATAATAGGGATTTAATAGATGCTTTTGATTTATTATCTGAGGTCACATAGTCATTTACTTTATATAGTATCCAACCTTCCTCCTCCTTGACCCCTCCCATTATATTTTTCTACTTGTCATTTTTCCCATTTCCCAGCATGTACTGAGTTCTCTTTACTTTCTCTGAAAACTCCAGTCCCTGAAACCTTCATGTCAAAGTCAATTAGCATTCTCTTAGCTCTGCAACCCCCCTTTCTATCCTTGATTTCTTGGTCATCAATGACAATGCTGCCATATTTATCACGCTGACTTTTTGGAGAGCTTGGTTTTTAAGTCAAGCCTGAATTAGCCCTCCTGCCTGATTTCTCCACTCGTGTTCCTGGGGCACAGAGCAATTCTGGAGCCAACAGACTTGGCCCATTATTAATGTATACTGTCCAACCACAACTTGGCCATGGGCACTGTTTGGCATCTGCCTTTTTTATCCCTCATTGAGTTCCTGGCTCATTATCCATACTGTATGTCCCAGCATCTTTTTTTTTTCATTCTTTATCCTGTCTTCCCAAGTACCTGTTACAGCTGACCACCTTACCTCTTATTTTACTGAGGCACTGTTCCAGATCCCCAGCTACCACTTCCCCTCAACACATCCTTATCTTTTCACCCAATCTTTTATTTCTCCCACAATTTCAGAATTGAAATCTCTCTAAAGAAAACACATCTTTATCGTCTTGGTGAGCAGAAGGAATGGTGGATTTGAAATCAGAGAACTAGCTTTAGAATCCTACCTCAGCCACTTCATACCTATATAATCTCGGACAAGTTACTTCAGTTATCTATGCCTCAGTTTCCTCAAATGTAAAATGTGAAGTTGGACCAGATGGCCTTTGAGGTCTCTTCTGCCTTTAAGTCTCTGACCCCATTGTCAGAAAGACTTTCCTCCTTAGCTCCTACTTTGTTCTGCTCATCTCTAAAACACTTTTTTTGGGGGGGGTTGGGACAATCCAGACCTATCATTTTAATTGGATGGGGAACTTTCTGGGGTGAAAATGTCCTGTAGCTTCTCAATTTGTCTGCAATTTTTTGTCTTAGATAGTAGTTTCAGATCATTGGGACATTAAGTGACTCACCTTTGGTCACACAGCAGGTAAGAATCAGAGGCAGGGCTTTAGCCTAGACTTTCCTGAATCAAGACCAGGGCTCACTCCATTATGTCATGTTACATCTTATGTAATAGTTAATTATGTGCCAAGCGCTGTGGAAGCACTTTACAATTATTTCCTCATTTTATCCTCACAACAAACCTGAGAGGTAGAAATCATTATCACCATTTTACAGGTAAGGAAACTGAGGAAAACTGAAGTTATGTGAGTTTCCTATAGTCACAGAACTAGTAAATGTCTGGAACTGGATTTGAATTTAGGTGTTCCTGACTCCACGCCTCACACTCTATCCACTGTGCCACCTGGCATTTTGTTCTGCATCTCTCCAATCATTCAATAAACCGATTAATAAGTATTTATTAAACATTTACTACTTGTTTAAGCATTGTTCAAGGTACTAGGGGTATCAAAACAGAAATGGAACTGTCCTTGACTTCACAGGAGATTACAGTCTAACATGGTATATCATAGGTACAAATACAAGGTAGCTCAAGAGTGAAAGGGGAAGAGGGAGGGGCACTATCCTGTGGAGGGAAGGGTATCAAAAAAAGCCTCACATGGGCTGAGTCTCCTAGGAATCCAAGAGATGGAGAGAAGAAGAATGTGTGTGGGGAACAGCTAAGGCAAAGGCACTGAGGTGAGAGAGAGAATATTGCCTACGAGCAAGAGGAAGGCTGGTGTGGCTGCAGCAGAGATTCTGGAGGGAAGTGATGGGGAATAACTTAGGATAGATGGGGCAGAAGCGGGAGCAACAGAGCTTTGAAGGCTGAACAATTCAAGGGGATTTCTGGCTAATCCTGCTCAGAACCAGTCACAGTGGCTAGAACATAGTAGGTGCTTAATAAGTGAATATTGAATTCATAAATGGATACAGGAAGACAGCTGAATTATTCCCTTCCTCAAAACAATTTTTCTTTCCAATTTTCCCATTTTTAATTTTAAAAAAAATCTCAGTTCTATTTGCATTCTGGGTCATAAAAAGATATCATGAAAAGGAATTTAGCTATGAATACATTAAATTACTGTCCATCCTAAAAAGGATGAATCTTTCAACCATCTTGATTTCTTCATTATCATCTGCACAATATTTTAAAGATGGCAAAATAAATGAAAACCCTGTAGTTATCTTCGACCCCTTCCTGCCTCATGTTCAGTCACCAAGCCCCGTGGATTCTCTCCTTGTCTTATCCCTCAGTGCCACTTTTCAATGGCAGTAAGATTTTAATTCTTTTAGAGCACAGATGATTCATTTTTGCCTTCATATTTACAGTAGCTCAGTGCCTGACACATAGTAGGCACTTAATAAATGTTAGTTGAATTGACTTGAATTCATCCCCCATACCAGGCTAGCCCAGGCCTTCTTTGCCCAGACCTTTTGTGCAATAGTATAGATGGCATCCCAACTTCATGTCTTTCTGGTCTAGCCCTTCTTATACACTTGCCTACTGCTACCTGATTCTTCTTCTGTAAACACTGAATTCATTGTCACTTCCCTAGTCTAATACCTCTGTCTCCCTATTTATTATTTCTCAGATCAAATCCAAGCTCTTCATTCTGATATTCCCTGTCTTGCCTCAGCCTTATCTCCTAATATTCATTTTAACTACTCTTCTCCTCCAGTAGCCAAACTGAGTTCTCACCATTCCTGAGAATCACACAATCACAACGTTTCATAGTTAGAATCCCTGCCTTTATCACCATCTGGTCCAATCAATTATTGATATCATTGAATTGTTGAAAAAAATCCCCTCCAACCTACCTAACCAGTGGTCATCCAGGCAATGCTTGAAGACCTCCAGTGAAGCCCACAAGATGCACTTTTAGAAAGCTCTAATTGTTAAAAAGTTCTTGTTTCCTGACTTCCAGCTTAATTTCCTCCTTAGGAATGTTAACTAATTTATGTATTTTATATTTATTTAATTATAATTTCCATCATATTATGTTATATTTATGTTATATAATCCTTATTTTGTCAGCTACATAATAAATAATTTAATTAATTATGCCATCTGGGATTAAACAAAATAAGTCTAATTTCTCTTCCATATGGCAGCCTGGTAAATACTAGAATGCAGTTCTTGTAAACCTAACCTTTAGCTTCTGCTTTCCAGGCAATGCATCCCCAGCTCCTTGAACAAATCATCGTATGACATTGGCTCAAGGAATTTTGACATTCTGATCCCCTTTCCCCTGTATGTCTTCCAACTTATCATCCATCATCTGAGGTAGACAGAATTGACCAAAATACTCCAGATGTATTCAGACCAGATACAGAACCATCATCTCCACATTACCAAAATCTAAACTTTACTTAACGTGTCCCAAGATCGCATTAACTTTCTTCAGTGCCCTGTCACTATTGACTTATATTGAGTTTGCAGTGCAGGAATACCCTCAGGTCTTTTATCAAGATGCTAATTATGCCTTCTCCATCTTGTACCTGGGCTGCTGATTTTTTTAAACCCAAACACAATAATTTACTTTTGTCCTCATTAAATTTTATTTAATTTTTAGTCCAGTTTTTCTAACCTGTCAAAATCCTTCTGGATCCTGATTCTGTCATTCTGTGTGCTAGCTATCCATTTACTAGCCTTGTGCTACCTGAAGACTGGGTAAACATGACATCTTTGAATTATTCTAAGACATTCACAAAAAAATATTAAACAGGACTGAAGTGCTCCCTGAAAACTGTTTCAAAAAACATTTCCTGTTTCTCAGCTTTTTTTAAATGCTATTCCCCTCCCTAAAATGTAGTTTTGGTTTTTTTTATTATTATTTTCTCATTGTTTAAGACTCAACTCTACTACAATCCTACCTTCCATACTTCATTGGGTAAAGAGGTGATTCTGAGTTTTTGAATGTTATGCCAGTTTATGACTAACTCTGGCCTATTCTGCTAAGCCAGAAAGGCTTTAGATATAGGCCCCAATGTCATATTCTCATCTGAGGACCAGCAAAACAATTATCAAGGTGGCTTATCATTACATTAGCTTCAGTGTGGTCCATTTGAAGTCACAGAAATTCTTGAACACCAAGACATTAGTAAGTTTAAAGAGTTCCAATCCAATCTCTTTTGTCAGTCTTCTGAGCTTACCCAAGCCTCAACGTCTCTCTCCATTTGAAGACCATATAATTATCTTTATAATTGATTTAGCAATTAATCATGATAGTTTTGTGATATCTTTTCTGATTGCCTCAAATTGTCATTTAAATCTTTTGTTGTTACGTTAACTTTTTTATAGGTTTATGACTTTGCTCCTCATTTAGATGTATATTTCTGAGGGCAGGCCCAGATTTGACACTTTCTCCCCAATAGCATCCATCACAGAATAGTGTGATGCTTTGCACAAAATAGATCCTAAACATATACATATATGTATATACATATACACACATATACATATATTATACGTGTATTTGATATACCATTTGGTATAGCCCAACACTGTATCACCTGAATCACATTGTCTCTTATACTGTGTGCCAGGCACATAGTAGGTACTTTGTGCTCAATGGGGTGCCTGGATTGAAAACAAGATCCCAAATCAGTTTCTAAAAAGTAATCCACCACATCTGAGAAATGCTCACGGAGAACGTAAGCCCTTGGCTATTAGTATTGTTAGGGAACAAAAGAAAGAGGCTTTAAAAATCATCATGAAAGAGAGTCCACACTGGGTCCATTGGACACCCATGAAGAGGAATATATCTGAAATCTTGGCTTCTTTACCATTCATCGTGTAGCCTTCCAAAGGTTATTTCAAAAAGGAAAAATGATTTTATGGAAAGCAAAATTTGTATATCATCTCTTTAATGCACATTAAGCCAATTACCATCTAGCTCATGAATTCTTCAAATTTCATTTGCATAATTGGTGCCAATTTTCACAAGAGGAATTCACCCTGCTGTGATAAAAGCATGGCTACAGTAAGGATTATTTAGCCAGAAACCAGCATGGACTTCCTGTCTGAGAGATAGGCACCTATGTGGGTCTGCCATTCAGGGTCAGTATCGCACAAACTTTGGGGCTGATTATCAGCACTGATACAGCAAATGCAGAAGCAATCACTCACCTTGGGAGCTTTACACTGAAGGGGAAACTTTTCTTTTAAAATGCCAACACCTACACAAAGCTTTCTTTAACGATGCCCACCTATGCCCAACCATTAGGTCTCTCTCTCCTGAAATAACTTCATATCCATTTTGTATTTGGTAACTTTTTTGCAATGCAGGCTGCCCTGGACCTCACTTCCTGGAAGGCAAGCTATGCTACATTTCCCTCTCCCCCCCAGGGTTCTCTGTACCCTTAAGGGCATTGTGATGTGCCTAGGCTCTCTGCCAATCCCTCTGGCCCTCACAGATGTCATTTCCTCTATTGTAGGAGGGAGGTTCCCTGCACCCCACTTCCATCAGCCACTAAAAGTCAGATTAGCTTTTATTTAGCAATATTTGCGTATCTCAGCAGGTATAATCACAACCATACAAAGTTACTTCCCTAACATGTAGGAGGCATAATCCTTCCCCTACCCTCATATATACCACTTCAATCTATGGGGTGGGAGGAAGATTAGGTTAATAGCTTAGCTTGGTTCCTACAGATCAAGGTACCAGTTCTAAGTCCCAAACCACCTCAGGTTCAGCTCCCAGGCACCCTGACTGGTTTCTCCTGGCTTTCCTGTTGGGCTGACCAGATGTACTACCCCACCTGCCATCCTGCCTCCAGGGTCTCCATGGCTCAAACTCCCAGGTACCATGGAGATTTCCTCCAGCACCTCAAACCAAGAACAAACAATACAGAACAGGAACAAACATAAGCAGACCAATTTCTTGGAGCTGAACTAAAAGAGAGGGAGCAGGGAAAAGCAAGTCTTTCCCTTCTTACCTGTTCACTTCACAGTATTCACATTGGGTGCAGCAGGTAAGAGGTGCTAGAAAGGGCAGAAGAAAGAGGGCGTAAAAGAGAATGTACCTGAAAAGGAGTGAATGACTTAGTCTTACCAGGCTTAAAGACACAGTCAATCAGTCAACGAGGTTACCCCCCACCTACAAGGCAAGAGGACCCAGTGGAACCATGTTGGGCCAATGAGTCATGCTCCGCAAGACCCTTCAAGGCTTTCTCATCCATGCTCATTCTCTCTGCAGATTGCCTCATATTTCATTTATTCGTCTGTGTCTCTGTCCTCTTTCAGTTGGATGTAAGCTCCTTGAGGACAGGGACTGTTTGTCATTTTGTCTTGGTGTCTTCATTGCACAGTACAGTGCCTTGCATATAAGCAGAAACTCAATCATTGTTTTTTAAATTGAATTAAATTGAAATAAGAAAATGACTCAGCAGACTTCATCTTGAGTAAGCTATCACATGAAGAGGAATTATTTTTCCAGGTCCCATAAGAAGGAGTGTGTTCCCGCTTCCTGGTGGTCTTCAGCAGAAGCTCTGGGACTATGTGCTGTTAATATTGTAGAGATAATTTGTGGTTAATCATGAGCTGGACTAGCAATGAAATGACTTCCTATAGTGAGATGTGAAATTTCTATTTGTTGAGAAATCCTATGTAGTAAAAGGAGTCAGAATGGACAAAAAATATCAACCATCCAGCAATCAACCCTTTATTAAGCTCCTTCTACTCTGTGCCTCCATGTAGGTGCTAGGGATACAAAACCAAAAGTGAAATAGCCTCTGCCTTAAAGAAGCTTGTATTCTAAACCTCTAGGCTTGTAATTTTATTCCTCCCTATAGATAAACACCCTCTACCAATTTGAATCGTCATTTGTTCTTCAACTAGAATCTTAAAGAGTGACCTGGGGCAATGACAGGTAGGTTATATTCTAGAAGAGGCTTCCACACACATGGGGGAATTGTGGCAAAGGAAAGTAGGGTTGATCTAGGTAGCTACTGGGTTGTGAACAGGATCATAGGGAGCAGATTGGCACACCCTTCCTAGTAGTAATAAGTTGATCATTATTCTCAGAACTGGAGCAAGCAGTGGAAAGTTTGTCTGGTGGGGAGGTGGGAGTGAATTCAGTGAGGAGGGTAACATGTTGTGGTAGCAGATGGTAGGGTGCCCATGTTGGGTAGTCCTTGAGTCCTTATGGAAAGCCAGAAGAGATATGACATGGTCTGGGACTGGTTAGACATCTTATAATTGATTATAGTTGGATCCCCTTACTAAGATTAAGCCTAGAGACATATTGATCATCTAGTGATTGGTGTCAACCATTGAAAACCTGAATGTTGACATGACCAACAAGATGGAGGACTAGAAATGTTTTACTTTTCCAGAGCTCAACTCTCAAAATTCCTCATCATAAGAATTATGTGCAAAAGTTAAAGTAATTACAGCTCTCTGTAGGACAAGACAACAAGAAGTCTAATGAGAAGCTCCGGAAGGGAATGAAATAATGTTCAAAGGAGTTCAAGAAGCAGCCCACAGTGACATACTTTGCAAACTTGGACCCAAGTCTTCAACAGAAATATGAGTAGCTAATGAAGGAGATGTTTCTGAAGCATTAGTACAAAAAGGACAGTATGTGGTTTAAGTCATGAACAACAGAAACACAAGAAAGTCATATAAATACAGCTATCAAGGAAGCCAAAGTAATGAAATAAATTACTACAGAAAAAAGGGAGGAAACTAGAAAAAGAAGACATATGTGGGGTTAACTGTGAACAAGAGAAACAAAAACAAAATAACAACAGAAGGACCATTAAGAAATTTCTTTCTAGAAGTCCACAAGGAGAAAAGAGTAGAAGTAGGACATAGATGGAAGTGATGGTAGAGAAATGGATCTGAAACAACAGAAACAAAGCTTCCAATTTTTAGCCTTTAGGTAAATCAGTGTTATTTGAAGGACCAAACCACAAAATGGAAGGATGCATAAAAGGGGATAAGGGAGGAAGAAGATGGAAGGGAATGTGTGCTGTCCACCGGTCAAGTAAAAGAGAAAAAAAAAGTGTGTGGGGGGATAATTCCTGCAGTCTCTCAGAAGACAGGCTATGGGAGAATGAGTGATATGGTAAAGGGATGCATTGAAATGAAGAGAAAGAAAAGGAGAAATCTCAACTTATATGTAGGAGAAGGTGCCCCTGGGAAGATGGAAATAATTATAATGAGTATGGCCTTCAGGGATTTAGTGCCCAGAGAGACTACGACATATGAGAGAAGGTTGGGCTTCCACAGACAGCATCCTGCCTCAGAAGATGGGGTATCAGAGAACCCAAACCCATGAGTCTGAGGGCTTGACTTTCCCTTCTAAGAAAATGCTATGTGAGAAGTGATATCTCAGCTAAGGGAGTCAAAAATCTAGTTGGAAGTAAACAAAAATTGGGCACCATATCTTTGCAGGGCTGTTTTTAACAGTGCAGATGATGATATAAAAATCCAGCTATGTGTATCCATGTTAGCAGTGAAGAGGGGCTGAGGTGTGCCTAGCTAATTGTTTCCATGTGATATATTCTGTTATAATCTAGAATTGTGATGGGTGAAAGCTGAAATGACTGAGGAAACATGTTGAGCTTCCAACCACATCAATTTGTTGTGAGGACAGACACACTAAGGAAGCACAGAGACTTAAGAGACTTAGCTTGCTCAGCTAAGCACTGGCCCCTGAATAAACGAGGAGAGATATTTTTATGCAGTAAAAGATAATAAATAGTAGGATATAAACCAGGATACAAAATTAGGTAATCTGATTTCTAATTGGAAGAAAGATTAGGGGCTTTCCAATTGGGGGTGAGTTTTGAGGGTTGGGAGGAGGGGGTGAGCAGGTAGAATTTTCTGGATGTGAAACAGGATGTCACTCAATCCCCACCATTAGCAAGCAGGTGCAATTTACAGGAAAATGAAACTTAGTTTTCAAAATGGAGTCAGTTTTACAAGATAGCTTGGTTCACACAATTTCCACAACTCTCTCAGAACTAAGCAATTTGGGAAACTTGGAGACCAGGAGGTTCCCTGAAATTGCTGAAGCTATAAATGATTTTCTAAATTACCATCTTAGTAGGATGAAAAAGGCCATCTCAGATGCCCCCAACACTTCTCCTAATGGGGGAATCTAATTCGAGGAGTCCAAGCCACTTTTCTCTAGATTGCAGCCCTACTAAGGTCATCAGGGAAGGGTTTGTTGTAGTTGTTCAGTTGTTTCAATCATATCTGAGTCTTTGTGACCCCCATGAGGTTTTCTTGGCAAAGATATTGAAATAGTTTGCCATTTCCCCCTCCAATTCATTTTACAGATGAGGAAAGTGAAGCAAAAAAGTGAAGTTACCTGCCCAGGGTCACACAGCTAG
This sequence comes from Phascolarctos cinereus, assembly GCF_003287225.1. NCBI lineage: Eukaryota > Metazoa > Chordata > Mammalia > Diprotodontia > Phascolarctidae > Phascolarctos > Phascolarctos cinereus. The sequence continues at coordinate 470,320,942 of NW_027555958.1, forward strand.
TCAGTGTCTGAGGCTGGATTTGAGTTAAGGTCTTCCCGACTCCAGACCTGGCACTCTGGCATCATGTCTTAACCAAACATATTAGCATGCTATCTTTTCCAGAACCTATTAATCGTATTATCTCTTCCCTATCACTGTCGAAAGAATCACCTGTTCCCAGTCACCCGCTTTCACAATGTAAGTGTCATGCTTGTCTCTTCATTCCTCTCTCACCCCCTCACCCCCGCACCATTGCAGTTGCTTGCCTTGTGGTCTTCCTGTCACAACTTTCTACTCATTCAGCCCATCTTCCAGTCAACTGCTAAAGTGAGCCTTTTCAGTGCATTCGGGACTATGTCACTTCTTTGCTCAATCAATGCCAGTGGCTTCCTACAGCCTCCAGGATTAAACACAAAATCCTCTGTTTGGCGTTCCAAACCCTTCATAATCCGGCTTCTCCCTATCTTTCCAGTGTTCTTGTACCTTCCGTTTTTACCATGCATTATGACATCCAAGGACGCTGGCCTCCTTGCTGCTTCTTGAAGAAGACATGCCATCTCTAAGCCCTAAGCACTTTCTCTGCCTCTTCCCAAGGCGTGAAATATGCTCCCTCATTATCTCCAGTCCTGGCGTTCTTGACTTCCTTCAAATTCTAGCTAAAATGTCATTTACAAGAAGACTTTCCTCATCCCTCTTAATTCTAGTCCCTCTCTCTGTTGGTTATTTCCAATTAATTCTGTTTATTGCTTGTATTTGCATAATTATTTACATGTTGTCTTACCCATCAGATTGTAAGCTCTTTGAGGGTAGGGACTGTCTTTTGCCTTTCTCTTTATGCCCATGGATTAGCACAGTGCTTGGAATATAGGAGATGCTTAATATGTGTTGACCGAGTTATTATTAACTGCCTGATTTAGCCTAGTGTTCTGTGCCCAGTGAGTGTTTTTATTGCTCTCGTGATTCCCCCCAAATCAGCTGAACACGTCACTGGGAACAGAGCTACTTTCATCGGGGACATTTCAGTAACATTCTTGGAATGCGTATGAGCTATCTGAAAGGCTAATCCTCTGGGCTTCTCAGAATACAAGCTTTTTACTCCAAAAGCTAAGATGAATTTCCAAATGTTCTTAGCTTTTACTTCTCTGTTTATTGTTGAATGGTTCCCTTTGTGAGGCTGTATTAATGATGCCATCCCTTGCATTTTGGGAGAATACTGTGCCAGGGGATGCTCTAGGAACTGAGTAAGCACAAGCAATACACAAACTAGGACAAAAGAAATGTGATCTGTTAAATTGAATGTCAGTCCTGACAGCCACTGGATTGAAGTGGGAAAGAGTGTGTTAGTGATATACGATTTTATAAGAGGGCCAGTAGAACAGGACCCATTTTCCAAGGACAAAGATGATAAATGGCTCCATGTGGTTGATCAGAGCATGGGTTCTCTCTCTCTCTTCTATTACCAATTACTCATATGAAGACTCAAATGGCATCCTTATGAAAGTTAGGGCTGATAGGAAAGTGTGAGAGATAGCTAATAAATTAGCTGATGAAAATCAAGCATCTGAACAGATTTTAAGACCGTGTTGGGTTAAAAAAGTAAAATACATTAAGAATAGCTGTCGACTCTTGAGCTTAATATCAGAAAAATTAGACAAAAGCAAGTAGAGGAAATGTGGCTAGAGAGCAGTTCATTTTCAAAGCGACCAACCAAAATTATCGTGGGGATTTGAGAAGATGCAAGTTTGGTGAGTTAGGCTTTCCACGTGGCAGCCAATAAGAAGGAGACAATGCCTGACACCTTTATCATACTTTACAGATTGCTAAATGCTTTCCCCTCAATTATTTTATCAAATAGGTAGTGCAAGTGCTTTTATCCCCATTTTACAGATTATTTAACTGAGACTAAAAATGATGAAGTGCCTTGCCCAAGTCACATAGCTGATAAGTGAACTACCAGGAGGGAGGGCAATTTTTTTGACTCCGAGTCCAAAGTTTCACTAAGTCATTTGGCCAAAAAGGGAAAAAAAAGAGCTAAAGAAATGATTTTTAGGACCCATTATCAGAAGTATAAAATGTTTAGAAAGGCTCAAATGGTCCAACTGTACACTATCTTGACTGCATGTGCAGTATCGCATTCAGGTCTTGGTGGTGTATTGTAGGAGGATCATTAGCAAAAGCTCAGCTCTATCTGGAGGAGGCTGATTTCTTTATTATAAGAGATTTGGGTGAAAGCCTCTCTGCTAAAATTCTTCTCCCTTGCCTCATCTTCACATGGGGGTGACCGCTAGTTTTCGAAGATTGTGAAAGCAGAGCACAGGTTCTGAAAGTCCCTGCCAGTATGCACTCTAAGTCCATTAATGGATGACATGTCAAGGATTGGCCAGTCCAATGTCAGAAATGCTCTTCACCAGCTTTTCTGTTGATTTGTTCTGACCATAACAATTCTTCCAGACTATTTACTAAGTTAGAAATGGGTGGTAATCAACTTCAGGGGAAGAACTGCCCACCCCAATGGAAGGACAGTTGCGACTATAGAATCTCAATGCTAGAATCAGTACAATTGATTTATAGGATTATATATGGATGGCAAGAAAAGTTCACTTTTTTATTAAAACATCATTTTTTTCCCACTGTAATAACTGAGGCTATGTTTAACTGATTATTTTGACTGATTCAACCAGATGAGTCAGTTACAAAATCCTCCAGTCAAGTGGGTTGAAAGAAGCCATTTTCCCCTTTTTTATCTTAATGACTAAGCTAGATGTTGAAAAGCCAACCAGTTAATCCCATTATATTGGCAAATCAGGCCAGGGTGAACTTAGCCAGGTAAAAGCTGGTGAGATCTTGTGCTAGGCACAGTGACTCAACAGGCTTCATTAGTAGGGCTAGAAACTGGCCATATCCTTTCTCTCAGCCCTCCCCTACTTGCTTCTCCATCATACACTTAGTTTTTCTCCCTATTTGTCTTTAGTCAGCTGCTCAGAAGATGAACTTCAAGTGATAGCAACAGAAACAGTGGGAGGGATTTTGAGTGGGTGAATCTGTGGAGGGAAAAGATTTGGGTATGCATATGTGTGCCTAGAATACTTTTAGACACAGAATTATATGTATGCATGCATTGTGTGTGTATATACAGAGACACACACATATGTGTGTATGTCTCACAAATTTGTTGTTGTTGTTCAATTGTGACCAACTCTTCATAACCTCATTTTAGGGTTTTCTTGGCAAAGATACTGGAGTGATTTGCCATTTCCTTCCCCAGCTCCTTTTTACAGATGAGGAACTGAGTCAAACAGGGTTAAGTGACTTGCTCAGGGTCACACAGCTAATAAGTGTCTGAGGCCAGATGTGAACTCACAAAGATGAGTCTTCCTAATTTCAAGCCTAGTAGTCTATCCACTGTGCTACCCAGCCATCCATATCTTACAAATACTTAAAGATAAATGGGTCTCTTCTTACCCAATCCCACCTTTTTTCACTCATTGCCTTTATAATATTTAAATGATCGTTATCCTAAGTCTCACTAATATTTCATTAGTTGGGGTTCCAAAGCAAGGCCATATTTCTCCATTAGGTTTCTAAGGGTACCTCTGAAAGCTGAGGGGATATTTTTCTCTAATGCTATTTTCTCAAATCCCACTGCAGAGGCTGGCTGGGCCAGGATGACATGTTGCCCAGGGGGTTAGTTCCTTGAGGGGACCTATTGGGGATATATGTCCCAGATATTATCACTAAACATTGTTTGCTTGCAAGCAGAAAAGGGGGACAAGAACATAGGGGGAGAAAATGCTAACACATGCTGGAATCAGTGCCTTAGTGGCTGGGCAGATAACAAAAGAGAAAAAGAAGAAGAAGAACAAAAGAGAAAAAGAAGAAGAAGAAAAAAAGAACTAGGAATCAGCCCTCATCTTGAATCTTGAAACAGTTGTCTAGTCTGGGTGTCAGCTGCTTCTGGGTCCACGCTAGATAAATCTTGAGGTCCCTGAAGAGTTCTGCCATCCACTGAAAAGCAGGAGCTTTTTTCAGATGATCTGGGCGTCCACACACACAAGGTTGGCAGCTGTGGGAGTAATCACAAGGACCTGGTAGGGCCCTTAGAAGATGTATGGGTTGACAATCATGATAAAGCTCCTTGTATCAATCTTTGGATCTGAGTTTCTGGTCAGCATAGCATAGGTCCTTAGTTAAGGGTTTCTAAACAGTGCATAGAGATGGTCTACGTTCTCAGCCATTCAGGGTTAGGTTCAAAGAATGCAACCAAGTTTTTTTTTTTCCTCACAAGTCTCATAATTGCATAATTAAATTGTCAGGTACAGAGCAAACTACTTAGAGATCTCACCATGGACTAGCTCTGGGAAGGAAGATTTATATGTCGCCAATGTAATCAATAAAACTGAAGAATAAACATCTTGGAACAAAAGAGCAAAACAACACAATGGTAATCACCAGTATTAACTAACAGCCAATATCCTTGTATTCTGGTAACCCCTTCTCAATATTCATTTAACTGGGGGCAGCTAGATGGCACAGTGGATAGAGCACCGGCCCTGAAGTCGGGGGACCTGAGTTCAAATCTGCCCTCAGACCAAACACTTGACATTTGCTAGCTGTGTGACCCTGGGCAAGTCACTTAATCCCAATTGCCTAAAAAAAGTATGCATATACCCATTTAACCAGCACATTTTGAGTCTCAGATGTCTCATGTAATTATCTGGTCCCTAGACATCTTTTCTTGGAAAATAAGCTTTGTTCTCAGAACAGCTCTGAAAAGGGCCCTACTTCTCTGGTTCCAAATCCAGAGGTTCCTACATAATTCTATAGTAATATTTAAAATTGGTTCTCCAATTTTGATACTTTATAAAATTTCAGTTTATATACCATTTGCTCTTTCTATCCTTACCTACATCCTGTACCTAATATAAGAATCTCTTTAAAAAGATTATGAGCTACTTTTCTATTTCTTAGCCAGCACCAGATAGGTTTCATGATCATTGCCTCATAGTGTAGTTTGGGATCTGATACTGCTAAACCTCCTTCCTTTACATTTTTTATTAGTTCCTTTGACAGTTTTGACTCTCTTTCTTCGTATTTATTATATCAGCCCTGTCTACCAATTAATAACTTATATTTCTCTAATTATTTACATCTTCTATAGTTCCTGGGATTGTTTTGGCAGATGTATTTCCAGGTATTTTATACCATCTGAAGTTATTTTAAATGGGGTATCTCTTACTATCTCTTCTTGTAGGGTTTTGTTTGTGATATATAGGAATGCTAATTCATCAGAATGTCTGAAAAAAAGAGATAGTTTTATTACCTCAGTCCCTATTTTGATTCCTTCTATTTCTTTTTCTTCTCTTATTGCTATTTCAAGGATTCCCAATACAATATTGAATAACACTGATGATAGTAGTTATCACTCTTTCACACATGATCTTACTAGGAAAGCTTCTAGCTTATCTCCCATTACAAATAATGCTTGCTGATAGTTTTAGATAAATATGCTTTTCATTAATTTAAGAAAAAAATTATACCTATATTTTCAATTTTTTAGTAGAAACGAGTTGTACTTTATCAAAAGCTTTTTTCTGCATCTGTTATATGATTTTATTTTCTTTTTTATTGATACATTATGTTAATAATTTTCTTAATGTTAAACTATCCCTGTGCTCCTGGTATAAATCCCGCTTGGTTACATATATAATCTTTGCAATATATTGTTGTAATCTTTTAGCTAGTATTTTATTCAGGATTTTTGCATCCATATTCATTAATGAAATTAGTCTATAATTTTCTTTTTCTATTTTTACCCTTCCTGGGTTTAGGTATCAGTATCATATTTGTTTCATAAAAGGAGTTTGGTAGGATCCCTTCTTTGCTTATTATTCCAAATAATTTATTTAATATTGGAATTAGTTGATATTTAAATGCTTGACAGAATTTACTTGTAAATCCATTTTATCCTAGTGCTTTTTTTTTCTAAGGAAGTTCATTTATTGTCAATTCTGCCTTTTAAAATTATCAGACAGTTACTTTAAAAAGTGGGGAAATAATATTACTTTCATTGCCATTATCAACACAATTTATGTGCAACTTCCTTAATTAATAAATCCTTAATCCAATTTTGAGAACTTATTGCTAAAACATACTTGAAGCTTGAATTTCCATGACAGAAAAATTTTGGAAGTCAGTTTTACACACACACACACACACACACACACACACACACACACACACACGCATACATATACACACATACATATATGTTTACAACATGTATGTATGTGTTCATGTATACATGTATGTATATACATATCTGTATGCATATATATGTGTGTGCATGTATATATATATCTGTGTATATATGTATGTGCATGTATATACATATCTGTGTGTATGTTTATATGTATGTATATATATATGTGTATATGTATGCAATATATACATACATACATACATATATATATATACATACATATAAACATACACACAGATATGTATATACATGCACATACATATATACACAGATATATATATACATGCACATACATATATATATATATGCATACAGATATGTATATACATACATGTATATATATCTGTGTATATATGTATGTGCATGTATATACATATCTGTGTGTATGTTTATATGTATGTATATATATGTGTATATGTATGCAATATATACATACATACATACATACATACATATATATTTCTTAGAGAAAACAGTCTAATCCTGTTGCTTTTCTCAAAATTTACTATTCTATTTAAATAGAAAACTTTCACATTACATCTTTGTCTTATTACTCTGTTTAATCATTTCCCCCTTAAGAGGATATTGTCCATATATTATAATTTTACGACAAATATAGGTTAAAATTGTAAGATGTTCGTGCTTGCATCCTATTATCATAACTAAGAGATGTTACAACATCAATATATTATTTGATATGTTTAGTTTTGTACTCACGAAACTTCTTGATTATAGAAATGTGCTATAAATGGAAAAAGACGGCAATAGTTATAATGGTATATATCATAACAGAAGGACAAACTCACTTAGCTCTGTTTGATTCCAGACATGAGTGATATCTCACAGCCAGTCATGTAGTCCCAGGGTATCAGAGGCAAGGCTCAAGATTAACCAGGTGGGAAAATTTCCTTTTCAGAAAGGAAATAGCATAATGGAGAAATAGAACCAGGAGGGTCCTACCTTAGCTGTGCCCAGATCATCCCCAAAGCACCTCCTAGGCACAGACAACCACCTTTACCTGTTCCCAGACTGCAGCACATGCTATTTTCTGCTATTGGCTTCATGACAATTCAGACCACTATCCTAGTGATCAAAGCTCAAAATAATAGTAAATTACAGTCTGAGGAATTTTTACTTAAATAGCAGAATTCCACTAACCACAACTTAGGGCTTGAATATCTTTCCTGATGTTTCTTTAACAGCTAACATTTCATCTGTTTTTTACCTATAAATCAAAACTACCCATATTTGGGAGCTTTAGACATACAGCAAATACCTCATATTTGACTGATCATTGATATGTTGAAAGCACATCTTTAAACCACTCTATACACTTTCGTACTAGCCAAGAATTTCCAAATGAAAATTCACTATTATAATTATTATTATTATCATCTATTTTATAACAAATATATCTCATTATATATTTAATAGTTTTCAAATATCTATATTATCACAACCTTTTAAAAGTCCAATTCATAATCTAACAGCATCCAGATTAAAAGGGAAGTTTTGTCCAACAACATTTCTGTTACAATGGTCTCTCAACCTTCACAATATAAGATAATTTAGAAATGCAATAACACAAACAACATCATGAGACAATACTTCAGATGACATCAATTGCATTTCCAAATTATCACATGTAAAAATCACTAATCTTATTACCTTTAGCATTTTCCAATCGTTTTAGAGTTTCAGGCATGAAACAATTACATTTGATTTAAGAAATAATAATAATATAATGCTTAGCATATGTCAGTTGATGTGTTAAGCACTTTACAGTCATTATATTATTTTGATCTCACACCAATACTGGGAGATGGCTACAATTATTTTTCTCTTTATAGATCAGGAAACTGGGGTAAACAGAGATAAGATAACTTGACTAAGATTATGCAGCTAATAACTTTCTGCAACAGGAAGAGAAGGGTGGGTCACCACGGGCAGAGGCTGTCTCCACCCGCCTCGTACTGCCATGCCAGGTGTTGCCAGGCACACCAAGACCTTCCCAGGCAGTAGCTGGGCAGGGCCTACCAAGGGCTGAGCCTTCACTGAAGACATTGACTGGGCTTTGGAAGGTACAGCAGAGGACTTTGGCTACAGAATGGGAATTCCAGGGACTGGTATGGCTGGTGCCAGGACCTTTCCATTGATGGTAGTTCCTGGTGGCAAGGCAAAGCAGATGTTGGCTGTAGGGCCTGACCACCCTTCCCCCGATAGCTATAGCTCTGGGGCCAGGCACTGCTGGGGCAGGGTGGGCAAGGTGTACTGCACCTGGGTGATGCCCTCAGGTTTGCCTAGAGGAGCAGACTGCAGGATGCCCAGGGGCACAGGGCCATTGGGACCACTAGAAGTGGGGGGCCCACTGCAACTGCTACCCTACTCCCCTCCACCAGGTGGGATGGAGGGACAGAATGTAGTTCAAGTTTCCCTAAATTTTTTTTTTCTGGCATTTTTCCCACACTTGCATTTGAGAATCTGATCTGAGATGAAACCGATTAACAGGGAGAGGGTCTTTTGAACTGGAGGAGTTATAAGGGATCTCTGGTTTAAACAATCTTTTCTCTTTTCATGGTTAGAAATGTTAAGGAAGTAATCAAACTACCAAAAATATTTTATAGAGCTAGGAAAAAAAAACAAAAACAAAATTCATCTGGAAGAACAAAAAGTCCAGAACGGATGAAAAGAAATGCAAGGGAAGGTGGCCTAGCTGTTCCAGATCTTAAATTGTATTATAAAGCAGCAATCATCAAAACTACTTGGTACTGGCTAAGAAATACAGTGGTGGATCAGTGGAATAGGTTAGGTATGCAAGCCACAATAGTCAGTGAATATCTTAATCTACTATTTGATAAATCCAAATATTCCAATTTCTAGGATAAGAACTCAATATTTGACAAAAACTGCTGGGAAAACTAGAAAAGAGTATGGCAGAAACTGGGCATAGACCAACATCTTATACTCTATATCAAAACAAAGTCAAAAATGAGTACATGATTTAGATATAAAGGCTGGTACTATAAGCAAACTATAAGTGAGGAATAGTTGACCCTTCAGATCTATGGAGAAGGAAAGAATTAATAACAAAACAAGAGATAGAGAACATTATGAAATTGAAAATGGATAATTTTGATTACATTAAATTGAAAATTTTTTGCACAAATAAAGCCAATACATCCAAGATTAGGAGGGAAGCAGAAAACTGGGAAAGAATTTTTACAACCAACGTCTCTGATAAAGGCCTCATTTCTTAAATATATAGATAACTGAATCAAATTTATAAGAATACAAGTCATTCTCCAATTGATAAATGATCAAAGGATATGAACAGGCAGTTTTCAGAGGAAGAAACTAAAGCTATCTATAGTCATATGAAAAAAAATGTTCTAAAGAAATGTGAATCAAAACAACTTTGAGGTACCACATCACACCTATCAGGTTGGCTAAACAGGACCATGATAAATGTTGGAGAAGATGTGAGAAAATTGGAACACTAATACATTGTTGGTGGAGTTGCAAAATGATCTAACCATGTTGGAGAGCCATTCGGAACTATGGCCAAAGGGTTAGAAAATTGTGCATGCCCTTTGACCCAGCACTACCACTTCTAGTGCTGTATCCCAAAGAGATCATAAAAACAGGAAAAGGATCCACATGAACAAAAATATTTATAGTGGCTTTTTTTTTCTTGTGGCAAAGGATTGGAAATTGAGGGGATACCCATCCATTGGGGAATGGCTGAAAAAGTTGTGGTATATGAATGTAATGGAATATAATGAAATACTAATGTGCTATAAGAAATGATGAGCAGACTGGCTTCAAACAAACCTGGAAAGACTTGCATGAACTGATGCAGAGTGAAATGAGCAGAACCAGGAGAATATTGTACAAAGTAACAGCCACATTATGGTATGGCTGACTTTGATAGACTTGGCTCTTGACAACAATGCAAGAATCTAAGACAACTCCAAGAGACTCAGTATGGAAATTGATATCCACACCCAGAGAAAGAACTACGGAGTCTGAATGCAGGTGGAAGTGCAGTATTTGCTCTCTTTTTCCTTTGCTGTCTTGTTTTATTGCTTCATTTTTGTGGTCCCTCACATTAGTTCTAAATATGCTTTACATCATGACTAATGGGAAAATATGCTTAACATGAACGTATATGTAGAGCCTATATCAGATTGTACACCATCTTGGTGGGGGATAAGTGGGAGGGTGAGAAAATTTAAAGCTCAAAATCTTATGGAAGTGAATGTTGAGAACTAAAAATAAATTAATCATCAAAAAAAAAAAAAGAAATGTCAAGGAAGGATTAACACAAGGTTGCTATAAGGTGCAAACCATTTGTCTATTTTTTTCTTACCTCTGAGATTACTTCCAAACTAGCTGCTTTCCTTCATTGCCCTATAACAATAAAGCTACCAATCTTTCCATTTACATTTAACTTTTATGAAATTTAATTCTTATTTTTCCTTAAAACAAATTTTATGGAGTGGTACCCCCAAACTTACTAAGGTATTTCAGAAGGGAATCGGTTCCTAGAATTACCCTAAAGTCTCAGCAGTTTTCTCTGGCAATCTTAACATGATTAATCTCCAAACATCTTATCCACCAAGATAAGCAGTTATACAAACTTTGATTATCTGACTTTTCTTTTCTGTAACTCCATCATAGCCAAAGATGATGAATGAAAATACAAGTGTCTCTGCAGGTTTTTTTTTTTCTTGTAATCTAATCTCCTATAGAAAGCCTAAAATGGGAGTTAGTCCTGCTTACTGCAACAGTTGCTTCAGCTATGAAAGTTTGTTAATCTTTGCCAGTATTGTAAACTCTCTGACTAGAGGTCTTAGAATTTTTTCTTCTCCTGGCTGGCTCCATTTTAAATCTTTCAAGGAAACAGAATCTAGATCATAATACAAACAGGACGCACCTTTTTTTTTTTTTTTATAATCCAAGCAAAGGCATTTATTGAGAGTGATACCTCTCAGGAAGCAGTCTGGGTTCCAAGAGAACCAGCAGTTTAGTGAGACAACAAGGTAATTTTATAGTGTAATGATGCTGATTATGCAATAGAAATTATGAATACTAAAAAAAGCAGAAGAGGTTTGTCAAGGTATTAGGTAATGGAGGAGGGGTCCTAGCCTTGGTAAAATTGTGCATGCTATTATCCACAGTGCATACAAAAAAAAAACATTTGAGGGGTATATATGTATGATAGTGATATTATAATAAGCCTCTCTATGTCATAAGTTCACCTAAAGGACAGATTTTTCTATTACTGCATAGGTGCCTACTTAGGGAAAGTCCCTTCTATTGTTTTGGAGTCCACATCCTGCTCAGGTATCCAGGTGGTGTTACTTTCTGATTGGCTGGATTTCTGACTGGCTGACTATTGTGATCCTATCTGAAATTATATGGACATGGTTGTGGTTGAGTGGATGGACACAGTTGCTGTTTCTATGAGAAATATGAGAAATGGGTCTGGGGGCAGTGGCTAGCTAGAGGCAATGGCTGGAATTCCATCACATGGACATGCCTGCTGTTCTAGTGAGATGATGAGGCATATATGAAGAAGTTAGGACATTGATTTGGGGTGGGGCTAGGTAGGGGCAGTGGGTCTGTTGTTCAGTGAGGTCTATGATTGGGTCTGTGGTGTGGTTAAAGCCAGATTGTGTGGGTAAATCAATTGGGACATTCCAGCTGTTCACTGAAGCCCATAAGGAAGTTAGAATATTGGGGCTGGAGGCAGCTTTATTAGGATTCCATCATCCCAAGGTTCTGCCCTAGATTCTTCCTCTTATTAAACTCACTCTTTTGGAAGTGATGTGAGCTCTCATGTGTTCAACTATTATCTCTATGTATATAATTCCAAGATATATATATCTAGTCTAATTTATCTCTTAAGTGACAGTGAAGTTTCATAAACTGTCTGGATTACTTATCTAACTCAATGTCCTATATGTATATATAACATACCACAATCTGTTCAGCCATTCCCCAATTGATAGGCATGCCCTCAATTTCTCATTCTTTACCCCCAGAAATGAGCTGCTATAAAAATTTTTGTACATATAGGTCCTTTTTCTTTTTTCTTAATCTCCTTTGGGAAACAGACTAGTAGTGATATTGCTAGGTCAAAGGGTATACCTAGTTTTATAGACCTTTGGACATAATTCCAAATTGCTCTACAGAATAGTTAAATCACTTCACAACTTCTTCAGCAGTGCATTAATGTCTCAGTTTTCCCACATCCAATCCAACATTTATCATTTACCTTTTCTGTCCTATTAGCCAATCTAATAGGTAGGAGGTAGTCCTTGGAATTGTTTCAATTTGCATTTCTCTCATCAATAATGATAATATTTTTATATGGCTATAGATAGCTTTGATTACTTAATCTGAAAACTGATTATACCTTTTCATCATGTATCAATTGGGGAATGGCTCTTATTTTTTTTTTATAAATTTGAATCTGTTCTCTATATGTTTGAGAAATGAGGCCTTTAATCAGAGAAACTTGCTTCAGATTTTTTTCCAGTTATTATTGCTAACTGTATTCCCCTTCATCCCATTCTCTACCTCCATTTATTTTATTCTCTTTCTCTGTCCTTTTACACTGTCCCTCCTCAAAAGCGTTTTGTTTCTGACCAACACCTCCACCAATCTTCCCTCCCTTCTTTCATCCCCTACTTCTTTTTTCCTTTCCCCTCTTACTTTCCTGTAGGGTAAGACAGACTTCTATACCTGATTGAGTGAGTATGTTATTCCCTCTTTGAGCCAATTCTGATGAAAGTAAGGTTCACTCACTCCCCCTCCCCTCCTCCCTGTCCCCCTCCACTAAAAAAAAAAAACAAACTTTTTTTTCCTGCCCCTTTTATGTGAGATAATTTACCTCATTCTACCTCTCCCTTTCTCTTTCTCCCGGTACATTCCTCTCTCACCCCTTCATTTTATTTTTTAGATATCATATTGAACACACACCTGTGCCTTCTCTCTATATATACTCCTCTTAACTAACCTAAAAATGAGAAAGGATTTATGAGTTACAAATATATGACACAGACATTTTACATTTTACAAAGACACAGATACAGACAAAATGACAAGACAGATACAAACAGCAGGCTAGCCCACAACACAAACATGACACAGATGATTAACAAAGTACACAATTTTGGTTTGGCTGAGGCATGCAAGTGACCAAACACCATGCTCAACCAAGGCAGAGGCAAATGCCTTACCAAATGAGGGGGAAGGGTATCAGACTCAAGAGAAATAACACTTTAGTGGTGCTTAATCCATTTCTACTGGTACCAGAGAGTCCAATGACCAGGTTCCATGTTCATCTCATTTCTGACACCAATTAATGTCAACCAGACTGGGACCAACCTTTAACCTGTGGGTGGGTGGAGCTAAACAAAGCAGGCCGGAGACAGTAGTCAGGAATCAAGTAGGAGTTTAATTTCAAAGTGAGGGAAATGGCTTGCGAGGACACATGTGCCAGAGCCCCATTCCTAGTGGACCCACTTTGGTTTGGGGAGATCTCAATACTTATACAAATGACTATGCAGTGAGCTGTGGCCCTGACAATAAGTTGTAACAGCAATAATGTGACAAGTTTGATTCATTGCAGGGCTTCATGACCAGAAACAATTCTGGGATTTTGCTGTGGCTTAGACCATCCAGAGGGTGAATGCAAAGGACGGTTGTTATGCCAAGCTCAGGGCACAGCCTACTTGTTGTGCCCTAGATCTGAAAACTGGAGTGTCTCCTAACATCTTGATAATAGTCATCAGTGACCTCATCCTTGCCAAACCCAATGGGTTTTTCTGAGTCTATGTCGCTTTCTCTCCCTGTCTCTGTCTCTGCCTCTCTCTGTCTCTGTCTCTGTCTCTCTGTCTCTGTCTCTCTGTCTCTCTGTCTCTCTCTCTCTCTCTCTCTCTCTCTCTCTCTCTCTCTCTCTCTCTCTCTCTCTCTCTGTCTTTCTCTAGTCCTGCTACATATTTCTCATGGGAACTTCAAAGTCAACCTATTCAAAACCTGTATTATAAGGAAGGCTGAGCACTGCAGAATCAATGTTTTCAAATTGTGGTGCTGGAGAAGACTGTTGAGAGTCCCTTGAACAGCAAATAGGTCAAATAAGTCAATACTTAAATTAATTTAGATTTTTCACTGGAAGGTCAAATACAGAAGCTGAAGCTTAGATACTTTGGCCATATAATGAGAAGATGGGGCGGATTGGAAAAGACCCTGATGTTGGACAAGATTGAAGGCAAAAGAAGGGGATGACAGAGGATGAGATGGATAGAGTGTCATGGAAACAATGAGCATGAACTTGGATAGACTTGAAGAGATGGTGGAAGATAGAAGGGCCTATTGTGCTATGATCCATGGAGTCATGAAGGGACAGAAACACTAAAGGATTGAACAGGACTGTGACAGGACTAATGGGCAGGGCCTGAGAGTGGGGTGGGCCTGGGGGAGTCTGCAGGCCCTTCCCCAGGGAGGCAGCTATTCTTTGTTCTGGATCTCAGTGCCCTGGGCCATAGCCCCAGGCTCCAGGGAGAATACAATGGATTTTCAGATATGGCACTGCTCTAAACCCCTAAGATGATCAAAGAACCCAATGTTCTAAAAAGAGAGAGTGACTAAAAGTGTGATTTCATTTGTATGAGGATATTAAGATGAAAATCTTTCTACAAATTCAGGCCAACACTTTCTTCTTGTTTTATAGTTGTATATAGTATAATATAGTCACTATATTATACATAATTGTCATATCAAGAGTTGCCTAAAGCAGAAGTGTCAAACAAGCAGTCCATAGCACTCCCTAGGCCTGAAACAGATTAAAATGTAATTGGGAAAAATTTAACAAAAGAAATATGAATACAATAATACACTGTAAAATAAAGTCAACATGCCAACCTCACAGATCCTTATGTACAAATTGGTAGCCCCACTTTCTATTTTAGTTTGATCCCCTCCCACTCCCCCCACCCCAGCTATGATGGAGGGCCCAGGGAGGTTTAGTGACTTGCCCAGGATCATAGATGCCATAATTCACAAAGGCAGAACTTGAACTCAGATCTTTCTGGCTTTAAGGGGAGCTTTCTGTCCACCATGCCAAGTTTCCTCCATAGTCCACTAAATGCCACTGGAAAATGTCAAATATAAAATACTTATGAAATATATCAGCTAACCAAATTTATATATTTCATTTCCAGAGAGGTTTTAGAAATATAAGCTAATTAAATTTTACAAAAGACAATTCATTTTCAACAAATCCAGTACATGGTCAAAACTAGTGGTGGGGAACCACAGAGGGAAAAAAGCCAACATCCCTGCCACATACGAAAACAATGGCAATATTTGCATTTTTCCTCTTAGTAGGGTTTGTGCCATCCAAGCCTTTCATACTTGGATTATTTCTTGAAGAAAGTTCACTGAAATGTTCTAAAGCACAGGGGTCCATTCTAAGTAGGTGAGACTATCTTCTGTGATTCCCGTAATCATCTCTAAAAGGGAATGTTTTAGAAATGACTGCCACTAGCCCGATTTGGAATTTAAAATCATGTGGTATTGGTATTGACATCAGGGCACAGCACGTCATTGTCCTTTGTCTTGTCACATCAGATGCTCTGATGATTTGCTTATGGTCAATATCTAAGTCATTCTCACGACTCATTCCAGATTGGTCCCAATAATCTGATGGAACAGCTTTATTGACAGCCTACAAAATGTGGCCAGTTTTTCAGCTCTGATTGATTTTTATTCAAAAAAATAAAGAACTGTGTGTTTGGATTCAAACAATAAAGATTTATAAATCCTAGGTTAAAAAAATACAATTCACCTTGATAGTTAATCAGGGTCTATTGTCTCAGGGTTGTCACTTGCTGTTACTATTTGAATGCATGGGGCCATCTAATTTTTTATTGTGTATTTATTTACTTTGTAAGGGGCAGGAGGTGGGATAGACCTTTGCTTTTATCAGCATAAGGAACTCCTGTTTGGGAAACTTCATGCACTGTTACAGAGTGGTTACCTGGCCTGCAGCCAATAGTCTTAGAGAGTTGGGGTATAGAGGAAAAGTATTTTGGTTAGGGACCCACGGGCAGCTTGTGTCAAAGACCAGATTTGAACCGGGATCATTCAGACTCTTATGCCAAGCTTCTGTGTAATCTGCCATGTTGCCTCACTTGGTGGCATTTTATTGGAGGCAAGGAATAAAATCAAACAAACAAATTTAAAAAAAAAACCACTTTTCAGTTGTTTCTTGTTCCTGTCCCCAACTCCATGCATTCACTGTCACTTTATGGCTTCTGTAGGGTATTAAAAAAATCAGAATTCAAAGGTTTTGAATTGATCAAACACAAATCTTGACACATAAATGTGTGTAGATTTTAATTGAAGTTTTATTAAAGACACCATGTGATAATTTCCTAAATATCCCTCCACACAAACTGGTCCCTTTGTAAAAAATAAAACAAAATAAAATAAAATAAAGAGAAAAACTATTTAAAAAAAAGGTTGAAGGGAGTGGAGCTGACATGGCAGAGTAAAAGCAGTGACCTGCTTGAGCTCTCCTTCAAACCCTTCCAAATACTTGTACAAATGGCTCTAAATAATTCTAGAGTAGCAGAACACACAAAATGAGAGAGTGAAAAAAATTTCCAGCCCAAGACAACCTAGATGGTTGATTGGAAAGGTCAGTTGTACTGGGATGGGAGAGGAGCACAGTTCAGCATGTGGCATGTAGGCAAAGACCAAGCCTCAGTGAACCTGGAGCAGTACTCAGGGGTCAAATCAAAGAGAGCTGTAGTGGCTTCCAGACTTCTCAATCCACAAACACCAAAGACAACTGAGAAGGTCAGTATGAAAGGTCTGGAACAAGGTGAGGGAGGAATTCAGTCCAGCCCCCGTCCTGGCACAGCCCAAGCCAGCTGCTGCTTCTGGAACTCAGCTCACAGACACAGGTAGAGATTGAGTGGTGATCACAGAGGGATTGTAGGGATATATTTGCTGGTGCTGAGGCAGGATTCTCTTCTTTTTTCCATGCTTGGATATGGGTCACAGCTCTGGGTGGTGGTACTGGACAAGGAGAAGCACTGGCATGGTGCAGCTTGTGGTGGTGGTGGGGGAGAGAGAATCCTTCTCACAGTTCCAAGGTAGAAAAGAGTTCTTGTGATCTCTCATAGACCACAGCCCAGGTCACCTTGGAAGAATGGAAAATTTACAGGTCTCTAGAAGTATCTCTGAAAGCAGCTGCACAAACCCCACCAAGCTTGGGACAGTACATTCTCCACACTGGAAGCAGATCCCTACCTTAGCAAAGAGTTTAAAACTCAAGTAATTGACTGGGAAAATGAGCAAACAGTGCAAAACAGTCAGACCATAGAATCTTACTTTGATGACAAAGAAGATCAAAACATACAGCTAGAAAACAAAAAAGTCAAAGGTCTTACATCCAAAGCCTCCAAGAAAAATATGAATTAGTCCCAGGCCATGAAAGAGCTCAGAAAGGAATTTGAGAAGCAAGTAAGAGAAGCAGAGGAAAAACTGGGAAGAGAAATAAGAGTGATGCAAGAAAATCATGAAAAACAAGTCAACAGCTTGCTTAAGGAGACCCAAAAAATACTGAAGAAAATAACATCTTTAAAAAAAGACTAATATAAATGGCAGAAGAGGTCTGAAAAGTCAATGAAGAGAAAAACGCCTTAAAAAGCAGAATTGGCCAGATGGAAAAAAAAAGTCCAAAAGCTTACTGAAGAAAATGCTTCCTTAAAAATTAGAATGGAGGGCACTTGGTGTTTAATAAAGGCTTATCATCTGACTGACTAAGGAGGTTCTGCTTCCAGGAGCTTCCAGGAGCCAAGATGGTGCAATGAAAAGGTAGTTGCTCTCACTCCCCCCTATCAACCTCTGAAAACCCAGAAAATATCACCCCAGAAAAAATACCCTGGAACACCTGAACTAGAAGAAAGATGGGGGCAGCAGTGCAGCAGCCCAGCAAATGGGTCTCCCAGTGCCTCAGCAAAAATAAGGGAGGCAGGACTACAAGGGGCCTCAGGCGGATAAGTACCCTGTGACATTCATCTGAAAGGAGGTGAAGAAAACAAACTAAAGGCTTCCTAAAGCCCTGGCCTTGCTGATTCTAACCCAACACCAGGTGAGCTGTAGGAGCCCTGCAGCCTCCAATTGTGAAGAAATCCTGAAGCCCAGGTGGTAGAGCAGGCAAACACCAACACTTGGACCTCTGAGTCCCTCAGTGAGGGCTGGGGGGAACCGGTGGAAACCAGCTCAGAAAACCAACAGGAGCCTCAGCACTCCACCACAAAGGAATCTCCCAGGGCATTAGCAGAAACGAGGGAGACAACACTGCAGGTGGCCCCAGGCAGATAAACACCCTGCAGCACCCATCTAAAAGGAGCTGAAGAAAGCTAAAGGAAAGGAAAAGCAGGCAACCTAGAATTGCCTGAAAGTTCCAGCCTTGCTGATTCCAGCCCAACATGAGGTAAGCTGCCAGAAACCTACAGACTCCAATTGCCAACATAAGAGGCCCCAGCACACAAAGCCAGTGACCAAGACCTAGGCTCCCAACACAACAAGCTTGGGTCAGTACCCTCTTTTCCTCAGCAGGAGAGCTCAATCTCTTTAAAGACCAGGGAATAAAGAAACACCACGAGTAAACATAAACGTACCACAGATTCATATTATGAGAAGAGTGAAGATCAAGACAGAAATTCTGAAGAGGACAACATTCTCAACAAACCCACATCTGCAACAACAAAAGGGAATATGAACTGGTCTGAAGCCCAAAAAGCTTTCTTAGAAGAGCTCAAGAAGGATTTTAATAGTCAAGTGAGAGAGGCAAAAGAGTCCTTCAAAAATACAATTGGCCAGTTGGAAAAAAAATACACTGAAGAAAACAAGTCCCTAAAAAACACAATTGTCCAATTGAAGAAGGAAGGACAAAAACTAACAGAAGAGTATACTGAAGGAAACAAGTCCCTAAAAAACATAATTGGCCAGTTGAAGAAGGAAGTACAAAAACTAGCAGAAGAAAAATTAGAATGGAGCAATTAAAAGCTAACACCTTTATGAGAAATCAAGAAATTGTAAAACAAAATCAAAAGAATGAAAAAAATAGAAAAAAATTTGAAGTATCTCATTGAAAAAACAACTGACCTGGAAAATAGATCCAGGAGAGATAATTTAAAAATTATTGGACTATCTGAAAGCCATGATCAAAAAAAGAGCCTAGACATTATCTTTCAAGAAATTATCAAGCAAAACTGCTCTGATATTCTAGAACCAGAGGGTAAAATAGAAATAGAAAGAATCCACCAATCACCTCCTAAAAAAGATTCCCAAAGAAAAACCCCTAGGAATATTATAGCCAAATTCCATAGTTCTCAGGTCAAGGAGAAAATATTGCAAGCAACCAGAAAGAAACAAGTCAAGTATTGTGGAAACACAATCAGGATAACACCAAGATTTAGCAGTTTCTATATTAAGTGGCCAGAGGGCCTGGAATATGATATTTTAGAGGGAAAAGGACATAGGATTATAGCCAAGAATCACCTACAGAACAAAACTGAGCATAGTCCTTCAGGGAAAAAAAAATTAACATTCAGTGAAGTAGAGGACTTTCAAGCTTTCTCGATGAAAAGTGGAGAGCTGAATTGAAAATTTGACTTTCACATAAAGACTCAACAGAAGCACGAAAAGGTAAACAGGAAAGAGAAATCAAAAGGGACTTATTAAAGTTAAACTATTTACATTCCTACATAGAAAGATGATATCTGTAACTCAGGAGGCCTTTGTCAGTATTAGGGTGGTTGGAAAATTATATGAATAGATAGATGGATAGATAGATAAATAGATAGATAGATAGATGGCACAGAGTGAGTTGAAGATGAAGGAGTATCATTTAAAAACAAAATTAAGGGGTGAGATTATACTGGGAGAAGGAGAAAGGAGAGGTAGGAAGGGGGTAAATTATCTCACGTAAAATAGACAAGAAAACACTTTTACAGTGGAGGGGAGGTGGGGGAAGGTAAAAGGGAAGGAGTGAATCTTAATCTCATCAGATTTGGCTTAAAGATGGAATAACATACACACTCAATTAAGTATGCAAATCTATCTTACCCTACAGGAAAATAAGGAGGAAGAGGATAAGAGAGTGGAAGGATGATAGAGGTGAAGGCAGATTGGGGGAGGGGGTAATCAGAAGCAAACACTTCTGAAGAGGGACATAGTCAAAAGAGAGAACAGAATAAATGAGGGGTGACATAGGATGAAGGGAAATATACTTAGTTTTTCACAATATGAATACTACAGAAATATTTGGCATGACTACACATGCATAACCTGTATCAAGTTGCTCGCCTTCTCAATGAAGGTGGGTGGGGAGGGAGGAAGGGAGAGAATTTTGAACCCAAAGTTTTAAAAACAAATGTTAAAATTGCTTTTCCACGCAACTGGGAAATAAGATATACAGGCAATGGGGTATAGAAATCTGTCCTGCCCTACAGGAAAATAGAAGTGGAAGGGAATAAGAGAAGGGGAGGGTGATAGAAAGGAGGGCAGATTAGGAGAAGGGGTATTCAGAATGCATGCCATCTTGGGGTTGGGGGAGTGGTGAGGTGGGGAGAAAATTTGGAACTCAAAATCTTGTGGAAGTGAATGTTGAAAAGTAAAAAAAAATTAATAAATTAACAACAATGGAAAAATAAAAGCTAGGAGAAATTTGAAATAAGAAAATTCAGTGTTAGTTATTGAGATCTGGAATGCCTTCATTGAAGAAGTGGCAACTGAGTTTATCCTTGAAGAAAAGGAAGGATTTCAGCAGAAGTAAATGAGGGGAGAGGGAATAAGCAATTATATAGCTCCTACTACATGTTAGGCACTGTGCTAAGTACTTTACAAATATTTTCTCTATAGCAGCTCTTTCTGTGGTGGCTAAAAATTGGAAATTGAGGGGGTGCCCATCAGCTGGAGAATGTTTGAACAAGTTGTGGTATGTGATTGTAATGGAACTTTATTTCACTGTAAGACATGATATGCAGGGTAATTTCAGAAAAATCTTGAAAGATTTACATGGACTGATACAAAGTTAAGGGAACAAAATGTTGTACACAATAACAGCAATATTGTATGATGAACAACTGTGAATGACAACTATTCTCAGCAATACAATGATCCAAGACAATTGCAAAGGACTCTTGCTGAAAAATGCTATCTGCTACTACAAAAAGAACTGATGGCATCTGAATAAAGCAGAAACATACTTTCTTTTTCTTCTCTCTGTCTCTGTCTCTGTCTCTGTCTGTCTGTCTCTCTCTCTCTCTCTCTCTCTCTCTCTCTCTCTCTCTCTGTCTCTCTCTCTCTCCCTCTGTCTGTATCTGTCTCTGTCTCTGTTCCTTTTCTTTGTTGAATTTGCTTCCACAAAATGACTAATATAAAAATGTTTTACATGATTGCACATGGATATCCTATATGAGATTACTTACCATCTCAGAGAAGGGGGAGGGAAGGGAGGGAAGGATAGAATTTGGAATTCAAAACTTTGAAAAATGTTAAAAATCAATGTTAAGCTATGTTTTTGTATGTAATTGGGGGAGTTTAAAAAGTAAACATTTGTGGTTTTTTTTAATTGTAAAGAAAAGATTTTATCTAACATCGAATGCCCCATTCTCCCTTTGTAGTCTTCCAGCTTTACAAAGACAGGATGGACATTCATTACCAAAATTGATCATTGAAACTCATCTGAATTCAGCCTTCTGGGAGTCTTTTGGAAGAAAAATCAATATTCTGGATGTATTTAAAGGCAGAGGACTGGACCAAATGAACTCTTGGTCACTGATTTTCTCTTTTTACAAGTACATCTATAATATACATATGTACACATATACATACAATTTATGTGTGAAAAGGGGGAAATTCCTTGTTATGTAGAAAAACAAAGCAAAATAAACAAACAAAACTCTTGTTCTTAACATCTGCCAATTTAGCCTTGCCTAAATCATGGGCGTGGTCTTTTCATTGGATGTAAGTTCCAATGTGCACCCAAAATAAAAGTCTTACTATGTTATTGTATAGCTCAAGAAACATCTGTGACTCCCTGATAATTCTAAGACAAAATGCCATTTCTTCTGCATAGTACCTGCTTGGTCTTTTCCCAACCTGACTCCATTCTCCAGACTCAGTCTGCATCACTCCCTCTTTTGTACTCTACATCATGGCCAAAGTTTTCCACCACTTATTCACCATACATAGCCTTCTGGTGCTCATTAGTACCCATAGGACGTCCTTCATGCCTGCACAGATATTCTTTCGCACTGCAGCTCCCTTTAAAGTTCTTCTTGGTGGATGCCCTCTGCTAAACAAAACTTTTCCTAATTTCCTGCAATTGATGTGTCCTCAACTCCTAAATCAATTTCCATTTTGTTTTGCATGCATTTTACATTGACTCATCCACGGCCATGTTTCCCTTCAGGAGAATGTAAGCTTCATGAGGCCAGGACTATTTCCTTTCTGAGTTTGTATTTTTAGTGCTTAGTATACCATAGGTGCTTAATTTCATTAAATTGTGTTTAAAACAAATATAAAATGGTACAGTGGCCAATTTCGCTTTTTAAAGGCATTCTTCTCCTCATTGACTTTTTGGACCTCTTTAGACACTTTGGTTAGGCTATTTTTTCAGATGTTATTTTCTTCAGTATTTTTGGGGGGCTCTTTCAGCAACCTTTTGACTTGATTTTCATGATTGTCTTGCATCACTCTCAGTTTTTCCTCTACTTCTCTTACTTGCTTCTCAAAATGCTTTTTGAGCTCTTCCATGGCCTGGAACCAATTCATATTTTTCTTGGAGGCTTTGGATGTAGGACCTTTAACTTTGTGGTCTTCTTCTGGTGGTATGTTTTGATCTTTGTCACCAAAGTAAGATTATATAGTCTGACTCTTTCTGCACTGCTTGCTCATTATCCCAGCCAATTATTTGAGTTACAAACTCTTTGTTATGGTAGGGGTCTGTTTCTAGTGTGGAGAATGTACTGTCCCAAGCTTCAGGGGTTTTGTGAAGCTGTTTTCAGATATATTTATAGACACCTGTGAATTTTCCATTCTTCCAAGGTGGCCTGGGCTCTGGGATTTGAGTGATCACAAGAACTCTTTTCTGCCTTGAAACTGTGTCACTCTTACAATCGAATGTACACAATTTTAAACTGTCATTTTCCAAATGAGTGAATAACTTCTGGTTAAGACTGTATTTGGGATATTTTTTCTTCTTCCTGTTGTTGTTGTTGTGTACAGTCATTTTTAAGTCATGTCTGACTCTTTGTGACCTCATTTGGGCTTTTCTTGGCAAAGATACTGGAGTGGTTTGCCATTTCATTCTCTAACTCATTTTAAAGTTGAGGAAACTGAGGTTAACAGGGTGAAGTGATTTGCCTAGGGTCACACAGCTAGTAAGTGTCTGAGACTAGACTTGAACTGAAGAAGCCATCTTCCAGACTCTTGTCTGACACCCCCTATCTGGCCCTTCTTCCTTTTTTCCATTGCTCATGCCTATGTGTCAATCTTTTCAAGTCATCTGAATTCCTGGGATCTGTTTTGTTTTATTTTGTATTTTTGCAAAGAGAGGAATCAGAACCAACTGAAGAATGCACAAAAAGTAAGGATACTCTTAGTCCTCCCCTGTCATATCTCCTTTAATAATGAGAATGTTTTCTGCTCCGAGGACACATCCTTCTGGTCTCATGTCTCCCTTTATTTCTTTTAGGAATTTATCACGTTCTTTTGTTCTGCACCTGTGATTTATCCTACCTGGAAACTCTAATCTCTGTGGCATACCCATGATTCCTCAGCCAGGTATAGTCTTAAAAGTTTACCTGAGGCCCTGAGGAGTTAATTTGTGGTATCCCAGGTCACACAGCTGATATGTGTCAGAGGCAAGAATGGAACCCAGCTCTTGACTCCAAGATGAGCTTTCCCTCCACTACATTGCACTGGCCATCATGCAAACAAAACAAAACAAAAAAATAAAGATCTGCCCACAATCCCTTACATAGCTAGAAAACATCAGAGGTGAGATTTCCATCCAGCTTTTCCATATTTCAAGTTTGATATTCTGCATTATCCAGGATACTTCTGGACTACAAATGTAGTCACACACTTTCTAAAAGCAGTTAAATTATACTTAGAAGCCACTGACATGGAGAGAGTTCAAATTCTGCCTCAGATGTTTACTTGCTATGTGACTCTGGCTGAGTCCCTTTAATTTCTGTGCATCTCTCTCCTTATGGGGAATGGGGATAATAACATATGAAAAGCATGTTGCTAACCCTTAGAGGGCCTTATGAGCCTAAAATTATATTATTATCATTATTTCATTCTTATTATCTTTACCTCTGATGGAAATTGCCTTGGAAAAAATCAGAATCCTGACATTATTCTTCAATGTTTTCTATTCAACGCTTGTTATTATGTTGTTATTTTGCTATACTCTCATATTATTGTTATATTAATATATTATATTACTTATTTGTTATATTAAATAACATATTATACTGTATATTATTTGTATACTTATAATCTATTATATTTGTTGTTGTACAAATCTTGTGCCCCGTACTAAGTTGTAAGCACCTCAAAGATAAGAATTGAGTCTTCCTTGCTGTTCTCCCCATGAGATTCTCCCTCTCTCATCTCTGTGTTGTCATATTCACTGTCTCCCATGTCAGAAAGGATCTCCCTCCTCTCTTTTGTGTCTTAGAATCCTGATTTTTATTCC
This sequence comes from Phascolarctos cinereus, assembly GCF_003287225.1. Taxonomy (NCBI): domain Eukaryota; kingdom Metazoa; phylum Chordata; class Mammalia; order Diprotodontia; family Phascolarctidae; genus Phascolarctos; species Phascolarctos cinereus. The sequence goes on from NW_027555958.1 coordinate 470,345,979, forward strand.
AAATTCAGCTCTCAAACCACCTTTTGTAAGAGGCTGTCCTGTATCCTGGAAGTTTTTCTGTCAAGTTATCTTCCATCTACTCAGTACATATCTAAAATATGTCTATTTATTTGAACGTTTTCTGCCCCATTACAATGTAAACTCCTTTTTAAACTTTATTCAGCATCCCTAACATTTTGCCCAGTACTTGGCACAGAGTAAGTGTTCAATAAATGCTTGTTAATGGATTGATTCATTGATTATTTATGTTTCTATCTTGCCTGCTTCTCTTATACTGTATTTTACTGGTTGCTTAATAAATGTTTGAGGAATGAATGAATTATTAATTGAATGACTAAAAGAAATGAGAATGTTTAACCTGGAAAAGGGAAAATGTACTAGCTATCATTAAGTATTTGAGAGGATTGTCATGTAGAAGAGAGAAATTTATTTTTTCCTGCTTGGCCGCAGACGTAAGAATTAGGCATAGTGAGTGGAAGCTGCCAAGAGACTTCAGGCTAGAGGAAAGGAAATACTTTGTAACAGTTACACTTTTTTTCCAAAAATAGAATTGGGTTGCCTCCATGAGTAGTCTTTTCCAGTTCACTAGCGGTTTTCAAGAAAATGATGGCTGGCCACTTGGTAAGATCATCTATTGTGGAGGGGATTTATCTTCAGGTATTGACTGGACCAGATGCTCTCTGAGGCCCCTTCCTACTCTGAAATTCTGTGCTTCTATGATGAAGGTTTGAATCTTCCTCTGCTATTTCCATCTGATTTTGATTATTGGATGGCACTTCACTTAACATTTGGGCCTCAGTTTCCTCATCTGTAAAATGAAGGAGTTAGACTACATTGTTTTGAAAGCTTTCAAATCTCTGATCCTGTAATTCCTTGTGACATAGGGACACAATTTGGTTCTGCTGTGGAATACTCCATAATTCTAAGTTATAAATGAGCCAACAACCACAGAAATCACCTCTTTGTCAAAGACTGACCAAGGGAAAGAAAAGAACAGACCAAGAAAGTGTACCTGCAGCTGGTATCCAGAAGATTTAGCAAAAGCAAGGGCAGTTGAACACAGCACAGACTTCATGGGTAGTCATGGGCCAAGTTCTTCATTGTTCGCTCCAATGAGCATTGCCAGTGCAGAGGAAAGCCTTGAAATGTAATGAAATCACTCAGAGACCAACCAATGGGAGTATGTCAGCAAGGCCCATCTGTTCCAACAGGCTGGAGCTCTCCAGGACAAAAATTCTTATGACCAGTATTGATTGATCTCTTTTAACCCAGATTATGACACAAGAAAAATCTGAACATGACTGAATTAGGGATAAGACCAAAAGTTATGAGCGTGAGCCAAGAATATAAGAGAAGAAAAGGAAAAAGGTCGTTATAAAGATTCCATTCTGAGTTCTTAAGCAGAACCCATGAAAACCAACTATAGTCCAGAACTAAGATATCAAAAAGAGCAGAGAATAGGAGGTCTAGTTTTGTGAGAAAGCTACTCGTGTCCATTTCATCCTATAGCTATCAAAGTCAAACTAAATATAAATTAGTATAAACAGTGTTGGAATTGGCTCTGGGCTTGAGTTGAAGCTTTGTTGCTTATTACTCTGTGACCTGACGTGACTTAATTCTGCTTTTGGAGTTTCAGTTATCTCCTTTGTAAAATGCACATAATAGTATTTCTTATACTTAATTCATGACTTTTTGTTAGGATCAAATTAATCCTTCAATCTACAAATATTTATTAAATGCCTACTACTCCTCTCTTCCCCCTCTCCAACTGCTAGTAACTTCTTTCTGAGATTACCTTCCATTTACACAGTATATATTACATAGGTACAGTTATTTGCCCATGGTATTCCCCATTAGAATATATCTTTTTGCCCTCTTCTTTGCCTGTCTCCATATTCCCAGTGCTTAGCATAATGCCTGGCATGTAGTAGGCACTTAACAAATGATCATTGATTGTTGACTGATATGTGAAAACCGAATACAAGATACCTTTCAAGAGGAGTCAATAGCACTTTGGGGTGGGGTGGGAAAGGCTATGTAGAGAATAACAGGGATTTCCGGAGACAGAAGTATGAAGGAAAAGCTTTCTAAGTATGGGGGCAGCTCATTCAAAGGCGTGGATGTGGGGGATAAAGAGTCTATTTGAAAAAACAGGAGTCTAGTACCATGGATTGATGTTTGTCCTTTGTTCTCAAAGATCACTAGTGCCATCATCAATTAACCTGAGCTGCAGGTCCACAGCTGCCCAATGGACTGCCTTCAATGCCAACTGACTTCAGTGCCCAACCCTCCCTACTTTCTGCCCCATTTAGAAACTTTGCTGGTTTGGCCTAAAGCTTTGTGCTGGCATATTATTACTGAATTATAGAATAGTTTATTTATAAGGCATCAGTGTTATAGTGTTGTTGTAACCTTGAATACACATGTTCTTCTAAATCCTTTTCCTTAGGGGTTCCCTTGGAGTGACTGCTCCAGTAGTATGTCCTTCCCATCCCACTTAATGCTTTCTTTCTTCTTTGCAATCATTTTACTCCCTGGCTTTCATTTTGCCTTTTCCCCTAGTGCAAAGTATCTGAAATGCCCTTGAAGGAGACCTGGCAAAGAAAATTCCTCCTATCAGCTCTACCAGCTAGCAGGAAGCTTTCTTTCTTCCTCCTCTCCCCCATAAGCTGCTTAGAAAATCAACTATTTCTTTCCCTTCAAATTATGGGCAATTACTCAGATCATGCTTGTACTTGGCCCAGTTAACCCTCCCATTACTGCCTCCCCAACCAGGAGGTGAGAGCCAGTCCAGCCTCTGAAGACTGAGGGAACTCTTGTGTAAACATCAGAACAGCAGGAAAGGCAAGATGGGGCTTATGGCATGATGCTTGTCTAAGAAGGAATTACCACCCGTCATTTAAAGCGACTTGCTAGTCATTCTACTAAGAATTAGAATTAGTCCAGTTTGACATTTGTTAAGTGTTGTCAGAGAGGGAGAGAGAGAGAGAGAGAGAATTCTCATTATTCCAAAGGAACATTAATATTGAATGTGAAGCAACTTTAGAGGGTATATAGTATAGCCTAGTCATTTAACAGATCAGATAACTGAGGCACAGAGAAGTTAAATGACTTACCCAAAGATAGAAGCAGGATTTGAATCCAGGTTCATTGATTCCAAAGCCATCATCATACTTTCTATTCCACACGCAAAGTAGCAACTGTGTCCTCAGGTCTAGAGCTAGGAGTAATCTTAAAAGGTTATCTAGACAAACACTATAATTTTCCAGATAAGAAAACTGAGGCTTGGTAAGTTAAAACAATTTGCCTAAGGTAACATAAGTAGGAAGTGATAGAGGCAGGATCTGAGCCCAGGTCTTCTAACTGCAAGTCTTGTATATCTTCCCCCACACCACATTGACATCCACTAAGCCAGACTGAAGGGAGGAGGGCAATATTTGGATGGAAAGGCCAATTTTGGAGTCAGGAATACCTGGGTTCAAGTGTTGACTTCACTTAGTTTAGAACCTCACCCTCTTCAGCAGGAGGCCCACAATCTAAGACCCTTGGCCTGATTTCCAGGAAGAAGGGGATTAGGCTTCCAATTGATTTCCTTGTATCAAAAGATCATACATGTAAGCCTATGAAGGACCACAGTACCCATGTAGGCCAGCTCCCTCATTTTGTGGGTGAGGAAGCTGAGGCTCCAGGAAGATACAGTAGCTTGTCTAAGGCCAAACCAACAGCGACCATCAGAGTGGGATTTGAACTCATGAACTCTTGAGTGTAGAAAAAAGTACCTTTCCCATTGATGCACAATGCCTCCAAGGGCAGGGGGAAGGCATGATGATAATCATCACCTCCAACCCCCATTGGCCTTGATAGCTGCTGCTGGATGTTTTGGCATAGAGGAGGAACAGTTACTGTAATACTTTACTGCCAAAGAGTCAAGGCTAATATGAGCTACCCCCATACTGGGAAGGCTTTCCCTTCATATGTCTTCTAAAATCCCTGTTATCCTCCACATAACCTTTCCCATTCCCCCTCAAGTGCTATTGCCTCTTCTTGAAGAGTATCTTGTAATTGATTTTCATGTATCAGTCAACAATCAATAATCATTTGTTAAATGCCTACTATATGCCAGTTCATGCAAAGGTGTGGAGGTGGGAGATAGAGGGTCCTATGTGAAAAACATCAAGGAGTCTAGGATTGTTGTTTGTCCTTTGTTCTCAAATATGAGCAGTGACATCAGGAAGATCATGTCTTGACTTGCAAGTTAATTTAATTTAAGTGAGGGGAGGCTTTGCAAAGTCACCAATCTCACTCTGTCCTCCAGAGTGATCTATGTATTGCCACTGGGCCCAAATGGCTCTGGAATAAGAAGGCTTAGAGAGGTCAGCATTAAAAAAAAATAATTTTGAAATTGTATCTGGGGCAGCTAGGTGATGCAGTGGATAGAGAACTGGCCCTGGAGTCAGGAGGATCTGAGTTCAAATCCGGCCTTGACACTTACTAGCTGTATGACCCTGGGCAAGTCACTTAACTTCTATACCTAGCCAAAAAAAAAAAATTGCAACTAGATCTTTTCACAATGGCAAGTGAAAAGAAGCCATCACTCGTTAGAGTCATGAGATGAATCCACACAGGGAGTGCAGTGAGGAAAAGCACTCTGGCCACTACTTCTGCACTGAATACAAACATTATAGTTTCATTTGAAGGGAAAAACAAATGTTTCAATCTCTAAATTTGGGGTGATAACATTGATGGATTAATTATTTCCTTCTGGACTGTATCCTTTGCACCTGCTCACATCTCAACACGTTTGTGCTTTCTCATCTTAGGACATTCATATCTATGGTTTTCCAGTGTTCTATCAAGGAAAAGACACTGAATATGAAAAAAAAAAAAACTGAACCTGGGTTTCAGTCCTGGCTCTACTATTTAATTGTTCATAAGCTAGAACAAATTACCTTCTCTGGGTCTCATTTTCACCACCCCAAAATCAAGTACATTGAACCAATTTCTTATGTTCCCTCTAGTTTTGAATACTAAAACAGTGCTTTTAACAAATAATAGTGCTCATAAATCTTTGATTAAATGAGCTGAATATAGTGGTCTTGTCTACATATCCTAATTCAATAAGGCAGCTTTGACCTCAGAGACATCACTGAGAATTCACATGACTGGGCCATGCCTTTTAATTGGTATATCTTATTCAGAAGAAATATAGTAGGTAAAAGAGGGTGAGGGGGGTAATATGAGTTGTTAAGGAGATAAATTGTTGTGAGGAAAGCCAAGAAGAAGAGAAGGAGCATGATGGAGAATAATTAGGTAACAAACAAAAGAGAAAGAAACAAGTGATAGTCATTGAACTATACTACCAACCACTTAGATGGAGCAAGGAGATGAGGAGTCTGGAAAATAGCTCATAAGGCCAGCACCAAGAGGTAATACAGTAGTGATCAGGGATTTTAATTATCCAGGCAACTGCTAGAGTTTTTTCACTTCCAAAATTATATGATTTCAGAAATCCTTGAATTGCTATAGTGATATTTTCATTCTTCAAAAGACAGAGGAAACAACTTTAGGAAAATCTATTGTGGTTCTATTTCTAAAAGGGCAGAACCTTCATGTGGGGAAGTAGCTATTCCATCCTAGAGTTTGTGACAGAGAAAGAGAGAAAAATCTAGGTATGATCTGACAAGTACCTAGATTTCAGGAAAACAGATTTCAAAGGGATCATTGGCAAAGCAGTTACTATTGCAGCAAAAGACTTCAGGGGAAGTTAGCACAGGAGGAATGGAATGGTTAGAAACACCTGAAGGCAAAAGAGGAAATAATTCCATTGAGGAGAGGAAAGATGGGATTTGTCTGAAGAAACTAGTATGAATTCATGCTGAACTCATCAACCATGTCAGCTTTTTTTTTTTTTAATCTACTGAAGACTGAAGCAAGTTCAGGTAACATAAAAGACTGTACCATATTCATATGGAAATATTGTCAGAAATGCTGAAACTCAAAAAAAGCTTAGGCTGGCTAAGGAAGTGAAGGACAAAAACAACTGATTTTTGTGTGTTTTGTTTTGTTGTACCTGCATTGGGAGAGGAAAAAAAAAGATTTAAGAAGAGATAGTTCTTTTGTTTACAGTGAACTGAATTATGATAACTGACAACAGAGAGAGCAGAGCTGCTCAATTTTTCTGCAAGAGAATGACCTTTCAACTGGAAATGAGAGAACAAAAATGACTAAAAGGAAGTTGATACTTGTAACAAGATAACAAAGGAACACCCTAGTTGCCCCTTTCTTCAATCCAGGTCATGTGGCCCAGATGAGCTACATCCTTGGGTACTAATAAGTCTGACAGATGTGCTTCCTGAGCTAGTGTCAGTAATATTGAGACATCATAGGGAAGAGGGAAGGAAAGGGAATAATCGTTTATACAGAACCTACTATATGCCAGGCAATATACTAACCACTTTTTACAAATATTATCTCATTTAATCCTCATGACAACCCTACAAGGTAGGTTCTAGTACTATCACCATTTTATACATGAGGAAATTGAGGCAAGCAGAGATCAAGTGACTTGTCTAGGATCACACAGTTATTAAGTGTCTAAGCATGGATTTGAACTCAAGTTTTACTGGCTTTGGACCTAGCACTCTATTCATTGTACCATCTAGGTTCTTCGTGGAAGATGGGAGAGGTGCCACAAGATTGGAGGGGGATTAATTATTTCCTTATCTTTAAAAAAGGGAAGAAAATACAGTCTGCTGACTCTAGACTAGTGAGCTATACTTTTATTCTGAGGAAGATACTCAAGAGATCATTAAAGAGATAGCTGGTGAAAATCTGGAAAAGTACATGATGATATCATAAAGAACCAGCATCTCCTTATCGAGGGCAGATTGTGCCAGGCTAACCTCATTTTCATTTTTGACAGGAGGAGTACAAAATTAAATGAGAGGAATTTAATGGAGTAGTTTACTAGATGTTGGCAAAATTTGTGATATCTCATTCTGTGCTTGTGAAAAAGATGGAGAAAAATGCATGAGACAATCATAAAATTATTTGTATTCAGAACTGATTGGATGACCACAATCAACAAGTAAATGTTATTGGTTCAGTAGCATTTCATAAATATATAGATACTTGTATACATATATGTGCATATGCACACATGCACATGTATACACATACACACATGTATACATATGTGTACATGTATTTATGTGTGTGTGTGTATATGTATACATATATATACACACACACACACGTATAGTGGATAAAGTTCAGGATTCAAAATCAAGAAGACCTGAGATCAAATCCTATCTCAGTCACTTCTTAGATGTTTAATCATATGCAAATTTCTTAACCTCTCTGTGCCTCAGTTCCTCATCTGTAACTTGAGGATCATGTATTATGTTATATTTATATAATCATGTGTATATGTTTACACATATAGAATGCAGGTATACATGCATGCATATATTTCTATACTGAGTATTTATAAAGTGCTTTAAGGTTTGCAAAGTACTTTCTCTCTATTAACTCATTTGATCCACACAAAACATAGGAGGTAGGTGATATTATTATCCACATATTACGTACAAGGAAAACTGCATCTGCACTACATAGTAGGCAGGAAGTTTCCAGTTGAGTACTCCCAAATATCTGTTCTTTTCTCAATACTGTTCATCAAAGTTTCCAATGATTCAAACCTTAGAAAGAAACTTAAGAGTGCCAGGATCTAGAAGGAACTTGAGAGGCTCAAGCATGTAGTGGAATTTAATCAAATATAATTCAAGAGGGATAAAAACTTCCTAGATACAAGAACTAGCTCAGAACTAGCTTTGAAAACACTATCACAAAAAGCAAAACAAAACAAAGCAAAACATGGAGCTTGGGACAATGCTCCTTTCACCCCATGAGCATAGTTCAACTTTAACATGAAGTTAAAAGTCAAGAAATAGGCAAGAAAAATGAGCAAACAACAAAAAAGAACCTGAACATAGAAAATTTCTATGGTGACAGGGAAGATCAAAACACAAATTCAGAAGATAATGTAAAACTTGTTATATGCAAAACCTCAAAGAGAAATATAAGTTGGTATTGGGCACAAAAGATTTCCTAGAAGAATTCAAAAAGAATTTTCAAAATTAAATAATAGGTAGATGGAAAGATGGGAAGAGAAATGAGAGTGATGCAAGAAAATCATAAAAAAAAAGAGGCAACAGCTTGGTGAAAGGCACAAAAATACTGAAGAAAATAACACCTTAAAAACAGAATAGGCCAAATGGTAAAAAAAAAAAAAAAGGTACAAAAATTGTACATGTAAAGCCTATATCAGATTGCATGTTGTCTTGAGGTGGGATAATGGGGAGAGAAGGGGAGAAAATTTGGAACCAAAGTCTTACAGAAGTAAATTCTGAAAACAAACAAAAATAATTAATTAATATTTTTTAAAGAGGTACAAAAACCTACTGAACTGAAAAACTCCTTAAAAGGCGGAATTGGCCGAATAGAAAAAAAATGTATAAACATTTACAGAAGAAGAAAAAAACTCTTTAAAAAGTAGAATTGGCTGCATAGAAAAGGAAGTACAAAAGCTCATTGAAGAAAAGAATTCCTTAAAAGATTAGAATTGGGCAAATGAAAGCTAATGACTCCACAATACAGTAAGAAAATAATCAAAGGCAAAAGAATTAAAAATAGAAGAAAATGTGAAATAGCTCATTGGAAAAACAACTGACCTGGAAAATGGATTGAGGGAAGATGACTTTAAAAAATAATGGATTACTTGAAAACCATGACAAAAAAATAGCCTGGATATCATATTTCAAGAAAATATCAAGGAAAACTGCCCTGATATCCTAGAACTACAGGGTAAAATAGAAATGGAAAGAATCTGCTGATCACATCACAAAAAGAGATTCCAAAATGAAAACTCCCAGGAATTTCTATAGCTAAATTCCAGAGTGCCCAGATCAAAGAGAAAATATTGCAAACAATCAAAAAGAAATAAAAATATTGTGGAGTCACAGTCCAGATAACACAACATTTAGCAGCTTCTACATTAAAGGCTTGAAAGGCTTGGAATATGATATTCTGGAAAGTAAAGGAGCTAGGATTGCAACCAAGAATCACCAATCTAGCAAAACTGAGTATAATCTTGTGGGGGGGGGAGTGGAAATTCAGTGAAAAAGAGGATTTTCAACAATTCCTAATGGAAAAAAAAAACAGATAGAAATAGAGCCAATTTGACTTCCAAATATAATATTCAAGAGAATCATAAAAAGGTAATCAGGAAATCAAAATCATAAGGGATTTCAATAAGGTTAAATTGTTTACATTCTTACCTTTGAAGATGATACATATAACTCTTAAGAACTTTATTATTATTAAGGAAGTTAGAAGGAGTATATGTAAGAGAGCACATAAGTGTGAGTTGACTGTGAAAGGATGATATAAAAGATAAAATTAAGGAGAGAGAAATAGGATGCACTGGAAGAAGGGGGAAGGGAGAGGTAGAATGGGGTAAATTATCTCACATAAAAGAGGAGGAACTTTTACAGTGGAGGAGAAGATAGGGAGTGGGATGATGGACAACAATTGAACCTTACTCTCATTGGAATTGGCTCAAAGTGGGAATAACACATCTAACTCAATTGAATAACTCAAATGAGAATAGGAATCTATCCTACCCTACAGGGAAGTAGGAGGGGAGGAAGGTAAAAGAAGGGGCATGGGATTGATAGGAGGAAAAGTGGATTGGGGGAGGTAGTTGTCAGAAGAAAAACACTTTTTAATGAGGGACAGGGTGAGAGAAGAGATAGAGAGTGAGGAGAGGGGCATAAACAGGGAAAATGTAGGATGGAGGGAAATAAACAGTTAGTAATCATAACTGTGAATGTAAATGGGATGAAATCATCCATCAAATGAAAGCAGATAGCAGAGAGGTTTACATGATTTGGACATAAAGGGTGATACCATCAGCAAATTGGGTGAGCATGGAATAGTTTATATGTCAAGATCTATGAATAAGAGAATAACTTATGACCAAAAAGATTGAAAATGTTATGGGATATAAAATGTATAATTTCAATGACATCACATTAAAAGGTTTTGTAAAAAACAAAACCAATGCAGTCAAGTAAAGAAGAAAAGTGTGAAAAAATTGCAACAAATCTTTTTCATAAAGTCCTCATTTCTCAAATATATAGATAACTGAGTCAAATTTATGAGAATGTAAGTCATTCTCCAATTGATAAATGGTCAAAGGATATGAACAGGTTGCTTTCAGACAAAGAAATCAAAGCTATCTTTAGTAAAATGAAAAAAAAATGCTCTAAATCACTATCGATTAGATAAATTCAAATTAAACAACCTTGACGTACCACCTTACACCTATCAGATTGGCTAATATAACAGAAAAAGAATATGAAAAATATTGGAGGGGTTATAGGAAAATTTGGTTAGGGTGGAGTTGTGAACTGCTCCAACCATTCTGGACAGCGATTTGGTGCTATACCCAAAGAGCTGTAAACTCCTTTGAACCAGTAAAACCATTGCTGGGTTTGTATTCCAAAGAGATAAAAGAAAAGGGAAAAGCATCTCTTTGTACAAAAAAAAAAGCATTGCAGCACTGTTTGTGGTGGTAAAAAATGAGAAATTTAGGGGATGCCCATGAATTGAGGAATGGCTGAACAAGATGCAGTATATAATTGTAGTATGGAATATACTACTGTGCTATAAGAAATGACAAACAGGATGTTTCCAGTAAAACCTTAAAAGGCTTACATAAACTGATGCAAAGTGGAGCGAGCAGAACAAGGAGAATATAGTACACAGTAGCAGCGATACTCTGTGATGATCAACTGTTAATGATTCAGCTATTCTCAGCAATATGATAATCTAAGACAATTCCGAAGGACTCATGATTAAAAATGCTATCCACCTCCAGAGCAGGAACTGATGGAGTCTGAAGGCAAATTGAAGCATACTTTTTTTTAACTTTCTTTATTGTTCTGGGGGTTTTTTGTTCTGTTTTCTTTTACATGACTAATATGGAAATATCTTTTCCATACATGTGTAACCTGTATCCAATTGCTTGCCTTCTTAATGAGGGGAAATGTGAAGGAATGTGAAACTTTGGAACTCAAGATTTTTCAGTGATATAGACAACTCTCTAAGACACTAAGTTGAAGAGGAAGACCTCATGTGCATTGAGGAAGGAGTTTCCTTATCAAAGAGTTCCCTTTCTCAATTAAGTCTTAGTTATGTTCTGTATCCCTGTCACATCCCTATGTAATGGCATCCCAAACCATGAGGATCAGTTCCAGCTTCTCTTCTTGTGGATCTTTGCGTATGTCATTGCATCACCTGTCTGCATACCTGCAAGGGCCACCTTCCTTCCTGGAATGCACTCTCATCTTTCACATCTGCTTCACTGAATCTTTAATATCATTCAAAACGTAGCTCAGGTAACGCCTTTGACAGGAAATCCCCCCCTCCATCACCAGTTTTCACTATTCACCTTCAGAAGGTACTTTGCAGTTTGCATCTCACTTTTTGTGTAGATGTGTGCCACAAGCATGGATCCCGGCACACTGGGGTCTCTTCATAAATGCCTATCAGTTGCCTGGTTGTGCTCACGTTGTCTCACACAATAGAATGTAAACGTCTTAATGTCAGGGGCCCTTTTCTTTTGTCTCTGCATCCCTAGTATCCAACAGAGCCTGGCACATAGTAAGTGCTTAATAAAGTACGCTGCCACGCTGCTGCTGGATACCATTCCCTCTAGTTCATTGGGCCTTTCCATCGTTTTTATTCCTGTTGTGTAATTGATCATTTCTCTCATATCAAGTAATGGATGGAATGGGCAGTATTACTCCTATCCTTTTCATTTTTAATGTAAAACTTCCTTGATTATATTCAAAAGGAAATCTATTCACAAAATCTCAGAGTGAGAAATGACCTCAATACCCATGTAGTTTGCTCCATAATCAGAAAAGGCTGAACTTTACAACATACCCAGCAAACTGGCCTTCTCCTTTAGCTTGAAATTCTCCAATGAGGGAGCACCTATAACCTCCAAAAGCAGCCCATTCCGTTTTGGGACAACTCTTAGTTCAGGGATTTTTTTTCCCCTTAACACAAAGCTTTAATGTACTTCTTTGAAATTGTCACCCATTGTTTCTTATTCTGCCCTTTGGGGAAACCTAGAACAAATTGACTCCCTCTTCTACATACCAATGTTTGAGAGGGGCTACTGTATCACTCCCTCCTCCCTCCTCCCTCCTCCCTCCACCTGGGCTTTTTTTCTTCTTTTTTTTTAGGCCAAAAGGCCCCAGTTCCTCCAATTAATCTTCATATGCAATGAACTCAAGAACCTTTGTCATTCTGCTTTCCCTCCTCTGAATGCTGCCACTCTTACCTATCTTCTTGATAAAATACGATGGTCCAAACTAAACACAATGATCCAGATGAGTTCTGATGAAGTCAGGTATGTTGAAGATGTAACAGTAAGATTATCGCCTTTCTGCACCTGAAAGCTAGGTCTCTCTTAATGCAGTCTAAGATCTCATTTCCTTTTGGGCCTACCTCATCATACTGATGACTTATATTCTTTCCACGTTCAACTAACTTCAATCTAACCATGCTTTTCCCATCTTGTATTTGGAAAGTCACTTTCCTGAACCTACAATTAAATTTCCTTTTAATCCTGTTAGATACTCCTCGAGTCTAGATGTCAACAAACATTTATTAAGCACTTATGAAGTGTCAGGCATTGTGCTAAATGCTGGTAATACAAATAAAAGCAAAATAATAGTCCTTGCCCTCAAGGAGCTTACATTCTAATGGGGGAAGAAGACATACAAATAAAGAAGCTTAAAAGGGTAGGTGAGGGAGAAAAATGGTGCTCACCCAATGGCATGCTGAGGAAAGAATTCCAGAGAGTCAGGAACATAGCAAAGAGCAGAGAAAAGGAATAAAGATGGATAGCTTGGGGACTCCTGAAAATAGAGGTTCTGGGAAGAACAGGCCAATTAGAGGAACAGAAGAGGAATATCCCAGGTTGAGAAAGCCACAGAGTTGAAGGTATCTTCCAGGGTGAAAAAACTGGTTGGACAGAATAGCAGAGGCTTCACCCAGAGAAAGGAGACGGCTGCATGATGTTAGAGAAAGCAGTCTAGAGATGCAGGAGCAGAGTTCAGAGAGGAGGGAAGTAAGAAAAAAAAATCAACTGAACATGGCAGCTTGAGGAATCCAACTTTGCTTGTTTTCTGTAGCCATCTTTTTTTTATGGAATTGCATAATTTTGAGGTTGGAAAGAACTCCGGAGCATATCTTGTTCAACCATGTCTCAATACATAAATTGCCTCTACAACATCACTAACAAATAATAATCTAACCTTCACTGGAAGACCTACAATGATGAGAAACTCACCTTGTAACAAACACATCATTACATTTCTAGAAAGCTCTAATTATTAAAATGTTCATTTGTATGTTGAACCCAATGTGGTGCAATGGTATTAGCGTTGGAGCCATGAAGATCTAAGCTGGAGTCTTGCATCTCACATAACTGACAATGTGACCTTGTGAAAGTCACAGCCTTTCAAGTTCTAGGCAAGTCTCAAAGACTTTACATTGTGAAGAAGGTGTGAACCTGTATTAGTAGATGGAATTCCCTCACAGTGGAGTTCCTTATAGCAATGATGTCATATGTCTACTTCTTATCCTACATTGCGCCTTAATGTATTTTCTGTGCCTTCTTGTATCAGGAATCCATTGCTTCTAATTCTGTCTTTGGAGGGATACTGAATAAAGTGATTCCCTTTCACGTGACACTCCTCCAAATGTAGAGAGATTAGCATTCATGCTGAATATGTGTTATCTCAATGGCACCATCTGAAGCTCATGCTTATTATTTAATAATCTGGAGAAGAGAAAAAAGCAAACAAACACAAGAAAGATCATCAGACAATAAACTTAGAATTGGAAGAGATCTTTTGGTTAAAATAATCCCCCAATTCCCTTGTTTCAGGGAATTAGGACCCAGAGAAGTTAAGTATCTTGTCCATGGTTCTCTAGGCAGTAAATGGCAGAGGTTGGATTTGAATTCAGGCCACAGGACTCTCCATTAAAATAAAAGCTGCTTTTGGGCAAGGGCTGCTTTGCTTTAGTTTTTGAATTCCCAGTGACTAGTCCCTAGTAGGTATTTAATACGTTATTCTAGATGAGGAGAAGGATATGATTCCAATTGAACACTGTTTACAATGGACTGTCCTCTTTCCATATGTCTCAGTGTATATGAATTACATCAGAATTGTAGGGCTGTTTTTGAGAAACTTCTCCTTTGCTTTATGAGGTCCCTGTTTATCTGACAGTCATTAAATTGTCTCCCTTCAAACAATGCGCTGTTCAAGATAAGACTTGATTTTTTTCCCATTAATAGAATGGCCTCCTGCCCGTTTCCATAATGGACTCAAGACATCAAGGATTGGTTAAGATGCTCGTTCCATCTCTTGCCTGGAAGGATTTTGCTGCAAGCTGAAAATCTGCCTGCCATGGAACATTAAACAGGTATTCTCCTGTTTTTCAACTTTGAGGTCTCAATTTCCTGGAGTCGTCCGATAGAAAACAGATGCAAATTAAGGGCTCAATTCACAAAAATAATAGGTAGCATTTATAGAGGCTTCCTATGGAGATGAGTCAGAAGAAGTGTAAAAGGCACAGCTAGCACTTTCCACTGAACTATGTGCTGTTACTCTTCCATAAATATTCTCCTCGTTCACTTCCAAATATTGACCTTTCTGTGCTCAACTCAGAGACAGCCATGGGCTCCAACAGAGCACAGAAAAAAATGCTTGAGGTAGTTTGAATTCTCTGACTGCTGCTTTTGCTTTTGCATGGCCTGCTGGGTATTTTTCAGGCATGACAGAGTAGCCTGTGAATTCAATTTAATTCAACCCTATTGCAATTCAACAAATGTGCATGAAGCATGTAAAGCATAATTCTCAGGGATGGGAATTCAATAGTTGGAACAGTGGAGTTAAGAAGCTGGCATGCAATTCTTTCTCCACATGCTTAATGATTGTGTTGCAGGATGAGTCACTTCATCTCTCTGAGGCTCAGTTTTCTAATCTGTAAATATTCAAATGAATCAACAGTTTTGCTATTGCCCCCAATGATGCAGGTCACCATTCCTCCATAACTGCCCATCCTGTGTCACTCCTGTCCATGCCCTGTGCTAAGGTGTCCAATGGGGGTGAGGTGGGGTATGGAGGCACTCAAAGTGCTAGAGATCTTCCTCACTTTCCACTGACTTCATGAAAGTGCCAGTAGACCATGATGGTCAACACTCTATTCACATGGCCAGCCCAACTTTTGGGCTTACGTTTTTTTTTCTGTTGACATCGTTTTCTAATTTTTCTTTTCAAAGATCCTTATGTTTCAGCCTGCTCCACCCTTCATGCATACCATTGATCTCTGTGTGGTATCCATTTTAAATTTGGCTTTTAACCAAATTACAATCCCTGAGAAAATGAAAAATTTTGTAAAATGTCAAGAAAAATAGCTTAAACATTTCTCTTAAGGGGCAGTGTAGTGCTATAAAATAGAAGCAGCAGTTCGGTGGCATATTGGATAGAGCAGAGGATAAAGAATCAGGAAGAACTAAGTCTAAGTCCTGCCTCAGTCACAGTAGCTTGTGATCCTGGGTAAGCCACTTAAAAATAAGAATGGCTTTTCAATAACACATTAAGGTTTGCAACTCTCTTTACTTATCTTATCTCACTTGGTCTTCATGTCAGATAAAAAAACATGTCAGATACATGCTATGATCATCTCTATTTTACAGATGAGGATACTGGGACTGAGAGTTTAACAGACTTGCCTATTGTCACAAGATAGTACTTGGCTAGGGCAAAGTTTAAAATACAGTCTTCCTCACTTCAAGTCCAGTACTCAATCCATTATCCTATCCAATTGCCACTTAACCTTTCCATGCCTCGGTTTCCTCACCTACAAAATTAGGGGTAGAGTTCAATGCCTTACAGGCCTAAATCCCTAAATCTACAATCCTATGGTCTTCACAGATGGTTTGAGAGATCCAAATGAGATAATGTATGGAAAGAATTTTACAAACTTCTACTCTTTCTCTGTCTCTGTATTTGTCTCTGTCTCTGTCCCTTTCTGTCTCTGTCTTCTTCTTCTTTCCTCCCTCCTCTCCGTACATGTGAACATGTATGTTTTTGTTGTTGTTCAGTTGTTTTCAGTTGTGTCTGACTCCTTGTGACCCCATTTGGCGCTTCCTTGCAAAAATACTGGACTGCTTTGCCATTTCCTTTTCCAGCTCACTTTACAGATGAGGAAACTAAGGCAAACAGGGTGAAGTGAATTGCCCAAGGCCTACAGCTAGTAAGTGACTGAGGCCAGATTTGAACTCAGGAAGATGAGTCTTCCTGATTCCAAGCCCAGTGCCCTGTCCACTGTGCCACACAGCTATACATACATATATGTATATATGTATGTGTATAAATGAATATATATGTATAAACATGTATGGATGCATAGATAAGGGTGAGAAAGCATAGATATAGCTCTATATTAATATACATATACAAATATATGCACATATATTAATTATAGTGATGGTAGAAATGATGATGAAAATGAGAAGGAAGATTAGAAAGATGGTCATGTAGACAGTGATAGAATTGACCATTATGGATATAATCAACAAGTAGCTTAGATGGAAGAGTGCTTCTGGCTCTAGTTTAATTCAACATCTTATCTCTTTACAGAGTAGAGATGATGGATGAAAGATACAGAATACATTTATATGCATATATACACACATGCACATATATATATATATATATATATATATATATATATATATATATATATATATATATATATATACATTCACACATATAGAGTTAAAATATGTGGATCTGTGTCTGTAGATATAAATATATTTTCCAGACATTGCCAATTTGTTGATTTCTTTGTCAGTCTGTACTTATTGTTAAAAAGAAGAATTTCAATTGGGGAGTAGAAGGACAGAGGTAGTAAGTAGTAAAAGATGCAAAAAAAAGAAAGAAAAAACAATAATAAACCACTTAAAATACTCAGAAGAGAATAGAAACTTAGGAGACAAAAAGAGAGTGATTTTTCTTCCTAGTTCAGTTTAATGATGACTTTAAAACACATCACTGAAGTTAAAGGTTTTACATATTATTGCCTTTTTTTTCTTTGACTTCTGAAATGTGCATGTTTATTAATGATTGATCATTCATAATAAAAATTAATTTAGAAAAAGAATAAGAACTGTATTTTAAGTCAAGTATGAAATACATAGATTGGGCCAAACCAAGGACTTCTCGAAGGCTTCCTCCATTGCTAAATTTCTTGTATCAAGAGAACACCAGAGAGTGGTCATGATATCAAAAGACTGTTCGGGTCGGCTGCCAGCTTATATGAAAGAAACACTAAACACAGATTTTATTGTTCCTTAGAAATACTGAAGAGATCATTGCTTTTTAGGCTACCATTGAGTAATTGATCGACCTTTTTAGCCTCGGTTTCTTCATCTAGAAAACAAGATATTTGTACCATCTACCTTACAGGGCTATGATCAGGATCAAATATGATGCGTGCAAAGTCCTGGCAAGCTATTAAAGACATTATACCAACATGTGTGATCCTCATAGGCAACCTGTCATTCATGCTAAGAATATGTTTGATAAAAATTGCTTGAACTGAGTGAGCATGAGACCAGGACATTCTGAGGAAAAGTGAAAAGTGTTGGCACTATCAGTCTTTCTAGCACTGAACATCTGGTTTCTTGGGGATAATCACTTGTTGGCATGCTTCACGTAAAGCAACTGGATGGTTTAGATTTTAATCTTCCATTTGAGCATGTTGGAATCCTATTAGAAAGCCCAAAATGTGAAGCCTGGTGTATCAAGAGTGAGGTTTTGTGTCACTGCTAGATTAGCTGAATGAAAAAAAAAAATGGAGGCTCATTAACAATATTAGAATGAACTGCAGTAAAGCCTGAAGTTGGGAAGAATGGCTAAGAAAAGGGCCACCCTAGGGTAGGGAACTCTGATGACCTGAAATGGGGTGACTAAAGGGGGCTTTGAATGACACCTGACTTCCATCCTTCTCTTCAGGCATGATGTTGTAGTCCCCTAGATTCCTCTGTTTCAGGCTTTCTCCTTTTGTACAGAAAACAACACAAGGTTCTAAGGTTGGAGATGAAAGCACCAAGAGTTTCTCCGAATATCTGCTGTTAATTATGTTCTTTGTGAAGTATAGATTGCTTGTGTCATTGCATATTGGCCCCTTCCACACACTGACATTCAGGGACAGAGACTGAGCAAAGTCAGAGAATCATGAGTCAAGGGCTCCAGCCCTGGCAGCAGGCTCTCCTCATTTTGAAGAAATTCTAGAACACATCTAACTTTTATTTTACTATTTTATTTTCCTCCAATTAAATGTAAAAGGTATTTTATTAACATTTATAGGTTTTTAAAAAAACATTTTGAATTCTAAATTTTATCCCTCCCTCCTTTTCCTCCCCCCTCCCTGAGATGGTAAGCAATCTGATATAAGTTATACATGTACAATCATTTTCATATTAGTCATTTTGTACATGACTTGAACAAAAGGAAGGAGGGAAAGAAGGAAGGAAAAAAAGAAAGGAAGAAAGGAAAGAAGGGAGGAGGGAGGGAAGAAAAAAGGGAGGAGGGAGGGAAGAAAGGAGGGAGGGAGGGAGGAAGGAAGGAAGGAAGGAAGAAGGAAGGAAGGAAGGAAGGAAGGAAGGAAGGAAGGAAGGGGAAAATAATATGCTTCAGTCTGTTTTCAGATAGCAGTTCTTTCTCTGGAGGCTCATTCATCTGAAAACTGCCTGTTCATACGCTTTGACCATTTATCAATTGGGAAATGGCTTCTATTATAAATTTGACTCCATTTTCTATATATTTGAGAAATGAAACCTTTGTCAGAGATATTTGCTGTAAACATTTCCCTCTAGTTTTCTGCTTTCCTTCTATCCATACAGCTTTGAAACAAGGGTCTTCACAGTACTGATCCATGTTAGCTATATTGCAAAAGAACACACACACACACACACACACACACACACGAAAATGAAGTGGAGAAGTGCTGCACTCTGCACTCAGAGCTCATCAGCTCTCTCTGAAGGTGTGAAGCATTTTTCATCATGAGTCCTTTGGAACTGTCTTGGATCATTATCTTGATCACAGTCACTAAGTCTTTCACAGTTGATCATTCTTACAATATTGCTGTTACTGTGTACCACACTTTCCAGGCTCTACTCATTTCACTTTGCATCAGTTCACCTAAGACTGCCCAGGTTTTTCTGAAACCATCCTGCCTGTCATCTTTTTTGGCAGCACAATAATATTCCATCACAATCATATATCACAATTTGTTCAGCCATTCCCCAACCGATGAGCATCCCCTCAATTTCCATTTTTTTTTGCCACCACAAAAATTCCCCTTATCCAACCTGTTTCTCCCACTCCTGGAAATATAGCCATTAATTACCTTATGACTATATGCTGTCTTTGTGACTTCCGTGGCCACCACTCTCCTATATGTGTTGGCTTCCCCCATTAGAATGTAAGCTTCTTGAGGACAGAACCTTGCTTGCCTTTTGCGTTTGTGCCCCTGTTGCTTAGCACAATGCCTCACATTCAACACTCTATCTTCCATCTTTGTGGCTTTACAGTGGATGTCCCTCTGGCCAGAAATGCTCCATTACCTCTCACTTTGTCTAGGTTCCTTCAAGGCAGCTCAGAACTGAAACCACTCCACATTATCAGACTGGCCAACATGACAGAAAAATAAAATAACAAATATTGGAGAGAATGTGGGAAAATTGGGGCACTAATACACTGTTAGTGGAGTTGTGAACTGGTCCAATCATTCTGGATAATATTTTGGAGCTATACCTAAAGAGCGCTAAAACTATACATACTCTTTGACCCAGCAAAACTACTACTATGCCTGTACTGCAAAGAGATAAAAGAAAAGGGGAAAGAACCTATTTATAAAAAAAAAATATTTATAGTACACAGTGGCATTGTTAGAAGGTGATTAGGGAAGAACAGAATGGTGAGTCTGGACCAGGGTACAAATGGTGGTTTCACTAATTAGAAATCCAGTTACTGGGGTCAGAGATGAACTGCCAGGTCATAAGTGGAGGCTGGAGTACAGAATTATGAAATGAATGAATGAATACATATATACGTACATACACATATATACATGCATATATGTATATGCATGAATGAATGAATGCAAAAGTGTTTATTAAGTTCTTACTATATGGTAAGCACTTTATTAAGGAGGGGGAAGCATTTATGAAGGGTTGGTGGTGGCCAGAGAGGAGTGCTTTGGTCCAGACTGTTAAATGGATGGTGAAGGGGGCATTGGGCACTAAATCAACAGGCCCCATCCACAAAAATAATTGCTGACATTGATTCGAACACAGTTCAAGTGTCCCCAATTCCAGAAATAGAGATCATAAAGAGGGGGAGGGGAAGGATACTCCTGAAACTTTCCTGAAATCCTGCCGGGGAAAAAGATGCTTCAGGGTAACTGTTCTTGAAAGCTGTGGTCTGTAATACAGTTAAGGATGTGGCTGGAGAGGCACATGAAGATGGTCAGGAGCGGTGGTCAAGATTAATGATGAGAACAATGAAATAGCACAAAAGAGTGGCTATAGAACTCTCTTAGAATTCAAGAAGACCTGCCTTCAGCATATACTGGCTTTCTGACTGTAAAAGTCATTACACAGACAGCTTTCTGAGAGGGGAATTGCTTTAGTGTAAGGAGTTTCCTGACTGGGAGTTACTTATCATAACAAAATGATGGGCTGTCTCCAATAAAATAACAAGTTAGAGTTGTATTCTATTTGAAGATTTAGCAATCACTCCTCTCAGAGCCCTCTGATGTTAGTAGTGAATGTTTCCCCATTTACCAGATAAAGAAATAGAGACTCTGAGAGGTCAAGATTCACTATTGTGAACACATGGTCACACAATTCGTGTCTGAGGCAGGATTTGCACCTGATTTTTGGATTCCCAAGTTTAGTGTACATTCCACTCCATAATTTGAATTCTTGCTTACCCCTACAATTTGCACAAGCTACAGCCCCATCCTTGATTTCTCATCCTATGCAGCCCTTGTCCCCATTTCCTGCAAATCCTCTTCCCCATGTACTGAAAACTTTTTCTGCTCTTCTAGTTTCTCTGCACCTGGGCAATCTAAGGACTCTTTCTCATCCGGTCTACCTGCAGAATCCACCTGCTTTGTCCAGCCATATATATGCTAGATAATGTTCATCAAGGTGAATGTAAGATACCATAATATTGGAGGAGTCAAAAGTAACCCCAAATAAACATCAAGGCTCATAGGGAATATATATGTCGTCAGGCTGAGGGAAAGAGGAAGAGCAAAAAAGACTATATACATTGAGGTCAGTGGGATGGCTGAACCCCTCATATTTCACTTTAGCTTTCTCCTCAGAGGACAGTGATCTTTGGCCTGAGAATGGATAAGAAGAGATAGAAAAAAACATAAGGATATATAACAACACCAACACCAACAACAATAAGGGGTATTCACTTAGCACTTTAATTGTTTTCAAATCACTTTATATATGTTGTCATATAACCCTGGGAGGTTGATGCTATTATTATCTCCCTGTTACAGAGAAGAAAAGTAAAGCTATTAATGGTTAGGTGACTTTTCTTAGGTCCCACAACTAAAAAGTATCTGAGGTCCCACTCAGATCTTGCTGAGTGGGAGTCCAGCACTTTCTCCACTCTGCCAAGTTTAATGGGCAAACTAGGAATTTCATTTTGAATATGTTCAATTTGAGGTGCTTCTGGGACAGCTAGGTAGAGATGTATAGTGAAGAGTAGGAGAAATCAGACTGATGTTCAGGGATGAGCTTGATGCTAAATGTATATATATTCAGCATGTGTCATTATGGAGGGCGGAGTTTGCCTGAATAGGCTTTTTCTCCTACCAACTGATAGAAGGAGGAGCTGATCCTCCTCTACTACTCCTGTATCCCCCGTACTGGGGGGGCTTTAATTGGAACATCCCTTTTGGTTATTGTCCTCTCCTCCCTTTCCCTAATTTGATAATTTGCTGGAGGATTGAACTTCAAAGCAATGCAACTTGGCTACAGCCATGTGGTTTTAGCATAGGGACAAAGGATAAAATCCATCCCCTTCTCTTTCTCCACCATTTTAGGAAACTTAAAATAATGATTATTACTATGTTAGAAAACCATCACCATCAGAACCTCTTCTACTCACAGGGGAACCCCTTTTATTTAGCCATAGGTCTAGATCTCTGACCTTTTTGCGTACTGTGTATTCAAACAAGTCATAGGCATCCCTTCCCCCACCCGTTTACTCATTTCTTCTGTGGACATATTAAAGATGAACACCCATCAAAAGCAATTAAAATTGATCTTGTTCTTTCCCCAAGAAAATCTCCTTCAAATCTACTTAAATTAGCATATAAACAAGTTAAAAAGAATAGAAAATTCCATTCCAATATACCTTCCTTTTAGACAGAAGGTGAAAGGAGGAAAGAAGAAGGTAACAATTCACAAGCCACCTGAATTCTTGGCTAGGGGAAAGTTCTCTAATAATAGAGGATGTTTCACACTCTGATTCCCATTAACATGTCTGCCTTCCTTGAAAGAATATTCTATATACCCTGGTGAAGCCTAGCCATGCTCAGAATCATTCCCCTCCACCTCTATCATCTGTCATTTTGTGCACCTATGTCTGGCTTTTAGGGCTCTTTTTGCACAGCAGACTATCTCTTAACTGAGTCAGAAAACTTGTCTCCACCTTGGATTCTGCAATAGAGACTCAGCCTCAACTTGAACGAGGAGAGAATGTTGCTCCCTTCAGAACTACAATTTCCAAGATGCCTAGCTAGCCCCTTCTTGCAAAAGAGTTACCCCTCAAAAGCCACAGTCACCCATAGCTTTCAGAATCACATGCTAGTTGAAGCCGTGGGAGCAAAGAAGTCCTGTAAGATGAGCATGTAGACAGCAAAGTGAAGAAGAGGGCTGAGGACAGATGAGGAAAATAAAGCTCAGTATTCAAATGATTTATTAAAGGTAACCTAGCTTGTTCATTGGCAGAGCTAAACTTGGACCCTGAGTCCTCCCATTCTGAAGAGTCCCTTCCACCATAGCACCATAACAATCTGCTGCTTTGTCCTACCAACATAGGTAGCAACACGACTGAGTGGTCTATAAATGCTGATCCTTGCTGCTTGCTTCTGGCATTTAACAAAAATACAGTAATAAATGTAAAGGTAGATAGATAAATTAATAAATAAATATAAATAGATAATAGATAAATAAGTGAATCAATGGATAGATGAATACATAGAGAGATACATAGAGAGAGAAATCTATATCAGCTGTGTTTCCCCAGGCTCTATAGCTTTTGAAGGAATACATTTGTAAGGGGAGGAAGAAACAAGAGTGGGCAGGACATGAAAAAAAGCTGGAAGAATTTCTGAATTTAAAATCAGCAACTAATCTTAGCTACAAGATTCAGTTTGCTTACATGGATCAAAGGTTTAGTATCAGTCTTTTCTCTCTATTTGTTCTCTTTACCACCCAATTACTGCTATACATTTAGCACATTTAATAGAGATCTTTGAAATGCTCTTACAATAGTGTGGGGACATTCGAGATTCCTTTGGATTTTTATATAATTATTTGTTATCTGTTTTGTTTGATATCATTGTATTGGGAAAGGGTACAACAATAATCAAGCATTTATTAAGCACCTACTACGTGCCAGGCAATGTGCTAGTTTCAGGGGATACATAGACACAATGAAATAGTCTCTGCCCTCAGGATCTTATATTTTAATGGTAGAGACAACATACATATATGTAAACAACAAATATACATACATAAAAAACAGGGTGGGAGGAGCTAGCAGCTAGTGAAAATCAAGAATTACTTTCATCTTTCTAGAGGAAAACAAGACCTAGAGATAGAACATAGTACAATAGAAATCCCCCAAAGTCACAGTTGCATTGCTTTTCCTCAGTGGGAGGGAGTACACCTTCTAATAGGTGGCTAACAAGAAAATGATTCTGCCTTGAGTTGTTTCCTGAAGGAAACGAGTTTTTATTAGTGCTTATCTCTTGTGATGTTTTTTTTTCTTCTCTAGTTTCAATTCCTCGCCTATCCTCCTCCTCCTCCTCTTCATCAGCATTGTCATCATCATTCTCTTCTCTCTCTCTCTCTCTCTCTCTCTCTCTCTCTCTCTCACACACACACACACACACACACACACACACACAATAACTTAGCAGTTTCATATATGCATTTGATTCAAATGCTAGTTCACTAATCAATGATACTTCTTCCCTTCTGCTCTTGTAGCCTAACTTCGCATGCCATTGTCTAGGGGTTTTCTCTCCACCTTATGCACGGTAGCACCTTCTGGTCTTGTGAGATGTGTCCAGATCAGGAATACCACGTGGCAAAATGGAAGGCTTGGTGTGCCCTTTTATCAATCTCCATATTTGCCTGTGAGTGGTGGTAATGCTGGACTTTGTATCAGACATCTTCCCCTCTCAGGGAGCCTGATGACATCACTGTGGCCGTGGACATCTTTACTCAGATATTTTATTTCTTTCCTTGCCCAGGACCTCCCACTGCCACCAGAGCTATTCCTGTGGTCCTCCAAGATGTTTTCCAGGCCTACAGGCCCTCTCCTCACCTTCCTGCTAATAGAGGTCCCTGATTTATTGTGTAATTTTAACTGTGTTGTTCATCAGTGTACAGGTAAAAATTTATTTCTCCACTGCACAACATTGGCCAAACAATGGGCAGGCAACGGGCGCTGGCTGAACTCTAGAGCAGCATTTCAAATGCTATACTTCATATGACTAAGATGACTGGTTTACCCTACTGCCCACAGTTGAATTTTGCAATAATAACAAGGTTCTTTCATCCACCCAAAACATGCCCTTTTATAATAACTACAGATTCTACCCCTGTATCTTCACTGCACTCACATCTCTCTCTGTGGTTCTGGCTGTCAAGGACAATCCAGGAATTTGGAGACAGCCCGGGGGTAATTGAAAGTGGTTGAAACTGACATACAATGCAATGTGCAGGAGGCCAAGGCTGCCTATCAATGAGGAGCTACCTGAAATTGGCTGAACAGGGAGTCTGTATGAATCTGTGGCCAGATTTCCCAGGTGCCCTGAATGTTCATAGGGACAGTTCCTCTAGAATACTGACCAAACAATTAACAGTGGTAGGGCATGTTCTCATCATGAGAGCCCGATAGCCTTTGGCAGGAATTGCCTTCCTTTTTGAATATAAACTCTGTCTTCTATTAGTCTCTGTTGCAATGAGCTCATCTCAAGCTAGATGTTAAGCTTATGCATATCACAATTTGCTTGAGGGTGGTCAGGAGGAATTACTGTATGGAAAGATCTGGACTGCCCGAGGCTCCATCCAGTGCCTGGCAGGCTGGAACAGATACAGGCTCAATGAAAAAACAGGAATACCTATATACAAAATACTTGCTTCAAAACCTGTAGAAACTTTCCACCTGCAAGATCTTGCCAAAATGAGGTCTGAAGGTCTAGAAAGAAATACTAGGAGAGGAAGGGCCCCCACCCCAACCTAGCAACAGCCAGTGAGCCACCTCCAAGAACATATTGTGTCAAGTTCATTCCATTGTCTTAATAAGGTTATTAAAGTGGCATATTAAGGTGAGATATAGATAGATAGATAGATAGATAGATAGATAGATAGATAGATAGATGGGTAGATGGATAGATAGATGGATAGATAGATAATTATTAAGCATTTATTATTATGTCTTTTCTATGTGTAAGACCTCATGCTAAGCACTGGGCATACCAACAAAACAAAACAAAAGCAAAAACTAAGACAGTCCCTGACCTTCCCAAGGTCATACAGGCAATAAGCATCAGAGACAACACTGGAGCCCTTATCTTCTGACCTCAGAGCTAGCATTCTTTCCACCGTTCCTCATCCTGCCTCACTGAGCAATGGGTGGAAGTAATAGAGGCAAACATTGATCTGGCATAAGGAAAGATTTCCTAGGAATTGCTGTTTTCTCCAAATGAAGTAGGATTGCTTCAAGAGTTCATTCATGAACCCCCTTTTCCCTGGAGGTCTTAAAACAAAGGTGGGGCAACCTCATTAGCCTGGTATGTCAAGCAGGGGTTTCTTGACCAAGCACGGGATTTGGAGATTTTTTCCAATTCTCTGATTCACTTGTTTTTGTAATGGCCCTGCATGGGAATTGGGCTCTGACTAAGCTGCCCACAAACTAATTCCCTTCCTATTCCCTAACTATGTACCTTATTCTTCTGGTTTCTTCTGGTTTGGGCCCACCTCTGACATGGGCTGAGGGAGGGATAGTGATCTCTATGAGAGAAGACAATAACCAAAAGGTTAGTGGACTGGGAGTCTCAAGCCCAGCTTCTTCTTTCACTAATTGTGTGTCTTGAATCAATCAATCAGTCAACAACTATTTATTCAACACCAGCTATGTGACTGTGCACTGAACCCTGGAGATAGAAGCACAAAGAATGAAATCGTCATTGCTTCTAAGGAAATGACATTGGATCAAGGCACTGGTTATTTGGAGACTCCATTTCCTCATCTAGAACATTTATAGCTTCACCTCCCACAATTGTGTGATCTGCATGACATAACTGTTTTGAAGGGGCTTTGAAAAGTATGTGTTATTAAAATCCAAACTGTAGGCATATTTTAATACTAGCAATGCTATCGTTTATCCTTCATTCTTGAAGAGAATCAATGGCATGACGAGGATGTTGGCTTGACTAGCACATGACAGATTTAAATGAGGCAGATCTGGGCAGAGTCCTCAGCCTCACTCATTCTTCCAGAGTCATCAAAGTCCAATGGCAGGATAAAAGTCAGGAGGACTGGTGATGGCCAGGTAAGTGCATGACCTTAGCCTTTCTGAAGGTGTTTCCAGGTTTCAGTCTTTCTGAGACAAAGTCCGTTCATTGACCATGGACTAGGTAAGAATTGAGATAAAAGATGGACTAATTAACCTTCACAAAATATATATGTCTGGAAGGGGAAGACCCTAAAAGTTTCTGGCCAGAACAGAAAACAAGTGCTATTTACACTCAATCTAAGTCATCAAAACCTAAAGACTGAGACACAGAGGTTTAGGCTGGGGCTATTATTGGCCATTCAGTGAAAGCCAGAGTGATCTGGGTTTAAAAGTATAGTCAAGGGGCCGCTAGGTGGCACAGTGGATAGAGCTCCAGCCTTGGAGTTAG
Organism: Phascolarctos cinereus; assembly: GCF_003287225.1. Lineage (NCBI taxonomy): Eukaryota > Metazoa > Chordata > Mammalia > Diprotodontia > Phascolarctidae > Phascolarctos > Phascolarctos cinereus. The sequence continues at coordinate 470,373,366 of NW_027555958.1, forward strand.
GAGGACCTGAGTTCAAATTTGGACTCAGATGCTTGACACTTACTAGCTGTGTGACCCTGGGCAAGTCACTTAACCCCAATTGCCTCAGGGAAAAAAAAAGAAAGAAAAAAAGTGTAGTCAAGTAACTTCATTTGAAATGCAATGGGCTTTTTACAGTCTGTGTTTTAGAGCTGTATTTTATGAAATAATAAGTGAAAATCACACACGATGAAAAATAAGTTGTCTCAGCTTTTTAAAAATTAATAAATAAAAAAAATATTTGAAAAAATTTGCCCCCAAACCTCCAAATATCTTACAAAAGGCAAGTGTTTTGTAACAAAACATAATTATACTTCTGTGGATGGAGCACCCATGTATAAGGATATTGCATCCCAAATGGGGATAGGTATCATGTGTGGTGAGAGAAGAAGAAGAGGAAGAAGAAGATGACGATGATGATGAAGAAGATGAAGATGAAGAAATCTCCAACTTTGGGTCCCCAGAGCGAAGTTACTACTACTCTCACTGTTCTAGAAATTACCCTCAGAGACTGTGCTTCTCCTACTCTGGTTCCTGTTTGCTCAATGCAGTTGTCCAAGATTGGCAGTCATCCAATGGTCTTGATAAATTTTTACCAAAGGTATTTGCTCAGCTAGCATGGTAAAGATAGTTAAATTGTGAATGTTACCAGATTGAAAAATACCAAAATGCATATGTATTATATAGGAAAAAAATCCCACTTACGTGGCTTTAACTCTGCATAGTCAGACATTCAGTGTAGAAGGAGAATGTAATTAAAATTGACAGCAGAAGTTGATTTAAGCTAGATTTTCAGCAATGTAATAATCAACCCTTGCCTTTTTTTCACCTTTCTTATTTACTTAGAAAACACTTTTATATACTTTGTCTCTTATGATAATCCAGAAGACACTATGAGGAAATTGAAATTCAGAAGGTTTATGTGACTTATCAAAAGTCACCCAGTGGCAAAGGCTGGACTAGAGCCCATATCTCTCACACTCAGTCTAGTGCCCTTTTCATTTCTAAATTTAGCTCAGGGCATTTTGATTAGCCATTGTCCCTCAGTTCAAAGCCTATTTTACCAAAAGCATTCTAAATCCCTTTGCTTGGAACTCTCTTTCACAACTTTAATCTTCCAGCCATCAAAGAATTCATGGTTGAGAAGCCATGCTGAGCCAAGTGAGGACATTTCCCTGCTGGGCTTGGCTTGCTTACAGAGCCAGGAAAGAGAGCCCCAAAGCCCAGAATTTCAGAGTGGGAACAGACTGTGTCATTGGGACCACCTAGTCCAAGCCCTTCCTTGACAAGACTCCTCTCTCCAACACCCTGAACAATTCACCTTTACTTGAAAGCCTACAAAAAGAGAAGACTCACTTCCTACTGTGGCAGGCCATTCTGATGTTGAACAGGTCAAATCTGTAGGGCATTTCCCCCTTACATCCACCAACATTAGCCTCTTTTGGGAGTTCTACCCCTTGTTCCAGGCTTGGCCCATCTCTGGCCAATCACAACAAGAAGGATCTTTCTTTCATATGACAGCCTTAGAAATATTTGAAATCAGATACCACACCTCCCTTTACAAATTAACTTTACATACTCCCTTTTTCAAACTAAACAACCCCAGGTGGCACAATGGGTAAGAGATGGAGTTGGAGACAGGAAGACGAGGTCAAATCCTGCTTCCGATATCTATTAGCTGTGTGACCCTGGGTAAATCATTAGACTTTTCTCAGCTTCAGTTTCCTTATCTGTAAAATGCAGGTGGTAATAGCACCTACTTCCCAGGGTTGTTGTGAGGATTAAATTAGGTGATGAGCTCTCTCAACTTTAAAGTGCTAGAGTTCTGTAACTCATCAGTAATTAATCACCAGAAGGACTAGGGGGCAGCTGGGTGGGCCAGTGGGTAGAGCGCTGGGCATGGAGTCAGGAAGACTTATCTTTCTGAGTTCAAAACTGGCCTCAGACACTGAACAGCTGAGTGACCCTGGGCAAGTCACTTAACCCTGTTTGCCTCACTTTCCTCACCTGTAAAATGAGCTGGAGAAGGAAATGCCAAATAACTCCAGTATCTTTGTCAAGAAAACCCCAAATGAAATTGTGAAGAGTCAGACACAACTGAAAATAACTGAATAACAAGGACTAGGCATGCCAACTGACACAAAGATTTTCTTCATTCCTGGAGTTATTCTGGAATTCGGGAACTTTGGCTCAGTGGCTTAGGACTGAAGTTGGAGGTAGAAAGATGTGGGTTTGCATCCTGCCTCACTTACTAGCTGTATTATTCTGCACAAGTCAACTCACTTCTTCAGCCTCAGTTTCCTTATCTGTAAAATAGGCATACTCATAGCACAATTCTTTTGTGAGGATCAAATGAGATAATATTTGGAAAATGTTTTGTAAACCTTAAAGGGACACATACACACCAGCTATTCTTACCATTAATTACTATGAGCCCCAGGACTTCTTGGTTGCCCTGTCCTGAACCTTGTATGGCTCTCATCAATGTCCCCCTCAAACATGGATCCCCAAATTGAACTTAATACCCCTGGTATTGCTTCTCCAAGGACACTGCCAGTTTCTACTCTCACCTCACACTTCAGTTATCCTTTGGCTTCCAAGCTCCTGTTGGAATTTCCCTTTGCTGCCTTCAGCCCTTGGGGAAACCTGTATGCTTATCTGGGATATATTTTTACAAGCTCATTCTCTTTACTTCCATTGTCGGTGATATCAAAAGCGGCTGTCAGCTTTGATTATCCTGATAACCTGCTCTTGGCCATGTGTCTGGCCTTCCCCAGTGAGAGCCCAGATGCAAGTTTAATCATGCTCTTCATTTGCCTACCTGTCTTACTTTTACACACACAGACTCTAATGGTAGCACTCACAATAAATATTGCATTACAACTGGCCTCAGTTAATGGTAATAACAGACATCCATCTCCTTCATGTGAAAATATCAAAATACATTCAACTCTCTTGGTTCTGCCCTAATCACCCCAACCTGGATATTCTGCCTTGTCCAATGGCTTAGGAGCTAATGGAAGGAGCCTACATTGGAGTGAAGAAGTGTGGACTCTAGTCCTAGCTGGGCTATTAACAATCTACATGACTTCTTATTTAAAATCCAATAATGCCTTTGGTCGTTCTATCACATTTATTTCTCCTCCCTTGGACATGACTGATGTGAAAATTTGTTTTGCTTGACTATGCAGATTTGTTACAATGGTTTCTTGTTATTTAGCTGGGGTTATGAGAGGAAGATGAAATAAATACTTGTTCATCGAAACAAAATGAAAAAAAGAAAGAAAAAGTTAAATGGGGGTAAAGAGAGGCAACTCAGACAAACACCCCAAAACATGAATCATGCTTGACAGTGTATGCAATATGGTGCATCCATAGTCCTCCATCCTTGCCATGAAGGGAGACAGGTGCTTTTTTCTCCACTCTTCTCATCAATTGTACAAGTCATTACAATCATACTTGTGCGATATTTTTTTTACCAATTCAATTCTCTTTACCTCAGTTTCCTCATTTGTTACATAGCAATTGGACTGGAAAATTGGTAAGGTTCCTCCCAGCTCTCAAATTAAATGAATGTAGAAAACTAGTTTAGCTAATAGGGTTTTGCTACATACATCATATGAGGATGACCCATTATTAAGAAAGCAAGTGTACCTGGCACTGAAATGAGGTCAAACCTGTTTTATTCTTCCCTTAAGACTTTGAAGGCACTTTGGACTCTGGCAAAGTCCCCAGTATCATTGTGTTACAGAACGTAGAGTAAAGGAAAGAGTGCTGTGTTGGGAAACAGAGTCTTGAGTGCTTGAAAAGCAGACTAAGAGATTGGTTTCTGAGAGTGGGACTTGTCCTTCTGAAACATGGACTCCCTCACTCCTCTCATTCACTTGCGCCATTCCTGACTCTTTGGGCTTCTCCATTTTCTAGCCAGCTTCTCACACTAGAAGATCCCCACAGCCTGTGGTCTTTTCTTCCCATTGGTGAGTTCTCCCCAGAATGTACATTTTGAGGAAGTGCCTAGCCCAGCCATGTTCGTTCCTCGATTCTTCTTGCCCTCATCCTTCAGTTTCTAGACCTCTTTGCCCTCCTCTGCCCTTGACTTTTGAGCTCCCCATCTGTGTTATCTTTCCCCCATTAGAATATAAACTCCTCGGGAGGCAGGGACTAGACTCTCTTTCTTTTTGCTTGTGTTGGCATTGCCAGCACTCAATACTTGGCACGTAGTTAACACTTCATAAATGCTTGTGGAATTGACTACCTGTGGGTGCACCTGGGCAAGTCACTTGACTTCCCTGGGGCATAATTTCCTCATCTGTAAAAGGATGGGCTTGGATTATCTGTCTCCTAAGACACCTTCCTGCTCTAAATCTTTGTTCATGTGGTTCAAAGATCCAATGAGGGGAAGTGTCAGCTAATTGAGAAAAAAATAATAGAATACTAGTTCTTCAAGTCCTGCAAGGAGTAAGTGCCTTCCACCTTTGGCTCCTTTAGATCTTTCCTCCTTCCACCAGCCCCATTTTTTTCCTTCATTTCCAACATAATGGAAGCTTTTTAAGGGCAAGCACTTACTCACTTTTGTCTTGGTATCTCCAGTATCACCTCAATACTGAGCAGACAGTAAGAACTTGATGCATGCTTATTCAGCTGAAGCACAACGGAACTCACCCATGTCTTCATCCTTTCTTTTTGCCAAACAAGAGAAAAACATCATCAAGGACTTTCCGGATTATATCCCAAGACATAGTGAAAAGAGTCCAGGACTTGGAGTTAGTGGAGACGAGGGTTCAAATTCTGCCTCTGCCTCTTACCAGTTGTGTGATCTTGGGAGAGTTTATTTATTTGTAAAATGGAGAAAGCATTATACCTATCTCATAATGTTGCTATTAAACTCAAAGAAGCTTGTCTGGTCGATGAGTATCTCACTGCAATATTATATCAGATTGTATCCAGACAGATTTTCCTTTACTCAAGGACATCTTGTCCCAACCACCTTAACTCCACCTACATAAACTCTTTTCTTCCATTCTGTAGTGCACCTGCAATTCAAATTGGCAGGCAGAGTCCCAACAGAGAGGATGACTATTCCCCTCAGGGACCCAGGGGTAACCTGGGGAGATGGAGTTTCTAGCACTGTCATGAGCAAGCCCCCACTAGTATGCTTCCTATTAACACCAGTCAGCTGAACTTCAATCATCTTTTTCACACGTATGTTTATGATGGAATAGACAAAAATAGGAGTTACAACCCCACCCAAATGTGTGTATATACGTGGGTATACATGTGTGTATGTGTGTGTATACACACAATATCTGTGTGTGTGTGTGTGTGTGTGTGTGTGTGTGTGTGTGTGTGTTTCAGGGAGTATCCTCTCCATTTTAACACACAGAGGTAGGGATAAAATTCATGGTACAATGGTAGTGAGACAGATACAGAGAATACATGTGGATAAAAGGATTAATCCCCAACTCCTGCTTACTAACAGTTCTTCCTTTAGTCTATAGCTCTCCTTCACTCTTATCTGCTTCAAGGGTGAGACACTCCAGGAGACCCTTTCCCCACTGGGTGGCTATCTTTCTTTACCAGTCACTGTCCTGGCCTTTCCTCAGGGTATCAGCTGGATATATCATCAGTTAGTGGTTCTTTCTCCCCCATCTTGTGGCCAATAGAGAGGAGTGTAACACTCCATCTGCAGTTTCTCTCCCTGCTATCTCCTACCCTCTGGTACAGAGACAAGGGCCGACCTCCCCGAAGTTCTCCTGTGGTTAGCTTGCTTGGTTAGTCAATGAAGCTCTTTCCTTCCTTCCCCCGTTAAAGAGGAGCACTATAGAAAGTCCTCAGTGTGTGGCACATAGTAAGCACTTCATAAGTGCTTTCTCATACATTAATTCATAATGTACATGAAGCACTTTGCCAACTCCAAGATCTTCTATTATTGTTTATCGTAGCCTAAAGAAATGAGGGACACACATGAACCCTTTATGAGAGGCATTCAGTCACCCATCTTCAAAATCACTAAGAGGCTTGAAGTGGAGAAAAGTGCTAGACTCTGGCCAGGCTACGAGGCCTTGTTAAAAGCTGAATTTAACCACTGAAACATATGCAGGCTAAAGGAAAATAGAATGAAGAAAGAGTTAGAAAAATCTCCATTTCATCTGCAGTGGATATCTTCTGCTCTGGGGAAGAGAGATGGAATATGGAAAGTCCAGGATCTGGGTTTAGGAGAGCACTGACTGTATCAAGCGGAGAGGCGCAGAGCTCCTCCAGGGAATCAGCTTCCATGCCAGCTAGAAAAGATCTTGGTATCTATGCCTGGCTCTGTTTCAGAGATTCCCATGACCAGGGCAGTAAATCAGGGATGTAAGAAGATACTGATTTGATGAACCTGGATAGGGGAGAGGGAGTAGGGCGGCGTGGCTTAAAGCCCAGCTGAGGCAGCAGCTCACCATCATTGGGCATGACAAACTCTGAGGGGATTGCAGCATCATAGATTTAAGGGCTGGAAGATACCTTCAATTGCAGCCAGCACAAGGGATGAGCACAGTGAGGTCCAAGAAGTCTGACTCCACCAAGGTCACACAGTTAGGAAGGGACAGTGCCAGAACTGAACCCTGACCGCTTTCTGCCGCTCTTGTTTGCTGTCGATATTGTTTAGTCACTTTCAGTCATGTTGACTCTTCATGGCCTAATTTGTCTTTTTTTTCTGTCTATTTTTTGGCACAAACACTGGAGTGGTTTGCCATTTCTTTCTTCAGTTAATTTTACAGATGAGGAAACTGAGAGTTAATTGACTTGCCCAAGGTCACATCGTTAGTAAGTGTGTGAGGCTAGATTTGAACTCAGGTCTTCCTGTCTCCAGGCCCACTGCTCTATCCACTGTGCCACCTAGCTGCCGTCTTGGAGGATACTCCTCTACCTATACTCTTTGAGGTTTTATTTGTATCCTCTGAGCCTTGTTCCAAACAAGGACACACATTTTCAAGAAGATGCTCTTTGTAAAACAATTTCTAACCCTAAAGTACTGTGCTATTAGAAGCAGTATAGCATAACGAACAAGAAGGCTGGTGTGGGAGTCAGGAAAATGTGCTCAAATTCTGCCTTCAATGTCTACCACCTTTCTGACTTTGGACAAATCATTTGAGCTCGTACTGCCACAGGCAACTCTTTAAAACTGTAGGCGCAGAAGTGGTACAAGTCAAGGGATTCCCCTCATTAGGAAGCCAAACCACCTCAGACCATGAAAGTTCTTGGCCAACGTGGCTGCCTGGTTTTGCAGGGTCTGTGCTGTCATTGAAACTGCTTCTCCCTCCACTGGTGTGCATTGTGACCCCATGATGATTTCTCATCCCACATGATTCTCATTCGTAGCCTTCTACAAACTGTGCTTAGAGGTTCTACCACCAAAGGCCCTACAAGAAGGCAGGGTCTACAGTCAGCCATGGGATGGCTCAGGGCATGTCCTTACTTATTGTCCTCCTTGGGCCTCTGAAACTCAGGTGAAGGGGCCAGCCTCAATGGGGACAAAATGCTGCTATTCCATTGGACACCTTTAGAGTCTTACCCCACTGGGCCCCTCCTTGACCTCAGCCTCCCCACAGTTGGGCTGGGGGAGACCTGACTCCAGAAGGGATAGGGATACATTGACAGTCAGTTCTGGAGTAGAACACATAAAGGAACTCCTTGAGCAGAGAATGCCAGTAATCGGAGTACTGAACAGGCTTGGAGTGGGTCAAGTTTCTTTACAAGGGAGTGCCTGGTGCCATAATGCCCGCTGCTTACTCCCTCCCAAGGAGACCATTTTCCAAGGTGGCTTGTTTTCGTTCCTTTTTAACAGTTACAGGATTGGAATTTAGCATTTATAGGATTGGAAGGTTGAGCTGGGGTTCCTCTTTGAGCTCTGTAGAGAAGATCTTTTCACACTGACTGACCTTTCCTTCTATAAATACTTTCTCCCCTTTTCCCATACCCTGATGTTTTGGAGGACTAGTGTTCAAACCCTCCTATCTTAGCTCCCCAAGTTTGCCTGGACAAAATCTTTTCCTGTCTCTCTTTCCTATTCCTGTGGAGTTGGCCTGGGAAACAAATACAAAATACAAATACAATTCGTGTTTCTCATTGTGATTCTTTGTACCCAACCTCAAATTTTGTCAGTGTAGAGTTTCTAGTGTGAAAATTTCCTCTACTTGTGAATGTCTGTACCTGGTCTACATCTCAGAGTCTAAGAGAGTTGCCCTGAAATATTAAGAGGAATCTCATATTTGTCTGGGGTACAGAGAGGACCTGAACCCACCCATGGTATCATGCCTCTGAGATTGGCCATAAAGCCATTAAGCCAGACTTCTTGTTGTTCAGTCAACTCTTCATGACCCCATGGACCATAGCATGCCAATGCCATCCATGGCATTTTCTTGGCGAAGATACCAGAGTGGTTGCCATTTTCTTCTCTAGTGGATTAAAGGAAACAGAGGCTAAATGACTTGCCCAGAATCACACAGCTACTAAGTGTCCGAAACCAGATTTGAACTCAGGTTTTCGTGACTCCAGGTCCAATACTCTATCCATTGAGCCACCTAGCTGCCTCTTAAGTCATACCACCTTGTTATTATTGTTGGAATGAAAAGTCTTTATTAATGATGATAACAGCTAACATTTAAATAGTGCTTCTGGATGACAATAGACTTTCCCTAGGCTATCTCATTTGGTTTTGACAAGAATTCTGTAATTCTCCAGAATTAAAGTAGGTAAACTGCTACCACCCGGGGTTGCTGTGAAGATCAAATAAGATAATGATTATAAAAAGCACTTAGCACAGGGTCTGGCACATCAGTGCTTAACAAATTCTTGTTCATCTCTTCCCTCTTTTATTTTGCATATGATATACATACACACATATGTATACATATATATGAATATGTAAGGTAAACTAAGTGTCCAGCAGGACCTAGCATCTGACCTTAATGTATACTCAGATAGGCCAAACCAGGTCAGAGGATCACAGACTCTAAGCTCAAGGAAGGTCCCGAGAGTCCATGGAGTAGAAGCCAGAACTGGCTTAACACCAATTCCTCTGCCGGCTTCCCATGTGAAAGTAAGTGGCCATGAAGCTTTGTAGGAAGACCTCCAAGGGAGGAAAGCTGTTATGTCCTGACATCCCACCCATGACACTGTGAAACAGCTCTCAGATATGACTGTTATATCTTTATATGAAGGCAAAGTCTCCTACAATGCAAATGTTATGTGTGGCTTCTCATCCTGTCCTCCAGGACCAAGCAGAATAAATGTGACCCATCTTCTCTACTATGGGGAGTAAAAGATACACACCCTGAGAAGGGTGCTGCACAAGGAAACAGATCATTGGGGGAGAGGGAGTGCGTCAAGGTCAAAGATGGACACGATGAATTCATCCAAGAGTCACTGATCACGTTCAGCCTGCTTCCCGATTTTGCTTTAGGACAGTCCTAGACAAAGGTACTTATGTGTGTTTGTACATGTGTGTGTCTATGTGTAAGACATAAACAGACACATAGACATATATACATGTTCATATATATTTATATGTGTGTATATGTATATATGTATATATATGATATATACACACTATATATATATACATATATATGTATATGTGTGTATGTATATCTATATATCATACATGCAAGGAAGAAGAGAAAGGAGGAACAAGAATTTGTTAAGCAACGATGTACCAGACCTTGTACTAGGTGCTTTTTATACTTATCATCTCATTTAATCCTCACAACAACCCTAGCAGGTAGATGTTATTAGTATCCTTATTTTACAGATGAGGAAACTGAGGCAGATAGCGGTTAAGTGATTTGCTCAGGGTCACACAGCCAGCAAGTATCAGAGGCCAGGTTTGAACTCAGGTCCTCCTGCCTCCAGGCACTGGACTACCAGCTGACTCCTAATAATACACACAAGGTGATTTTGAAGGGGAGGAGCAGTAGCTTGGCTATCAGAAAAATCTCCCTGTAGAAGGTGGAACATGGGCTGGGTTTGGAAGGAAACCAGGGATTCTAGGAGGTAGAGTTGAGCAGGGAGGGTGTTCGGGGCCCAGGACACAGCCTGTGCCATAGGATGGAGGGGGCAGAGTGCTGTGTGTGAGGAGCCACAAGTCCAGGCTGTCTGGATCATAGATTTCAGGAGGGAAGTAATGAAAGAGAATCATGGAAATGGAGGTTAGAACAGACTTTAGGTTCTCAGAGTCAGGGGCCTGAAGTTTTTTCATGTCATCTACCCCATTGGAAGTCAAAGTGATAAAGCCTATGGATTCCTTATCGAAATAATTTTAAATATTTAAAACGAAATCCATAGGATTACAAAAGAAACTCAGATTGAAATGTGCTATAGAAATCTTTTAAAAATCCATAGGCCGCAGGTTAAAATCCCTGTCTCAGAGAGCTGTCTGTGGTGCAGAAAAGATAATTGACTCTCCAGCTAGTATCTATCAGATGCAGAATTCCAACCTTTGACTTTTGACTCCAAAGGTTCAGGGCTCATTTCACTGGAATACACAGTCTCCTGGTGGGCATTTGGTAATGACAATGCTCTTCTGTGTCATCCCTGTCTCCCTAAGCATATCATCTGCTGCTGGACCATGCCAGCCTCATTTTCAATTTGTTCTGCATCCCTCCCCCACAGTCACATTTTCTGTGGCTTCCACTCTCCTCTGCAAAGCTCCATTTTTTTTTTTAAGATTGCAGGAGGAGAGGCCCTGGCCTTACCAACAGCTCTGAAATGGGAGAGCTCAGGTAATTCACTGCAATGCTTCACACTCAGAGCAATCCTTTTCATTGAATAAAGTGAATTGCTTTGTTGATGGATATCAAAGAATGGTTATGGTAAATGTTCAGCTCAGTTATCTCAAAACAAAATGCCTTTGGAAAGTGGGAAGGCTGAGGAAAACGAGAAAAATGAGGCCCAAGGCATTAGGTATTTCAGGAAAACTTGTGTGATGCTGCTTAATGCTCTCCAGGGTTAGATCAGCGCTTACTCTTATAATGACACCTGAAATGTACGTGACAGTTCAAGGTTTGCAAAGCCTTTTTATGTACATCATTTCATGAACTCTTCGTAGAAGGGACAACTGGTGTTATCTGATCCAATTTTACAGATGAGGAAACTGAGCCTCAGAGAAATGTAGTGACTCACTCAGCATTACACAGCTGAGAAGGGTCAGAGCCAGATCCCAATCCAGGTTCCAGGCAATTCAAAGTCCAGTGATGTTTTAAGTGTTCCATCTCACCTCTCCTATTTTACACGTAGGCAGTCAACGAGGGTGGCTTCCTGATCATCACAAAGAGTTGGTCCTGGGTTGGCCTTTGGATTGTATTGCCAAGTATAGAGAGAGTGATTGAGTTCCTTAGCACCCTCCAAAGGACGGTTTTTGCTTACTAGGAATGCCCTCATGATGAATCAGTTCAGATTTTAGGGAAAACAAGCTGTCTGCTGCCATACAAAGCAACCAGAAGACATACTGGATAGAGAGATATACAGTCAAAAAGTGTCAGAGATCAGAGTTTAAATCTTGCCTTAGACAGATACTAGCTGTGTGACCCTTGTAAAGTCACTTGTCTTTACTCAGCCCTATCTCTAAAATGGGGACAATAATGGTACCTGCATCCCAGGGTCATATGAGTAGAAAATTAGATAATATACTATGATAGGATATGATGTGTTGTGATATGATATGATGTGACATGACGTGATATGATATCATACAATATGATATAATAAACTTTGCAAACCTTAAGCCCCCTTGTAAATTTTATCTATCAGTCTATCTATCTTCATCATCATCATCATCATCATCATCATCATCATCATCATCATCATCATCATCATATTAATTCAGTAAATCAATGAGCATTTCCTAAGGGCCAGGCAGTATGTTAGGTGCTACTATATGAAACCAACAATTTAGAAATCTTCTCTCATGGAGTTTTCCCCTCCTCATTTCTTCTAAGAGGGTCCCAAAAATACAGCCAATGGGAATGGTAAAGGGTAGATTCCTCTCAAGTACTAATGGCTCCCTCACAGTGGCATGCATGTGCTCACACAGTTCGCCTGAGAGGGCTTTCCTGAACCTGTTTTTTCTAACAGGTTTCTGCCTTCCATTTTTCTTGAAAATGAGAGATCAGAGTCCTAAAAATGGACTTTCTCAGCTTAAAATAGACAGTGAGCAGAATACTGTGGGCTATCCTAGAGAACAATATAGCAACTACATGTGCTTTCATCCCACTTTGTCTGAGATAGTAGTTCATGAATAATGGAGTCCCCAAACCCCAGACTTCTAGGGGGCTTTTTTGGGTGGGGCAGGTCAGAGGACCCAAACCATATTTATTTTTTTGGACAGCACAGTGCCAGAATCTAACCAAGGTAGAAAAGGCAGATTTCCTGGGCATCTCCAATTTTGGGGGTTGCCTTGAGGATAACCCCAAGCTGTCAAGTTTGGGGATTTAATTTTCTGGTCATAAAAAAGCAAATTTCTAGCGTCTATTAAGGAGAAAAGAAAATAACACACGTGAAGGAGCAGCCAGGGATCAAAAAGCCACATGGAGAACCACAAAGCTGATACTTTGTTCCCTGGTATTATCATGAGATCTATTAAGTGAAAGTCTTATGGGGAAGGAATTTTCTATACTTCAGACCTCAAAAGCCTTCCCCTTCTAATTAAGTCCATATGACCAGGTGACAAGATTCTTGAATTATGAAGGACCCTGTGGAAAAGTCAGATCTACCAGAAATGGAAGAGAATTGTACTGATTTTTTTTTTGTTTCTGCACCCCAGTCCTTAGCATGACATCTGTCAAATAGTAGGAGCTTAATAAATGACTGTTGGAGCTGAACTAGACTGAACTGATGATTTTGGGAAAATAGTGCATGGTTTTGTTTTGTTTTTTTTCTTTTGTTTATGAGCTCCTGTTAATCCTTCGTAGCTTTTACATTGGGGGGGGAGGTAAAGTTTTCCCTTTTACCTAATACGCATTTATTTCCTGCAGTGATTGTATAACACATATATTCACATCTGTGAGAATTGGGACACGAAGTCTACCTGTGACATATTTAATAATCTTCCTAGAATAAATTTTTGAATGGAACATAATGATTCAAAGAGTCATTGATCTTTAGAGCAGCGCATCAAGGCCTCGTCTAGTCTGCGCGAGCTTCCAGGGTCTGGGGGCTTTAAGCCCTAGGCTGTATTTTTCATTGCACTGAATGAGAACTCCCTAGCTGCCACCTATCTTCTACTGCATCAAGTTTAGAGTCCACAATTTTGCTTTCATCTAGTGTTTTCTAGTATTTGCTAATCACATCATAAGGATTGATCTTGTCTACACAATGAGATCATTATCTGCTTAAGAACATGAGCTATTTCCATTTCTTTTGTATTCCTTAAAGAGGAGGGAGCATGGATGGCATGGAGAGAAATAGATGTGGAGTCAGGATGCCTGGGATTGAAGCCATAACATACCGGTTATATCATAGGGGGACGACTTCCAATGAGGCGAACATGGGCAAATAAATTAACTTCTCAAGTCACAATCTCCCCATCTGTAAAGTGGGGATAATAGTATTAGCACCATCAACCTACTTCATAGGGCTGTTGTGAAGACAGTGCTATAGAAATGTATCATTGTTTTCAAGAAGCTCTCATAAGTACAGGCTAAAATGTGTTGGCTGTCAATTGTTTCAACTAGTAATTCTATTAAGAGTGTTTTGTTGTGTTTTCCCTCCCTGACACCAGAATAAAAAATCAAAGAATATTAGAATCTCGAGGTAGGAAGGAGCCGAGGATGACATTGAGCTTTACCTACAGTTAAACAAGGCTCTCCTCTTTGATATCCCCAATAGATGCTTATTCAGTCTTTCTTGAAGACTTCCATCAAAGAGAAAACCACCCACCCATCTCATAAGGTTTCTGTGAGGGTGAACGAAGCTAATATTTGTAGAGCATTTACTACAGTGCTTGGCACGTGGTAGGCATCAAATAAATCTGTGTTCCCTCGCCCTTTACTGAGGTATCACATTCTACTATAGCAAGGGTTCTTAATCTGAGATCCACAGACACCCAAGGGGTCCATCATGGACAGATTTCAGGTGCTTCATGAGCTGAATGTAAAAAGTGCATGTTAATTTCAACATAATTAACTTTCTTTGTAAACTCTATATCTGTCTGTCTGTCTGTCTATCTATCTAGTTCAGTTATTTTCAGTCATGTTTGATTCTTCAGGACCCCATTTGGGATTTTCTTGGCAAAGATACTGGAGTGGTTTGCCATTTCTTTCTCTAGCTCATTTCACAGATGAGAAAACTGAGGCAAGCAGGGGAAAGTCACTTGTCCAGGGTCACACAGCTAATAAGTTTCTGAGGCCAGATTTGAACTCAGGAAGATGAATCTTCCTGATTCCAGGCCTGACACACTCTATCTACTGTACCACCTAGCTATATGTGCGTGTATCTATACATATATGCATGTATATGGTGCATGTATACATGTATTTGTATTTTATAGGCATATCCACACACAATGTGTATATACAAACACATACACATATACATATTAATATACATACACACATACATAGAAACACACACATGCGCGCACACACACACACATATATATATATACATATATATATACATATGTACATATACATATGTATATATATATATATGTATATATATATGTATATATATACACACTTTAAAATACTATTCTAAGAGGGGGTTCATGGATTTTATTAGATTGCCAAAGAAGTCCATGGTCCAAAAAAAAAAAAAACAACCCTAAGAAGCCCTGGATTATGGCAGAGCTCTAAAGATTAGGCACATTTTCCTGACGAGTCCACGTTTCCCTCTCTGTAGCAATGCCTTCTTAGAAACAGGTTTGTTCTGTGCTGACTCTTGCGGCCGTTTTCCATTCAAGTGATCAGCTCTGGTTCACCTGCATGGGTCAAATCAGGGTTAACAAGCATTTATCAAGTACTTATGATGTGCCAGGCATTAGGCTAACTTCTGGGGATACAAAGAAAAGCAGAAAGAGTCTGTGTCCCAAGGAGCTCACAATCGAATTGGGGAAACAAGATGTGTACAACTATGTATCGGTGGAGCTGATGGGATATCATCCATGCTGATCATATCACTGCTGAGTCCTGTTTCTGTACGTTTACACTGGAGAAGAGATGTGAAGTATGATTGGTTCCTATTCTATGTCCAATGGCCAATGGATGAAAACCGCTGGGGATACATGCCCAAGTCACTTTAGAAAGATTTGGGATTCTTAAAGGGCCACAATTTCCATATGAGGCAACAATGTGTCATGGGCCCAGGAAATCTATTTTAGAAAGAGCATATAGAGTAACTTGGTACTCAGGACTAAGGAGATGAAAGTGCAAGTTGGATGCTGCCCTGCTAGGACCACATCAAACCTAGCACATCAGTTGTGTGTGCCCACTTTTTGGGAGAAGATTGACAAGCTACAGAGCCTCTAGCTCAGAAGTGTCTTAGCTTTTTTGTGTCACGGCCGCTTTGTACCAGTCTAATGAAGCCTGAAAGCCTTTTCTTAAAATAGTTTTTAAATCCATGAAATAAAATACATAGGATTGCCAAGGTAACTAAGCATATTGAAATTGTTTTGTATGTATGTGTATATGTCTAAAGTTCCCATACCCTAGGTGAAGAACTTAGAACACTCATAGGGTTGTAGACATAAGGCTGGAATTAGCCTCAGAGACCACGTAACTCCTCACTTTTATCTGGCAGCTGAGATAACTGAGGCACAGGAGAATGAGCCAATAAACTCCCTCTGTGCCTGGGGTGTCTTCACCCTGGACCTTAGCTGGGCCCTGCCGGTTCCCGTCTTCCAGTAGGGAGCTTCTCCTGGGGCCTCTCTTTTGGCAAGGGGCCCAGATCAAGCGACCTTCATCCCCCTCCCATCTCTGCTTCTGATGTGACTTTCTGGACTTTGACCGCATGGTCCCTGCTGGAACCTCCATCCTTCCCCTCCCCTCTTCAGCTCTCTTTTGTGTGTTGCCTTTTCCCTTTGGAAAGTAAGGCTTTCTCGAAGGCTGGGCCATATTTCTTTTTGTTCTTACTGGTATCCACACACTTAGCAGGGTGCCTGGCACAGAGCAAGCACTTAAGAAATGCTTGTTATCTACTTCCCTACCTTGTCAAAGGTCGCGATGATGATGAAGGGCTTTGAGATGGTGCCATAGGTGAATCAAGTCAAGGCACTGGGGCATCTCACCATGGTAACCATGATAGGGCCACACATGGCTGCTCCTGGATGCTCTGCTCCCCATGCTCTGATTTCCTGCTTGTACCTGCTTGTACACCTATTCCATCCCAGGCTTGGCTCAAAAAGTGTAGTGCCGTTTCTGCTGCTCTTACAACCAAGTGCTCCAGCATCTGCAGCATTCTCCCCCTGCTGCTGCCCCAAACTCCTGGCCCAGCAGAAGTCCATGCCAGCAGCACTCAGCCTTCTGTGGGCCTACCTGCCCCAGGACTCAGGAGAGCCTCATTCTTTCCTAAGATGGGGACCAATCCACTTCCTGTCAGGACAGCATCTCCCAGAAACCCCTCAGCCAGGCATCAATCTCTTACAAAAGCATGAGCAGGAGAGTGAGGGAACAGAAGACCATGCTGGACAGGGATCTGTGAACAGCACTAGGGAGATTTAGTCTTGAGGGGAGAAGGCTTAGGGCCAAATACGGCAGCTGTCTTCAATTATTGGAAGTGCTGTTCTATGGACTAAAAATACTGATAATGATGAGGAGGAGGAGGAAGAGGAGGAAGACAATGAGCATGAGAATGAGGCTAGCTAGTATTTATATAGTGTTGTAAGGTTTGCAGAATGTTCTCCAAATATCATCTCATTTTAACCTGAAAATAGATGTTAGATGAGGAAGACAGATGAGGAAACTGAGGCAAAAAGGGATGAAGCAGCCAGCCCAGGATACTACAGCTAACAAGCGCCTGAGGACAGCTTAGGACACACATCTTCCTAATTAGAAATTAGGCTTCGTTGCAAACAGGAGAACAAGGAACAACAAGAGAACGTTAGATTGTAAGTGGACAAAAAGGAAGAAGAAAACCTTCAAAAATGAGAATGTCGCCTCCTTGGGGAGGGCGACTGGAAATCCTCTCCCTAGAGGTGAATGGCCACCTGCCAGCTCTATCTGGAGAGGGGATTTGGGTGCTGATAGAATGGGGATCCCCTTCCAACTCCCTGTGATTCCCTGATATCAAGGGTTGCAGATCCCATGCCCTGTGCTATCTAGCTTAGTGGCAATTTCAGTCCAAGTCAATGACTCAGGACTGGGCTGGGAAATCAGGAGACACCCTCGGATCCCGTTCTCACTGTGACCATCTTGGCTGATACCAAGTCCAAGCGACCCAGCCAGGTGGGACGAGAATCCTTAGGCAACATGTCCCATCTGACCTGTGCTAATGCTGGGGAGGGATGCGACTTCACTTTCTAAGAGAGCCAGGAGCGACGTTTCTGCAAATCTTTTACACTTGGTGAGTTCACTTGACATTCGAAGCTCTGTATGTGGGTTGTTACTGGCACGTAGCAACGGCAGCCTGTCCTCCACTGCTAGCATGTAATTAAACGCTTTGTGAAGCACTTGGGGACATTCAGTTACGTGAAAAAATTATAGCAATGCAGGTTGGTTTTGCCTTTCTTTGACTCAGAGTAGTAGGATTTTCACTTAGACAGGAATTTTCTTTTCAGGTAGGCTTTATCTTTGGGGATACTAGAGTTTTGCTTTTTTATATGATTTTTTTGGTAGAATGAATTGAAAATATAGTAGAAATGCCTTGCCCAAAGAATATCTTAAGATATGCAAATAAGGAAATAGAAAGAAAGCCAGGCATTTCCCAGGCCCTTGTTGCCATTTTCTGGCATCACATGAAATATGCCTCAGTTTCCTCCTCTTAAAAAAAGGATGAGAACTAGAATTGTGAACTCACTGGCATAAGGAACTCGCAGATGAGGAAATTCCTCCTACCAATACAGGTCAGTACATTCTGGGCAATTTAGAGTTCCCTAGAACATTACGAGATTAACTAGGTCACACAACCAATATGCACCAGAAGGCAGTTGGAAACCCAAGTATTCCTGAATCTGAGGCCAGCTCCCCTCCCACTTCACTCCCAATGACTCTTCACCGTGATGTAAAGCGAGGTTTACCTAAAGCTAGGCTTCTTAACTTTGTCGGTATACTGAACCCCTCCGGCTGTCTGGTGAAGCCTATGGACCCATTCTCTTAATCTTATTACTAAAAGCACAAAATACACCAGTTTGTGTGTGTGTGTGTGTGTGGTGTGTGTGTGGTGGGGTTGGGTGGGGATTTAGGCAATATGAAAAAAGATATTCAATTTATTTAAAAAATAAAATGCGTCGGGTTACAAAGGAAACCCATTATATTGACATACAGTTATTTAGCTGTTCACAATCTCCAGGGGAACAATTTTTCATTATTCAGAGCTCTCTGATGTCCCTTTTAACTCTAGTAATTTAGGGCTGTCTGTGGCAGCAACAGACTTAGGTCCTGGAGATTCCACCCAGAGATTCCAAACGAAAAATAAAACAAACTGCACCTTTATTCGTTTAGAAAAGAATTTTTTTGGTCCCCGTTTTCCATTCCTGGTCTCAATGTGTTTGCACAGTGCCTGGAATGCAGTTTATCCTTCCACCATTTACTTAGAAGGGTTTTTTGTTTTGTTTTTAATAAATACAATCTCATATGATCCTCAATATGACCCTGTGAGGGAAGTGTTTTTATTGTCCCCATTTTGCAGTTGAGGAAACTGAGGCAAACCAAGCTTAAGTAACCCCATCGCTACCTCCTATATGAAACCTTCCCTGGTTTTCCTAGCTTCTGGTGTCCTTCTTTTCCAAGTAACTTGCATACATTTATCCCATTGACCCCAGCAGAATATAAGCTCCATGAGGGCAGGGAATGTTTTTCATTATTTTATCTTTAAGAAAATAAGAGATTTTTATTGCATTGGTTTGGATTTGATTGTCTTGGCATGAATTCGATTAAATTTGGATTGCCTTCCTTTTGACATTCACAATTCTTCAGCTCAGTAGAGAATCTTTAAATATACAAGCTCAGCTTCTCAACAGGTCTGGTTTTTTTTTTCCAAAAAATCCTACCCTTGACTTGAAGTGAATGTTCATATTTTATTGATATGAATAATCTAGGCAGCTGTTTACTACATATTTCAACTACAAACATTTTTTAATCTTTGCTTCCTTCTTCAGAGAGGAATAATCAGGTGAATCAAAGCTCCAGAAAGAAGTCAGAGCTTCCTGCTCCTGGGTCACCCATTCACATCCATTGCTTTTGATAGGGGCAATTTGAGCCATTCTTCCAGGTACAGCCTGGAAACAAAGGCACTACCCACTAGGCAGCATGCAGTCAAAAGTGCAGTCAACAATGTTCCCAGACTCTGAAGAGAAGCAAACAAAGGGCCAGCCTCTGCTCTGCCACAGGAGGTATAGGACTCAATTCAACACCAAGCCTTAATCATGCCCATTACACCAGTTGGGTATATATCTTAAAATGCAATTGTGCCCCTGCCGGGCAAATTGCCTTATCTGTAAATAACTTCCCCCTCCACATAGGCTGTGCAAAAGCCATCCTCCCATTTGTGGTGGAAAAATGGATTCTACTGATGATGGAATATCAGTCTCAATCCCTACTGGAGTTACCCAGATATCCTTCATATAGCTGGAGATTTAGGTGTCATTGGGAGAATGGGGATGCAGAGGGAGGACATTTTCCTTTTCTTGGTGATTCTTATCTAAAATGAGGTAGCTTCTGATCTTGCTTCCTGATATTTTCCCACCAAACTCCATAAGAAGGCTGATCTTGTGAGAGACAAAGTGTCATTATGGGTAGAATGCTAAACAGAAGAGTATATAAGTCCAGAGTTTGAATCCCACCTTTGTGGTCACCTGTGTGACCCTGGTCAAGTCACTTCTTGCTGAGCTTCTGTTCCCTCATCTGCGAAATTGAGTGCAATCATAATACCCATTGCATGGCCCTTCAAAGGGTTGTTATGAAGCTCTAAGAATGTAGTGGGTGAAAGGAAATTTAGCCTTCAGAACCAGTATTAAATGAATAATCTTAAAGAAGAAATGAGAAAATGCAGCTCTCTCTTCTTTGTTCAGTTGTAGGACCTTGGGGTTGGAATGTCACATATACACTTGGTGTCATTTGAGGAAATTTGTCATTCCCTCATTGTCATGAATTGCTCTTTGGATGCTTGGTTAGAAGGGATGGCTCCCTCGAGAAAAGAAAGAGAAGGGCTGTATTTGGAAATGAACATGATGCAAAAACTGAAAGCTCATAATAAAATTATATTTTGAAGGCTCTATACATCTAGTCATTCCATGCACTTGAACCCTAGTTCAGAAAGGAAGTGGGTTCCATGATGTGACCATGACAACCTTGCAGGATAACTCCCCTGTTTCCCTGGCTAATTCCATTCTTTTTTTTTTCTTTTTGAGGCTGAGTCTCCCTATGAGAGGTCAGATCCCATTGCTGATAGCATCAGAACTTCTACCTGTCTACAAACCTGGGTAGCCCCATGTGCTCAAGCATTCACCACATGGTTACAGAGTATCTGAAAGGCCTCGTGACTCGGCCCTAGTCCATCGTAAGCTCTTAGTATAGCCCTCTATGGTCATACAATATGGTAGGGAAAATAAAATGTGTCTATAATTCATGATGAAATATGAAAAGTATATCAGTATGATTGGCTCCTATCAAAGTTCATAAAAGTGAAAGATCTCCTATGATTGGGAATCAGAATAAATGACAAAGCATTTTTAAAATACTTAACATTGTGCTATGAATTCTACTAAATGCTAGACATTAAAAAAATCAATATGGTAGCTATGGTCAAGGAACTCACAGTTTAGTGCAGGGGGAAAAAAAAACACCCATAGAGGCAAGTTGTGGCCAGGAAAGTCTGATGGATCCAGAAGTCACAGTGATACTGAGCAGCACAATTGGGCTGTCAATGGATATTACCTCTCCCAGGAGTGGTTATGCTAATTTGATGACTATTCCCAGAGCAAGAGATGGACAACTAAGGAGAGGGGGGTTGACGGCATAGCGGAGGGGTGGGTGTAGGGCCAGCTAGACATGTCAAACTTTCACCAATCAGGAGAGCTCAGGCCAAGGGTAGGAACTGGAGGACAAGGTCAGAGGCAGATGCTGGAGAAACAACTTCATTGTGGTCCACAAATGGCTAGAACAGCACATCAGAGACTGCTTTGTAGAGGAAAGGGCATGTGAATGGGGCCTTGACAGACAAGGGATGGAGAATGGAAATGAATACAAAAGAAAGCAAAGCAGTGAACACAGCTTATGTGCACTTTGCAAAGAGATGATTTTGAGAGTAGCCTCAGCCAAGGTCAGTGTAATATCCAAACAATGTGTCCGTTTGGGAATGGAAAAATGTTATTTATTTTTTACCTAGTTATTTGGATGGAAAATTAAAAACCTTTCTTGCTTTACAAATTGAATTGGCCAACTACAATCTTTTTCATTGGCTGACGTACAACGCCCTATTATCTGCATAAGTCCCGAGGCCAGCCACTAAGCAGAGGTGCGGGAAGGGCCTAGAATAGCCATACTTTTTAGCAATGCCTCTGGTTTTGTTTTCAATTCAATGAATGCCAGAGACTGTTTCCCATTTTAGCAAATATATTTCCACTGTAGCATTACCAAGTGGTGAAAGAGTCAGCCTTAACGGGTAGGAGGCTGGGAATTTTCATTGTGATCTCCATGAAAATTCTGTCTAAACTACCCTTGACATGTGATCACTGAGCAATTTCTGGAATGTATTCAGTAATAGGGAGCTCACTACCTCAGCAGACAGCTCATTCTAATGAAGGATAGAGGTTCAAGGGAGGCAATGGTTCCTAATATCAAGTCAACATTTGCTTGTCTCTGACTCCTAGCCATTGTTGTTATTCTTCTTTCTGGGGACTGGCAGAACCAATCTAATCCCTGGCTTGTAGCAATTGCTTCCTTTCTCTGGCCTCTGATTGTCTTCTTTCATCAAAGAAGGAAGTTGGTTAAAATCAGCAACATCAAACTCAAATAGAAATTAGAGCTGCTAAATTGTACATAAAGATCCCTGTGGGCCCATGTTAGTTTAGTCCTAAAATGTAATATTATCTATGTTTCATTGTATTTTAATTATTTCATTAAGTATTTCCCAATTATATGTAACCAGATTTAGACCTACTCAGGAGGACTGTGGGCTTTACTTGGCTTGTGGGCCATGTGTTCGACACTTCTGTTTTAGGTGAACTCCAACTGTCCTCTCATCTCTAAATCTATGATCCTATGAATCCTAGAAATATTTCAAGACCATTATTATATTAATGATATATTGAGCCATCACTTCTCTAGGCTAAAAGTCCTTTATGTCTACAACTGATCTTTACATAGTTTGATTTTTGACCCATTCTTCAGTGTACACACTATATTTATCTATTGAGAAATTAAGTGGCTTCCCCAGGATGTCCTAGACAATATGGAGCAGAGGCGGGATTTGGGCCCAGGTCTTCCTGACTTTGAGGCTGGCTCTCTCACCACTATGTCATGCTTTCTTTCTATATCAGAAATGTATGTGGTAATACAAGAAACTGTCCCATGACAAGTGGGTGAAAAAGAATAGAAGTTAGGATATGTGAAATGGAAGATACTACCTTTTCTCAGCATACTACAGTAATGTCTAGAAGTAATTTCTCAAATGTAGAGAAATTTGGCTGGCATGCAGTAAAGGCAAACTCTTATGCAAACAGGAGCACTTTTAAATATGAGAAGAATGACCAATTTTAAGAAAGAACATATGTGAAGCCAGAGAAAATGACTTTGACCCTTTGTCTCAGCTTTGTCTAAGTGGCTTTTCCCTGCCTACCCATTTACATGAGGCAATGAGAGCAACTTAAAGTTCAAAAAATACGTACAACCAAAACACAACTGGGAAATCACCCAACCCAATGCTGTCTGGTAATTATTGGACACACGATCCTTATGCATAGTTAAGCCTTCAGAGGTGAAAAGTAGGAGGAAGGTAGAGATAGAATGCTCTCTATGAGTTAGACTGAGGAGATCCTCAAATGCAGTGACCAAATAGCACAAAAGAAAGACAGAAGATGTTGAGATACTATATATTTAGCATCTTTTCTCTTTGTTTTAAAGGACTAGGAGCCTGGGGCTGAGCATCACTTCCTAGGGAGATGAGAGGTTCCAAGACTCTGAGAGAAATAAGGCAGTTAACTCGAAAAAAGTTGGGGGGAGGGAACTGAAGTCTTTCTCCATAGGGTCAAATCTTTGGTGGTCTAAGACAAGGATTTCTTCCTTTTCTTGAGCCTATGGGCCTTCGATTTAAAGAGTTCCATTCATTGATAATAGCTAAGAATTTCAGCACAACCATAAACTGAATGCAATGGAGTAGCATCCCATATGGTAGCCCGCCGGGAATGTGGCATTCAACAGTGCAATGTCTGTCTGAGTCAAGTCAAGCTACAAGACCAACCTGGACCAGGCCCAGAGAGAGCAGTGGGCTGTCGGCCATGGAAGGCCTTAGTGCCTGTGCAGCTTCAGAGGAATGCATTGACCCTGCACTCCTACCCTGTGACCCCAGCCTCCCCCGTGTGTACCTCTCCATGAACACATCTTGCTCATACATGTTCCTTGGGCGTGGATGCTCCTTCCACACCTGTTCCCTCTTTCTACTAATGATGTGTGCATTCGTGGTATTGTTCTTCCCAGATTTAAAGGGGGGGGGGACACTGATTTTTCTTGGAAATAGTTATGTCCTCTGGATAATTAATTAATGTAAATGAGGGCCAAAGAAGTTAAGTGATTTTGCCCAAGGTCATACAGTTAATAAATTCCAGAGAAAGGCATTGAAATTGGGCCCCCTGACTCTAAAATCAGTGTTTTTTCACTGTACTACATCACTGCAGCCTTTGAGTGAGGGGTGTGAGGAATATGGATCCAAAGAGTACTTTGAATCTGAGGCAGCTGTTTCCTAGGGTTGGAGGAACCTGTGAGTTGGGCACTGTCACCAAGTGCTTAAAAATGTTAGAAAGAATGGCTTCAAGGTAAGTATGGAATGAAGTCAAAGACTCTAAGGAAAGAAAGAGACATTGCTTTCAGAAGAAGAGCTCAATAAAGAATGAAGAAGAAAGGGGGGGTATACTGGAGAAGAAGGAGTAAAAATACAATTAAAAGGTCAAGGAAAAGATGAGAATGACCCCTAGACAGAGGCCATCTGATGGAAAGAGAAAAGGATAATTAGGAGTAAAGGTCCTTCCATTGGCTACCCTAGAATTTGTGAGAAGAATGATAGGATCACACAATGGAGCTTCAAGGGAGTTTAGATCTCATTTTGCAGATGAGGAGGAAACTCGGGATAGGAAGGTTCCTTCTTTGACACATATTGAGGAGCACACCTGGGATTCAAACCCAGATCCCTACACTCCAGATCCAGTGTTCTTTCCTCTCCGATGCTAAATAGGGAAGTGGGGTGGTCAGTGTGTGGCTGCTGCTAAGAGGAGACCAGACTGGTCTGGGCCGCGAATGCTCCAATGGAGCATTGGCTGAGCCACGGGGAGCTGGAGTGGAGCGTGGTCAGGCTTCTCTTTCTTTTTCACTTCTATCTAGGAGAGTGCTATCTGAGCCAGTCTGTGCCAGAAATACTCAGTTAAAAATGGCCACTGGGCAGCCATAAAAAAATCTGGGAGTCTCATTCAATAGCGCTTCAATTCCAACTGCACAAATTACCAATAGGTTAATAGAGGGATAAGGAAGCTGCAGCCTCGAGGCCACATGTGGCCCTCTAGGTCCTCAAGTGCAGCCTTTTGGCCAAATTATTTAGTCAAAGGGCTGCACTTGAGGACCTAGAGAGCCGCATGTGGCCTCGAGGCTGCAGGTTTCCCAGGCCTGGTGGTAGTCTGTAATGGGAGCTTCTCTCTTTTTTTTTTCTCCGAGCATTCTCCCTAACTTGGCCCATCATTGGAACACTCTCCTTTTTAATATCTGCCTCCTGTCTTCTATAGAGAAGGTCACCCCTTCAGCAAGAAGCCGTTCTCAATCCTACTTATTCTTAGCGCCCTCCCTCTGAGACTTCTCCCAGTCTGCCCTGTCTACCTCTTGTTTGTGTATAATTGTGCAATGCTGTCTCCCTCAGTAGACTGGGAGCCCTTTGAGAGCATTACTTTTCCTTTCTCCGGACCCCTAGAACTTAGAAGGCGCAGAGTAGACTTTTAATAAATATCATTTGACTTTCCACTAAACTGGGAAGGAGATGAAAATCTTATTGGGAAGTGGGACAGAGAGCCATGCCCATGATAGGGTGATGAGGAATTCATTCTTCCCTCTTCTTCTAGTCAACCAGGTTCCCCAAAGCCTTCAGCTCCTTCCTCTCCCTTCTCTCTCCTCTTCCTCTACATTTCATCAGTTGTCCTGTATTGTACCTCCCCCTCTCTGCCATATGTCTTATGTTCATCTAGTTCTCTCTATTCACAGGGTCACCACCATGATTCAGACCCTCCTCATCTTTGGCCTGGAGCAGTGCCACAGCCTCCTGACTGGCCTCCCTGTCTCCAGTTTCTTCCTCCTCCAATCCAGTAGCCCAATGTATATTTGGATCTTGGGACTGATCTAGATTTGGAAGGGAACTCAGACATCAATTCTAGTCAAACCCCTCACTTCACAGATGAAAAGGTTGTGGCCTAGAATAGATAAGGGAGATGCCCAATGTCACATGGCTTCTAAGTAGTAGAATCAGTATTTGAATCCTGAACTTCTAGCTCCCAAGCTGGTGATTTGTCTACTGTAGCAGGTTTCCTCCTTGCTCCTAAACCCAGCTCCAACCACTCGAGAAGCCTCAGGCGTCCCCTCTCTTGTCTCTGGGATCAGCCACAAATTCTTCTGTTTGACATGTAAGGCCCAGCACAATGTGGATCCAGTCTCTCTCAGAATTGATTGCACATGACTTATTCCTCCCACCCACTCCCCACGTTCTTTCCTTCAGGTCAGACTGACCTGTAGCCTGTTCCCTGACTTGACATCCCCTCTACCTTGGCCATGCCTCCGACCCTGCCTCTCTTCACTTCCAGCTCTGTGGGCTGGTGCTTTCCTCTGGCTCAGGTACTCCCCCACTCCCCAAGCTCTTAGAACATCTCCTGTCCTCTCATGAGTTTACATATGTTTGATATTTACATTTGGGGCATGTTGTTAACCATCCTGGTAGAATACAACCTCTTTGATAAAATGATGCTTCTTATTAATAGCAACAATTAGCATTTATATAACATTTCAAGGTTTGCATAGAGCTTATCACATGTTAACCGATTTGACTCTCACAACAGCCCTGGGAAGTATGTGCCATGATTATCCCTAGTTTATAGATGAGGAAACTGAGGCTGAGAGGGACCTAGTGACTTGCCCAGGGTCATGTAGCTAGTATGTATTTAAGCCAAAATTCAAACTCAGGTGCCCTTGACTCTCAGTCTCACACTAACCACTGCATTGTCCTCTCATCTCTTTGAAGGCAGGAGTTGTTTCATTTTTTTTTTTTTGCTTTTTGTCCCCAGTGGCTAGACAAGTGTCTAGAACAGAATAGGCCTTAATAAATGCCTACCTGGCTTTCATTTTTGACTTTGCATCCCTAGCACACAGTATAGTTCCTTAAAGAAATGCTTAATAAATACTGGTTGAAATAAAATGGACTCAGGACAATGATGACGTGAGTGAGGAAATGGGCTGCCAGGGTTATTGTGGGATTGGATCACACTGATCTTGGCAGCTGATTGGGGGTCAGGGAGGGGGAGTTAAGGTAGATTTAAAAGCTGAGCTTTCCAATCTTGGCAATTTTTTGAACTATGTTCCAGGAAATTCAGAGTAGATAGACGGTTGGGACAGAAAGGACATTGCATGGTGCCAAGGATTTCAGTATAATTAGCCAACTCAACATTTATTAATTGTATACATAGCACCTGCTATGTGTAAGGCACTGAATCAAGTACGAGGGTCTCTAGAGATGAATGAGGCCAAGGCTGGCCTGAAGGAGCTGATTCTTCACCAAGGAAGACCAGAAAACCATGGTTAAATGCCGCCCAAGGCCCAGGAAGAGGGACACCATTCAAATCAAGGATGGAATACAGAGAATGAGGAAGCAGGAAGGATAGGCCTAGAAGGGACCTTAGACTGCCTGGTCCATCCCTGTCTTTGTACAGATGAGGAGACTGAGTCCCCAGGAAGTTAAGCAGCTTGCCCTGGATGCTTGATAAGCGTCTGAGACGGTATCTGAACCCAAGTCTTCCTGACTCTGTACTGAGCGTTCTACCCACAGTGCCATACTTCCAAAACTGGATTCAAAAGAGGGTCCCTGATCATTCTCATTGTCCAGTAGGCAGAACAGGAAATACTCTGGCCACAGCTAAGCCTGGGTTTCTTTTCTCTGAAAAGGGTCACTAGTTTTCAGATCAGATTCCTATGTGGTGTGGTCTGACCAATGAGCCCATGTAATAAAGCACCATATTGGTGCCACTAAATTCACCTCTTTTTCTGGCTCCCCTTCATACTTATCCTATACAAAGCTAACCATCTGTCTGTCTTTGATCTTCCTCACTACCCTTGCCCAGTTATATTAACATGAAATGTTCTTTAAAAGAAGGGGATTATAACATCCTCTTAGAACTCTGTGTCACACAGAAGAGTAACAAAATGAATCTCAGGCAAAATGGAACGGTTCCTTTGGAGAGGGGAAATAAACCTTCCCACCACTTTATCACTGCACATCATTTACAGTGAAACTCGTGGAGTTCTTTGCCCCTGCAGCAAGTTTTGAACCCCTTTGAATTTGATTTGTCAATTATGAGATCAGCTGGTAAGTGGTCATTGAAAACAAGGCATGTCCAGGCCTCCAATTACTTGTACACATCACGGGGGCTTCTGGGACCATCTGCAGCATGGCTGCCAATTACAAGGAGGCTTCGTTCAGGAGATGCTGAATGTTAGTGACTTGGAAAGAGGCAAGAAAGATGGTCTCCAACCCAGGCCTTTTCCAATGAAAAAAAAAAGGGGATAGGAGGTGAAAAAGCAGAGGGGTAAATACAATACAAGAGAAGATCAATTTCTTTCCTTTTTTGTTTTTGTTTTGTTTTTCCTGCATCCATACAATGGCCCTTTTGGTCCAGCGGTACATTCTGATAATTTCTTAGAACATTGTTCAAGAAATTGCTAAGATTGGATATTTCAGCGTTGTTCTCAGTCCTTAAATCCTGTTTATCTCTCCCTCCCTGCTTCCAATCAGTTGCCAAGATCAGTGGAAGCCAGTACCATACCATCTCCCACATCCCATTTCCTCACACACCTTGCCATTGCCCTGAGTCCATCTTATTCCGACAATATTTTTATTTCCCCTTCCCCTTTTCTTTCCTAGCTTCCTCAAAGAAACAAAATGTGAGAGGGGGCAATAGGAGTGGGAGGGAGTATTAATTTTCCTTCTTTGCATCCCCAGCACCCAGCATACTTCCTAGAACACAGTTGGTGCTTAATACATGTTTGTCTAATTGAGCTGAATTCATAAAGCCACTACTAATGTGAGGTCCACTTACCCTTCTACACATTTCAGAGAATCCCATGCAAGCAATCTGCACTTGACACAAACTTGTCACCAACCTTGGCATTTTATCTCCTGTCTCCAATCACCCAGGATTGGTTCTTTCACCACATCTGTGCCTCTCAGAAGTCCTTAGCTTTATTCAAGTTTCACCCTAAGTGCTCCATCCAAAGGGAGCTAACCCCATTGCATTTGCTTATATATGGCCAAGTGAATATAAGTTCCTTGACAGTAGGAACTATCTTTCAGGTTTTTTTTGTTTTTACATCCCCACAACTGCAGGCATATAATAGATGCTTCAACAATGTTACCTGAGTTGAATTCAAAACACTATTGAAATAAGACCTGTTCATTATTTTATCCAGCCGGTTAGCACCATACATTTACAAACCTTGCGCAGAATAGGAATTTGGTAAATATTTCTTCTTTGTGGTTGGCCAATTAATTGTGTTGTTTCTGGGCTCCTGCCCAGCTGCTGTGATTGCCCCCTGAGATGTAAAATAACTTGGACGGCTTATGGTACAAGCTTTTGGTGAGTATTTTATTCACTATTTCATGTGCACATAGATGGCAGAGGACATTTTGAGCCCAACTCAGTTCTAAAAGTTGGTCCTTTCAAAGGACCTGCAGAAGGGTAAGCACCATCCACGAGCATGCAAGGGCTGCCTCATCCTATGCCTAACCTTCTTCAGTTTCCTAGTCATTTTCCTTTGGTTTATGGTGTGCACCTTTGAGTATGTTGATCCCATACTATGGGAGTCCCTGAAGTGACTCTCCCTTGCCACCCTTTACCCATCGGGTGCAGTCATCTTGCCCTCCTTAATCAATTTCATTCAGAGTCATTTGACAATCATTTTTCAAGGATAGTCTGTGTGCAAGATTTTGCATTAAGGCCCTAGGGAGAAAAATCCAGTTGGGGGGAGGGCAGAGAAATAAAACTCTGGGTGTGGATTCAAGGATTCATAGCTTTAGAGCTGGAAGAGCCTTCAGACGTCATCCAGAATACCTCCACCCCCATTTTAACAGATGAACCAGGTCAGAGGAGGAAGGTGACAGAGAAGAAGGATTTTCAGCCAGAACCTCTGACTCCCAATCCAGAGCCTGTTCTGTTGATCTTCATCTGAGTTCAAAGCTTGTTTCACAGTCATTGGCTACCTCTTCTACCCTGGACAGGTCGCTTCTCTATAGATGTCAGTTCTTCATCTATAAAATGAAAGAGGCTGGATAGGATGACCTCTAAGGTCTAAGCTCCATGTGTAAATGTATAGTCCCCTTTAAAAAAATAATCCTTGCCCTCAGAGAGCTTGCACTCTACTTTGTCTGAAAATGAGGATAATACTAGTACCTACCTCTTGTGAAGAATACATGAGTAAAGCATTTGCAAACCTTAACTGCTGGCTCTTATAATGAGTAGTAGTTTTGTCATCTTGTCTCCCTCAGCCCAGTTGGGCTTGTCTAACTTGAGGGCCTCCTAGATAACTGAAATAAAGTTTGGAATAATATATTTATAGCTGGATGAGACTTTGGGGTGATCTAGGCAAACCCCTTTGTTTTGTAGATGAGAAAACTGAGGCCAACAGAGTTAAATGACTTGCTCAGGGTCACACAGTTATAGTAAGCATTTGAGACTTTAAGTGGCATAACTAGAATTCAAACATAGGTCCTCAAATTCCACATCCAGTGCTTTCTGGCCTCCTCCATTTAGGTGAAGCTGTATCTAATAATATCTGGCCTACCTACCTCCCAAAGCCAAGATTTCAGGGACTATTTTATGACTTCCCTAAGTCCTTTCCTTCTCCTTTCTGCTCATATGCCCTGCCTTTTGGGTATTTCCATGGCAATAAGTAATTCTACCTGGGCCTAAGCAAGCTCATGGGGAGGAAACCTCAAGCCATTTTATTCCTGGTTGGTAGCTAAGGCAGGAGGTTTGACAGGAAAAGCATTTGAAATTGATGGATAAAATACATTTTTAGGATAGTATCATAAAATCTTAACACCCTAGTGTCACAAAGGACCTTAGAGGTCCTTCAGCTCAATCCTTTGCCTGATGGATCTAATTCACTTTATAACATCCATGACAAGTAGTTCTCTGGACTCTGGGTGGAAACGTTCAGTGCCAGGGAATTCATTATGTGCTTTCCATTTTCTCAAGAGTTTCATTGTTTTAGAGTTTTTCTATATGAAGACAACATGATGTAATAGGATAGGAAGGACAGTGCGTTTGGAAACAGAAGTCACAGGTTCCAGTAATAGTCCTGCTACTTAGTACTTGTTGGACCTTGGACGAATTACTTACCCTTGCCTTACCGGTCCTTGGTTTCCTCACTGGTAAAATTGGGGGTGGGACTAGAGCTGAGATATCCCTTTCCATTCTAAAGCACAGATCTTATTTATTATTCCCACCATTTAAGCTTTCCCTATTTCTCGTTAAAATGGAAAAAGACAAAGGAGCTGGTGAGAAATAATTGAGGAAAGGGGTACTTTATGCTCTCTGACACCCTTGTCCAAGCCCTATTATGCCCACAGTGGCAGAGGAACATGAGTATGCTAAAGTCACCACCCACAGATCTCCATTATTTTCCACCCAAGTCTTTCATCGTATCTAAATTTCATGCTACCCGTATAACCTTGGACAAGTCACATCACTGGGCCTCAGTTTCTTTGTCTGTAGAATGAGACGGCTGACCTTCATGACCCCTGAGGGCCCTTCCTACTCTGAATCTATGATCTTGAGTGCTATGTTCTATGAGATTAAATCTCACCATGTGCTTGCAACTGAATGACCTCAAGAAGGAGGATTTCAGATGACTGGGAGACGAAGAAGCTAGGTGTAGCTCACTGTGATGATGGTGATTGGTACTAGTCTGCCAAGGAGACTTGAGGCAGAGGAAAGAGGAGAAGTGGAGGGGCTAGATTTGCCTCATCCCACTGGAGCAGGTCATTCCCTAATTGAACCACTGAGTCAAGCCAGATAAGGCACCGATTGCTAGTGTATGCATTCAGCTGAAGCTAGCAGCACCTGTTCCTTGCAATCTAGTTACTTGATGCTGGGGGGTGATGCACATCCACACACCCCTGGCCCCCTCTTGAAGTTTCCCAGGCTTTCCCAGTCCTACTTGGCTTCCACTTCCCATGATCTTTCGGTCTTACCTTCCAGCTGAGAAAACAAAGTGCATGCCTACACAATTAGTAGAAACAAGACACTTTGGTGGGGAAGATCCAGAAAGGGCTTCTGAAAGAGGCAGTGGCTCCTGACCTGAACTTGGAGGGAAGCCAAAGATTTTGGGGTGCAGAAGTGAGGGTGCAGGGCACTCCAGGCATGAAAGACATCTTGTGACTCAATTCTGGAGCCAGCTCAGTTCCCTTTCTATTCAGTTATGGATCTAGTCCAAATTCTGTCCTGTGAGAAAACTTTATTCAATTTTGGGAACTGGGAGAAAACCTTATTGCATTGTTTGAACCTAATGTGCGGTGCAGCTGGGAAGCTGGGTCGCCTCTGTTGGGTGCTTAGTGACCCTTAACTAAGGACATAGATTAAGCTAAAAAGAAAACCCAGTCAGGTCCACTTATTGATGCAAGGAGTTTTCTCACAACTGCCCATCTCAAGCAATCCTTGTGTCTTATCTGAAAACTGGCCCCTTACTGATTAATCAGTTATTGTTTCCATGGTCTTTCATTTTTTTTACAGACATTTAGGAGAACTACAGTATCTCTTTTTCTGAATTCAGGGAATTACATGTGTTTCTCTCCCCCTCCCAACTTTAAGTCCCTAATCTTTTCTCCAATTAGAAATCAGATTATCTAATATTGTACTGTTTCCTTTTAATTCATTGACCTTATTTGATAAATTGTTTTTAATATATGAATGTCTGTCTCCCCTTATATTTGAGATCCAGGCATAGTTTGAGGAATTCTGGTCCCAGTTTGTTGGGCAATTGACACGCATTGCTTAAGAAATTGATATGTTCAGAAGATCCAATCTTTGTTTCTTCAGTCATTTCGTCTTTCACCCACCATGATGTAAACTAGAGGTGTCAAACACATAGCCCAGCACAGATGATATGCTGACGGGAGGCCTAACCACATTAAAATGTAATTAAGGAAAATTTAATAAAATAAATAAAAATACAATAAAAGATAGATAACATTACATCTTAAAAATTAAATCAGAATTTAGCCTGCAGGGATCCTGGTGTGTGGATTAGTGACTTATACCTGGAACACCTTCCTTTTTACTTCTTATAATCTCTATACTCAACTCTACCACCACTTCCTCCATGATAGCTTTTGACTACTTAGAGCTTCCATGGATTTATCCCTTCCCAGGCCCCCAATTTCCTTATTTTTATTGTGCATATGTTGTGTATATCCTTAAACTTTATATAACATCTTACCATACAGGATATCTCTTGAGAGTAGGAATGGTTTCATTGTGGTCTTTATATCTACAGTGCCTAGCATAGCGCCTAGCACCTTGCGTGTGCATTATAGATACTGATTGTTTGATTGATTGAGAAAAGCAAGTAGGGCGATTGGTCTAGAATCTAAATGTGTTACAAACCTTCAAATGCTATAGAAGTGCTAATTAGTATTATGGTTCTGATTATCGCTGTGGTAGTTGTTTTTTTGGGGTTTTTTTGTTTGTTTGTTTTTTGCTTTTTTAGGCAATTGGGGTTAAGTGACTTGCCCAGGGTCACACAGCTAGTAAGTATTAAGTGTTTGGTCTGAGGCTGGATTTGAACTCAGGTCCTCCTGACTACAGGGCTGGTGCACTATCCACTGTGCCATCTAGCTGCCCATTGTGGTAGTTGTTAGAAATGTCTTTCAAGATAGGCTGAACCAGATAAGGAAGAGTTGGCAATGTAAGCATTGCTTATATATTTCTTCGTAAATAGTATTTTTTTCCAATTACATGTAAAGATAGTTTTCGATATTCATTTTTTAAATAAGATTTTGAGTTCCAAATTTTTCTCCATCCCTCCCCAAGGCAGCAAGCAATCTGATATCAGTTAACATGCACAATCATGTTAAATGTATTTCCACATTTGTCACATTGTAAAAGAAGGATCAGAACAAGAGAGAAAAACTAAAAAAAACAGTCTGCTTCGATCTGCATTCAGACTCCATGATTCTTTCTCTGGATGTGGATAGCATTTTCCATCATGAGTCTTTTGGAATTGTCTTAGATCATGGTATTGCTGAGAAGAACTAAGGCTATCATAGTGGATCACCGCACAATGCACAACGTTCCTGTGATTGTGTACAATGTTCTCCTTGTTCTGCTCACTTCACTCAGCATCAGTTCATGTAAGCCTTTCCAGGTTTTTCTGAAATCCACCATTTCTTATAGCACAAAAGCATTCCATTACATTCATATACCACAACTTGTTCAGCCATTCCCCAATGAATGGGCTCAATTTTGAATTCTTTGCCACCACAAAAAGAGCTGCTATAAATAGTTTTATACATGTGAGTCCTTTTCCCTTTTTCATGATCTCTTTGGGATACCCTCTAGCGGTATTTCTGGTTCAAAGGGTATGCACAGTTTTATAGCCCTTTGGCTATGGTTGCAAATTGCTCTTCAGAATGGTTGGATCAGTTCACAACTCTACCAACAATGCATTAGTGTCCCAATTTTCTTATATCCTCTCCAACATTTAGCATTTTCATTTTATGTCTCATTAGCCAATCTGTTAGTGTGAGGTGGTACCTCAGAGTTGTTTTAATTTGCAGTTCTCTAATTAATAATGATTTAGAGCATTTTTTTCATATGACGATAGATATGTTGCTGATGTTTTATCTTACGGCTAATAAGAAGCCACTTAAAAGTTTTGAGCAAGGGGCAGCTAGGTGGAGCAGTGGATATAGCACTGGCCCTAAAGTCAAGAGGACCTGAGTTCAAATCTGGCCTCAGATCAAACACTTGACACTTACTAGCTGTGTGACCTTGGGCAAGTCACATAACCCCAATTGCCTAAAAAAAAAAGATTATTTAAAAAAAATCACAACATGTCTACTATGGAAGTGTTTTGCATACCTGCACATGTATAACCTATATTGAGTTGCTTGCCTTTTCAATGAGGGTAGGTGGGGAGGGAGGAAGGGAGAAAATTTGGAACCCAAAGTTTTAAAAACACATCTTCATAAAAATGTTTTCACGTGCAACCTGGAAATAAGAAATATAGGAAATGGGGTATTGAAATCTATCCTGCACTACAGGAAAACAGAATGGAAGGGGATAAGAGAAGGGGGGAGAGATAGAAGGGAGGCAGACTAGGGGAAGAGGTATTCAGATTGCATGCCATCTTGGGGTGGGGGGAGGGGTGAGATGGGGTGAAAATTTGGAACTCAAAATCTCATGGAAGTAAATTTTGAAAACCAAAAATGAATAAATTTATATTAAAAAAAAACCTTTTGAGCAGGAGAAACACTTGGGCAGCTGTGCATTTTAGGAGGATTCTTTTGGATGAAATGGTGGAAAGGAGTGATCAGAAGTAGGAAGATTGATTAGGAGGCCACTTTGATAGTGCTGGCCACACATAATGAAGGCTTGAACTAGAGTGGGGCCTGCAGTAGTGGAGAGACAGTAAAGGATATGAGAAAACTTGTGGGAGGAGAATCTATACGTTTTGACAATGAATGATCTAGGTCTGAGGGAATCAACTGGAAACACTCCTAGTCTGCCTTATTTTAGAATAATGCTGGACTTTGGAAGGCAAGTGCTACAAAATGCTTTCTTTGGCAAAGATTGGACTCATGCATGAGGAAGAGTAATGAAACTCATTAGCCTACACATTTCATTGCTTTTACAAAATCAAAGGTTTTACCTTGTTGAAATAGAAAAAAAAAAATTAAAAAAGAAACAGAAGCACAATGAATGCTTAACAATTGAAGATTATTGGAATAAATGGTGATTTACTAATATAATGGAATATTACTGTGCCATGAGAAAGTACAAATAGCAGAAATGGTGATTAACTTGGGAAGACCTGCATGGACTGACTGTCGCATAGGGAAGAAAGTAGAACCAAGAGAATAGTATATATAATGATCATAATATTGTAAAGGAAAACAAAGTGAAAAGCCTTTAATGGAATGGTCCATCTTGATTCTAGAGGCTGATGAAGATAATATAGAAACACAGATTTTGAGTCAGACAAATGCTGCAGATCATTCAGCTAAGAAGGAGCAGAGCAAAAATCCAAATTCCAGACCCCTGTCTCCAAATTCAGTGTTCTTTCCATTGTTCTGGACTGCTTCTTAACAATTCCTTCCTCTCAGGAAAGACATGTGAGACTCTGAGTGCTGAATACTGCCTATGCTCTCAGAAATATCCATGTATTGTTTTATTTCACTCAAATGTTTTGTTCTTTGTTTTAAGTGGGGATTCTATAATGAATTGGCACTTATTAGGAAGGACATTTGGGAAGGCTGTTATTGATAAAGCACTGAAGAAATAACAATGACAAAAACATCAATAAAGAATAAAAATGCATTCAAGATTACCATTTTTGCCTACAATCTTTTCTTTTCCCTTCCTTCCTTCCTTCCTTCCTTCCTTCCTTCCTTCCTTCCTTCCTTCCTTCCTTCCTTCCTTCCTTCCTTTCTTTCTTTCTTTCTTTCCTTTCTTTCTCTCTCTTCTCTCTCTCTCTCTCTCTCTCTCTCTCTCTCTCTCTTTCTTTCTTTCTTCTTTCTTTCTTTCTTTCTCCTTTCTTTCTTTCTTTCTTTCTCTCTCTCTCTCTTTCTCTCTCTCTCTCTCTCTCTCTCTCTCTTTCTTTCTTTCTTTCTTTCTTTCTTTCTTTCTTTCTTTCTTTCTTTCTTTCTCTCTTTCTTCTCTTTCTCTCTTTCCTTTCTTCTTTTGGAACAGACCTGTGAATTTGCTGCTGTATTCAGAAGCCATTTCCAGTGAAGATAGCTTTTCCCATTCAGACTGCTTTGACCCTTAGTGTCTCAAAGAATGGCCTAGGACCCTGAATTGGGAGTGGGTTGTTTGCTCCAGTGTGTCAGATGCAGGATTTAAACCCCACTCTTTTTGACTCAAAAGCTAGCTTTTAATCGACTACACTCTGCTGCTTAGGAAACAAAACAAAACAAAACAAAACAAAATCCCTTCATAGGTATGTTCAGTGCCTTTAACTATAAACATTTTCCTTATGCAAGGTATGCACCCTGAATATTAGCATCTCTTTCTAATTACTGCTGCCATTGTAGACTTTTCAGTTGAACTTCCAGTTCTATTGTATGAGCATTGCCCTACATGAGGGTGGGGGTAGGGAAGGGGGATTTCTTTGGTGTCTCCTTCTGTATTAAATATTATAAAAATAATATTTTCTCTGGTGAATTTGCAGCCTCCAACATTATCTTGTCCCTAGAAGATACTGGATGGGAAATGAAGAGCCCCTCATCCCATGCAGGGAAGTGTAATGAGTATTAATGATATGCAGAAAGAATTGTCAGGCTTGTTAGTGATGAGCAGGATGCTTAGATCATGATAATGGTGAAGCCTACCAGATTCCCCCAATGCCTTTCATGTGGATCTGAGAAGCTTGTTTCCATGGCAACTTGGAGCAGAGTTAAGAAGAGTACCCGTTAAACTGTATTCACAATTTCGCTTAGTCTCTCAAAAAGCAAAATGTCAGGAGAAACCATTTCTTCACCCACAATTGAGATCAGATGCATTCCCCACCCCACCCTCTGCTCCCAACACCCCCCACCCTGGCTTTTAACAGCAGCCCTTGAACAAGTCCTCAAGGGCAAATGATCAGAGTTTAGTTGCTGGCCTACTATGTACTCTTTGAAACCTAGGCCCACCCTGAACCCAAGAACAACAGATGGGGACATGTTTGCAGAGGCAGAGCCAAAGGAAAGGATCAAAACAGAGAAAAAAATAAACACCGAACACCAAGAAGTAGGAAAAAAAACAAGAAGGGGAAAAAGTTACTTCAGCCAAGATTCTTTGAGATGACTCTTAGATTTTTTTTTTAAATTTTGCATTTATTTAGTTATTTTGTGCACATGTTCTAGGGGTACTAGTTCACTCATTCTTCCAGGTGCAATGATCTGCTAGTCCGGTTGTGTGTAGGAATCTAATATAATGCATGTTTCCATTGGCCTATGAAGAATCTGATGCACATCTCGGAAAAAGTGGCTCCAGCCACATATGGTTTTGTTTCATCTAATTCAGCCATTTTCCTTTGTCAGACAAGAGATTAGAAGGCTGCCCTGAGAATCACTTTGGCAGACCCATTGGCAACGAGGTACTGCATATCAGGAATTTTTTTCAAGTACCCTACTCAAATATCTTATTTTTGGTTCATATAGATTTCATAGATTCATAACTTTAGATTCATGCAGACCTTTGAGTTACACCAGTAGCATTCCATGAATCCCATCTTATGAGATAGGAAAACTGAGCCCCAAAGGCACGATTTGGTGAGTCCAAAATCATATACCTACGGGTAACAGAGACCAGATTTGAATTCAGGTTTTATGACTCCGGGTTTCTTCTTAGCCTCAGGATAAAGACCGAACTATCTGGTCACTTTTTTTTTTTGTCTTGGCTGATTCAGGCTCTAGGCAAGTCTCCATTCAAAGAAGGTATCAAGGTGCATGTAAAGACCCTTCCTCGTCTGGGAGCTTCCCATACCAATGTCACCACCACAGTAACAACCAGCATTTATACACCACTTGAGGTTTTTCCAAGCACTTTACGTGTTACCTCATTTGATCCTCATAACAACTCTGTTTGTAAATGAGGAAACGGAGCCTAGGAGAGACGCCCATGATCACAGAGCTAATAAGGAAGTGCCTGAGGTAGGATGTGAATTTGGGTCTCCCTGATTGCAAACGTAGCGTTCTATCCGCTGGGCCATTGAGTCCTTATCCCCTGCACCCTCTACCATCCTTGAAAGGTAAGATGCCCTCATGGAGAGTGAGACAACCTTGCCATTGGGAAGATCTAGATTTAAGTCCTGAGACTTACTAACTGTGTCTCCTTGGACAAGTCACTTAATATCAGTTTGTCTCAGTTTTCTCAACTTTAAAATGAGCATGATAATAGCACCTACCTCCCAGGACTGATGGAGGATCAGAAGAGATAAGATTTGTAAAGTGCTTAACACAGTGCCTGACACATAGTAGATCCTATATAAACATTGTTGTGGTGGTTGTTGTTATTGTTATTATCATTATTAATCTTTGTATCCATAGGCAGCTCACTCTCTATGACTCTGAATCTGGACCGCAGAGTTGGTAGGAGTTTCCACACCAGGACTTTCCTATAAGCCATAAAACCTCTGAACTTACACCAAAATTACAGCCAACATAAGGAAGACTTTTTCAAAGCTTTCTTTCATGAAACTGCCTCTTAACGTGATTCAGAGAGGGGGAGATCAGAAAACACAAGAT
Source organism: Phascolarctos cinereus (assembly GCF_003287225.1). NCBI lineage: Eukaryota > Metazoa > Chordata > Mammalia > Diprotodontia > Phascolarctidae > Phascolarctos > Phascolarctos cinereus. Next base: position 470,412,480 of record NW_027555958.1, read on the forward strand.
TGTTAGGCAATTGAGCAATGTCTCTGAGAGTTCAGTGACTTAACCAGGGTCACACATCCAGAGCAGGACAGAAGGAGGTCTTGGCCTGAGGTGTTCAGGAATCTGGGGCATCCCTCTTACCAGTGTGGTAACACATCTTTTGAACCTCCATCTGCTGCAGGGCCCAAAGAGGCTTTTAGAGAGTTTCTTTTTGGTGGCAGATCATTTCCATACAATCCTCCTCTTGCCTGAGAGCTTTACAGAGCAGAAGACCCTGCTGGGGCCTATTGTCCATTGATTTTTCAAAAGCATTTGACTTTAGTAGAAGAAATGCAGCCTGGTAGGCCCTCCTGGGCTGAGACATCTCCCATCCACCCTTTACAAAGCTACAAGATTCTGTGACAGATGTGACTCTAGAGATCACTTTTCTCAATGATCCTTGAAGGCTCTGGATTCCAGATAGTGAGCTCCTTGTCCCATCCCAGGAAGAGATGAGCATGTTCTTGATGACAGGATCATCGCTAGGTTTTTGCCTCGCTCTGTCACTAGGTTCTCCTTGCAGCCCTGATGCATAAGTTAAGACCTAGGAAACCCTTTCTGGGCTTTGGTTGATTGAGTGGTGACTGACAGCCCTTGGTATCCTTTGCCCAGAATCCCTTCTCTTTGGTTTCCCCTTGCCCCAGTCTTGGGGGTCTCAGGCTAGAGCCAGAGTCTTCTGTTCTCAGAGCTAAAACTATGCCACGATGCCTTATACATCAGTAGGCTGGTTCCTTCTTTTGTCTGTCAGTCAACTAACATTTATGAAGCATTTCCTAAGTTCCAGGCATTGCACTGAGTGCTAGGGATATTGGAAATTCTTCCCAAGTCCCAGGTGAAATGGTGGTGGCAGCCTGCTTTCTGGCCACTTGTCTCTCTTCTAAAATCCCAGCATATCAAAATACTCCAGTCCATAGAGAAGTTCCTTTATTTGGGCTCTTACTAAGTAGTATTATACTGTTTTCTTCTTTTTTTTAATATTGTTTCTCTTTTATACATAGCACCTAGGGGCTAGAGGTGGTATCTCAGCTTGATTTTGCAGACTCTAGCAGCTATATGACCTGTTCACCTTACGTAACAGGCAGTAAGAAAGTTAAGACAGAAATTCTCTTATGACACAAAGTAATTTTTAAGGGGAGAGACAGGGCAATTGCAGGGAGGACCAGATGAAGAAGTATTTTAAAATAAGGGCACACTACTGACCGTAGGATGGGCTTTTCAAAGGGCCCAGTGGAGGGTATGTAAGAGCATTGTGGGTCTGGCTCTGCCATGGATGGGTAGGAGCAAATAGAGGCAGATGGCCAAGGGAGGGAGCTTATGTGGAGAAGATACTTCCTGAGGGTTTGTTGAAGGATTGGGTGGTTGGTTGATTGATTAATAGGCAGAATTATAGTGACTCCAAGTGGCCCCATAGGATCCTACTCAGAATCTATAAATCTAAGTTGCCATGCCCATCACAGAAGCAATGGTGATATTGATTTGAATATCATTCCCTGAACAAAGAGATGGAATGTAAAGGGTGGGGGGTGGATGTTGCAGTATACACACTTCCAGGTTCTGCTGGATGGCTACAGCAGAGGGTCAGTGAAGTCTTGGGGCCTTACTGGTTGTAGAACAAGGAGGCACAATTGAAGTACTCATTTTCCAAGTCCCAGTCAGGTTAGCTCTGCCCCAGGTGTTGCTCCAAAACTGAGGAATTATCTCCCTCTGGGGAGGATGCTTAGAAGGGTCTTTCTTCCTGGACTGGTAGGAAGGGGAAGAGAAAAGTAAATATGAGGGCCCTATGTCCACTGGCACGTAGTGGGTGCTTAATGAATATTGATTGACTTCTTGACCTGGCTTCCAATCCTCGATGATGAGGGCAGTAAGAATTCTTTTCATTGTGAGACTGGCCATATCACAGGAGTATATCCTTGGGGATCCTGTTTGGCTTTTAAATCTCAGGTTAGATGACAACTCTGTTTTCAGTTCTTACAGGCAATTTTGATTTCAGTATCAACCACTACAGAATGAGGTAAGGGGGAAAAACCAAAAGTTCTGGGTTCTAGTCTATCACGGAATAATTTTATGTCCTCAGCCCAGTTGTCACGGCCCTCAGAGCTTCTACAGTTTTCTACTTCTCTGCTGGCTCTGAATTTCTACCAGGCTATGAATATTCATTTTTTCTGATGCAAGGGAGGAGAAATGAGATGAAAGATTCTTGACAAAAGAAAAATACTGCTGAGAAAACTGCTTGCCTCATTCAACTGCTGTGAAATGAAATACTGGGCTACAGCTGGTCTCCCTTCCATTAACCCTTGGAATGCCTCCCTGCTTAATTAGTGTCTGTATTCAAAGATTAAGAGATCATTGCTGATGGCTAAATTTTGGTGGTTTCTTCATTAAATCAGATGACAACCTTTCTATATCTTAATGGAGGGTTTCATTCACGAATATGTGTGTGTGTGTGTATAAAATGTGTCTGTAGATATATCTCTATATCTATACATATAGAAAGGGGAGGACAAGAAGAGCGGAGAGGGAGGAGAGGAGGAAAAAAGAGAGGCACCTAGAGGTCAGAATGGACAGCATGCTGGGTTTGGAGCCAAGAAGACCTGAGTTCAAATTCCACCTTAGATAATGACTAGTTGTATGACCCTGGACAAATCATTTAATTTGTCCTAGCCTCATTTTCCTCATCTATAAAATGGTAATAGTAATTATATTGGTCTCAAAGGATTATTAGAACAATTGAAATAACATATTTAAAGTATCTTACAAACCTTAAAGTTCTATGAAATGCTGGCTACATATATACATACACACATTTAAAAATGTATGATATATATGTACATACATATATATACACATGTATACATACATATATATGTAGTATGTATACATATATATGCACATATATGTGTGTATGTATGTATATATATGGTATATTATGCCAAGGTGTGTTTCTGCAGACCCAAATCTCCACTGTCTTACCTTTTCAAACGTAAGCTCCTTGAAGGCAGGAACTCCTCACTTTCATATTTCGGTCTCAGCTGCCTGGCACCTAGGAGGTACTTAATGAATACTTGCTGGTGACTTGATCGATACCAACAACAATAACAACCAACCATTGTTTTGATAGCCCTTTAAGGTTGGCAACAGGCTCTAGGTATGCTGTCTCACCTGACACTGAAAACAGCTCTGGGAGACAGGTGGTATTATTTTATCACTCTTGTTATAGATGTAGAAACTGAGTCACAAAAAGTCTAAGCAATTGCTCTGGTTCATAGCTAATAAGTGTCTAAGTCAGGATTGAAACTGAAGTCTTAACTCTAGGGCCTGTCCTCTATCAACTGCACTAGATAGCTGAAACCATCATCATTTTGGTCACTACCACCACCATCATCATCATCATCACCTTCACTAAGTTGCCAATTCATCTGATCTTCAGAACATCTGATCTGAGCTTGGTTTTCCTTGGCTATTGTCCATTTCCAGGATTTCCAGATTGTCAGCATCTGATAGAGTTTGTCCTTTTCTGGGCATAGCCTCCTAGAATTGCATGCATTCTCTGTGCCAAACTGAGATATCCAAAGAGGACTTCAGTCTGATACTCAATTCATGCTAACATATCTTAGGAGGTCTAATCTCACTTTAGTCTACCTTAAGTGAGGCAGAGCATTTAGCCTCAGGAAAGGAATGGTCCCACCATACTCAGAAATAGTCAGACCACATTTGGGGCATTGTATTGCTTTTGGACAGCTGATGAATGGGAGAATGTCTAGGGAAGAAGAACCAATATGGCGAAAATCTAGGACTTTATGCTATCTGAAAATCAACTGGACAGAAATCTTTCCTAGGTTAGTGTGGAAAAGAAATATCACTCATTTCCATAATTCTGGATAGGATACTCCTCTAAATACAGCTGGACATTTAGTCATTTACCAGACCCAGAGCACACTAATGGCTCCAATCCTCAAAATAGCTTCCCATTCTCTGCTCTGCTGGTAAAACTGTGAAACAGTAGAAGACCCTTGATCATCACTGTTGCCAGACATAGACCTCAATCACAAGGGAAGGAGGAAGGAGGGACAAGAAAAGCAAAAATGTTCTCAAGGAAATTTGGTATGAGAGCTGGTAAAACTGATGGCTACAACAACCACATCTGACAGTTTATGCAACACTTGCCTCCCTCTCCAGGAAAGAGGGCTATGCCAAAATCAGCCTAACCTTTTAAAGAAAATAGAATTGGATTGGATCAGTTTGTACATGCAAATGTAGCCTTTATAGCCCAAGGAATGAAAGTGTGACCAGCTCATGGTCCTTGAAATATGAAATGAAGCCACAACCTCAGAGTTACAAGGGTCCTCAGTGGCTATTTTTGGGAAGAATCTCTTCTAGATCTTATCCCCTTGAAGTGGTCTACCCAGCTTTTCTTAAAGATCCCCAGGGAGAGGGAGCCCACCTACTCCTTCTACTACCCCATTCCATTTGGGATGGTTCTAGTTGTTCTCCTGTCCTCATGGGAAATCTGCTTTTCTGTGGTTTCTGCACATTACTCTTGGTTCTACTTCCATAGCCCAACAAATAGATGATGACTGCTTTCTATTGTGTTCCACCCAAATCTTCTATTCTTTAGGCTAACCTAGAAAAGGTTTCTGTCCAGTTGATTTTCACATGGCATGAAGTCCTACAATTTTGCCATATTGGCTCTTCTTCCCTAGACAGTGTATCATGCCCACCAGGAAGACTGTGGTTGACCAATCAATCAACAAATACTTATTAGATGCCTCTAAACATGGGTTACAAAGATAAAAACAAAGCAGCTCCTGACTTCAAGAAGCTGACCTTCTGGGGGAAGGAGTATACCATGTATATATAGACTTAAATATAAAATATATGCCCCCAAAGGTATAAGGTAATTTGAGGGGGGCACTAGAAGAAAACGTTTAGTATAGCACATGGCCCTTGAGCTAAGGGGAGAAGGTAAATGGAAATGCATCCCAGGCCCAGGGAATACTTTGCCTCCCACAGAACCAGAAAAAACCTTTCACTTTGGGCAGCTGGGAGGCACCACAGTGCACAGAGTGCTGAACTTGGAATTAGGAATTCAAAGACTGCCTAAAACATGTACTAGTTGTGTAACACTGATCAAGGCACTTACACTCTCTCAGCCTCAGTTCCCTCATTTGTATAAAATAATAATAACAGCATCCTCCTTCCATAAGTTGTTATGGATACAAATTGTGGTAATATAGATTAAGCACTTTATAAACTTTAAAGCACTCTATAAATGTTAGCTATTAGGGTCGAACTGACAAAGTGGCAAATTTGGACCCGAGGTAAGGAAAAATTTCCTAGCAATTGGTTTCCCTAAATTAGAATCGACTGTCTTGAGAGGGTCCCTTGTTTTTTGGTTTCCTTCCCAAAGGAACCAAAGCTTTAAGCTTACTTGTGCCCCTCACAAGAGAGACCTCTGGACAGAAAATAATTCTGACACTCACCTTTTCTAGGGTTCATCTTATGATGATGAAAGTTATTATTCCCAAACAAGAGTCTTTTCTTACCATTGGTAATATCCATTTTAAAATTCAGGTAGCAGCTGTAGTTGATACACACACAAACACACATGCAAACATATCAAAGATTCAAAGATATTTCATTGATATACTATTGCATGCATATAATGTAAGTTTTACTTTAAAGATAAACTTTATAAATGATAACGAAGAATAATTCCTTCCTTGTTTAGAAATGCCTCTAAAGAAATGTATGATAAAGGAAAAAAGGTACCAAAAGGGAGAAAAAACCTGAAAAGTAAAGGAAATAAAAGAAAATAGAACGGTTATGTGATGGGACCGATGGATAATCAGCTCATTGGCATCATTGGTTTCCTCTAGATGCTGAGAAAACTAGAAGATAGATCCACTGGGGTGTCTTCATGGGAGTACCCAGTCAAGAGTTATCCAGGATAAGCAAGGCATGGATTGGTTGTGATTTGCCTCCATATACAGAAGCCCTCATCACTGAGATCAGAGAATACATGGAATACTGGGATAGATAGATGATAGATAGATAGATAGATAGATAGATGATAGATAGATAGATAGATAGATAGATAGATAGATAGATAGATAGATAGACAGACAGACAGACAGACAAATAGGTAGGTAGACAAGTAGGCAGGAAGACAGATAGATGGACAGACAGACAGATGATAGATAGATAGATAGAGACAGACAAATAGGTGGGTAGGGGGAGGAAGAGGGAGAGAGAGAGAGAGACAGAGAGAGAGGCTGAGACAGAAACAGACATAGACACAGAGACAGAAAAGAGACAGACAGAGACACAGAGAGAGAAAGAGAGAGACAGAGAGACAGACACACAAATATGTGGGTAGGTAGATAGATAAAGTTTTTACCTTAAGAATATTTGAAATTAACAGCAAGGTACCATCTCCCTGATGACTTGTCTGAGTGATTACAAAAACAATAATTTCAGAGAAATTAGATTAATAAGTGTTGAGTACTGTGCATAAGACTGCATTAGTGAAGAGCATGTACTGTAGAACCATGGTGTCCCCGTTTATTTTTAGGAATTCAAAGACAAAACTATGCTTCCAGGCTAAATGTCATTGCTTAGACATGAGGATCATTGGGTCTGGTCCAGTTGTACCTTATACCAAAGGCACAGGGACAAATCAGCCAAGCTTGCTTCCTGGGCATATGAATCAGGGCTTCTTGGAGATCAGTGTCTACCCTAAAGTAATAAACAGCTCATCTCCCACCACCTTCCCTACATCCTTAGTTCTCTTTTTATATAAGCCTGGTCACTATGTTCATAATAATAATTCAAGCTGAAATAGCACTTTAACAACAACAAATTTTAACCAAAGAAACCACCCTATGAGATGGTTAGGATGAAAATTTTCCCCCCTTATTTTAAAGACACAAAAAGGTGAAGAGAACTGTCAGTGATTATAAGGCTAATATTGGGATTAGAATTGAGATTCAATTCCTAGTCTTCTGACTCCAAGTTGAACACTTTGGGGCTACTTCCTCTCTTAGGTTCACCAGATCATCTTCCTCCTTCATGAGGGCACCATCTTCCTAAACACAGGGCTGAGCACTTAACTCCCCTACTCAAGAGTCATTGGTGGCTCTCTACTGCCTGTGGGCTAAACTGCAAACCTTTCCATTTGGCATTTAAAGCTTATCACAAGCTGGATCCAACCTACTAGTAAAGATTCTTCCAAATCGCTGTTTGTCTGTTTCCTTGGCAATACTCGGTCTCTAAGCCTGTGCACAGACTGTCTCCCTCATGCCTGGAATACGTCCTTCTCCACTTTAGCCTTGTAGAACACTTGATTTCCATCAAAGCTCCCTAAGGAAATAACAACCACTACCACCACCATCACTGCCACCACAAAAACAACAATAACAGTAATAACCAGCACTTATGTTGTTCTTTAAGGATTTGCAAAGTGTGATATGTTATCTTATTTGATCCTAACAACCTTTTAATTAGGTGCTACCATTGTATCCTCATTTTACAGGTGAGGAAACTGAGTTCCACTCAGTTTCCATGTGTCCTTCTTCCACTATAACATACTGAGTTTTCTTTTGGTAGAGTGGTCCTAGCCATGCCTGTCAAGATGTATCCATCAGTTGTTTTCCTGAAACTAGACAAAGGGATTCTTAATATGAAGTCTGTGAACTTTAAATGTATAGAGAGAGCAATAGATGATAGATAAAGAGATAGATAACTGATAGAAAGATAGAAGAGATAAGTAGATAGATATTTTATATAAAATTGTCAAAGAGGTCTGTGACTCAAAAACAGGTTAAGAACCCCTGATGCCATAGATGGTGATTTGTTTCTCCCAAATATACTCAAGTTCCTTCAGCTTCCCTGATCTAAAGATGGCCTCACTATCAACTCAAGGATTCTTTATTCCCAATAACTTGAACTTTTCTCTCTCCTTCTGCTTGTGGTAATACTATAAATATACTTTGATGGAGATAAATTATACCCTCTGCAAAATGGCCCACAAGGCAGGTTTTCTATGACAATGGAGGGTTGGTATTTTCCCTCTTAACATTCATGTTCTGTCTCCCCGATGCAAGAGAAAGGCAGGAGACAAAAGTAACTGACGATCACCAGTAATTTCAGCTTCAAAACTGAGTATGCTCATTTTGCCTCCATTGAAATCTGAATCCCAGATGCCCCTCTCCCTAAAAGCCTGTGTTTATCATGACTAACTTGGCTAGAAGGAGGCTTCATTTTGGTGTTTTTTTCCAAGCTCAGCTCAGCAGGACAAGCACTACGGTCTCTATCAGACTGCCATAGGGTCTGCTCCCTTTATTAATTTATCAGTGCACCAGTAAGTGCATAGCCAGGAAGCTACTGTTATGAAGTGACCCAAACTTTATTTAATGACTAAACACCATCTATTGCTTCCATGCCGGCCTGCCTATCTGGGAAAGGAAACAGGATGGACACCCAGCCAGCTACTTCTTCCCTGCTGTATGACATCATTAGTCTTCTTGGTGGAACTCAAGCTTCTAATTTTTACCAACATTGCCCAAGCCCTCTTTTACTGCCTTTGCCTAGGAGACATGGGCAGTTGTGGTTAGAATCCTTACTGCAGTTGCTTTGCCCAGAACAAGGATCACCATGGGACAAGGTAGCTTGGGCTCCCAAGGTGCCCACTAACAGACTCTCAGTGAATGCAAAACAAGGAAGCCAGTCACAAAAAGGTGATTCAAAACTTTAAGTAGATGACAAAGAGAGAAAAGTCAGTAAGGGCAAACACAAGTTGACTGAATGTAGCTGATTTTGAGGGTATTTGTCCTTTTAGAAACTTGTAGCCCCATGACATGGTGGAAAGATTAGATCTATGGATTATGTTATGTTTGAACAAGGTGACTGTTAACATTCTCTTTCCAGCTCCAAATCTGTGGTCCCATTATTGGAGCTGAAGGTGACTCTTTCACTCATAATTAAACTTTTCTTTCTTCATCCATCAATTAGCCTCTGTCTAAACATACTTATCTCATTTTGTCTTTATACTTTATCATTTATTTTCAAATGCTATCTATAAAATGATAATATAAGTATATAAATAATATAAAATTGTAATCATCTAACCAGATGATCTCTGAGCCCCCTTTCAGATCTCATTCTATGATCTCAAGGTCCTTAAGAACATTGTCTATCCTGGCAATTCACAGACAAAACTTTCTCAAATTCTATTCAACAAATACTTATTAAATGACTGTTTTCCATGATTTTTACCACCAATGTCCTTCTCTGTCAGGCAAAATAATATCAAATAAGATAATATTTGCAAAACACTTTGCACAATTCCTAGAACACAGTAGATGATTATTCCCTTCCCCACACTCCTATCTACCACCAAAGCCTTGCTCTGTTTGCTTTGTTACAATATGACCATTTCATTGGTGTCTCAAACACAAACTCTGGCTGTGTCTCCCAGACTGGAAATGGGAGGACAAAATGCCTGTTGTGTGGAGATCAGCCTAACTAAGTAGGGAAAGTATCACTACCAAATTGGCCACAGTATGATGACATTTTTGGCTACACTAGCATTGAAAATCATCCCCTAAAGTTGTAGGGTAGTTGCAATCTGCATTGGTGGAAGGTGAAGCCACATTAATGTAACCACACACTATTGAAAAAAAAGAAGCACACAATTTTCCAGTTGTCAGAGACCATCCAATTGCACTCAAAGTCAAAAAGGAATAACCACTCCACCATTCATGACAAGTGGTCACATACATGCATACCAGTCTGCCTAACTGAATTTTCAATAAGTGTGAAAAAGATGTCATCTATGCCTTTCTCCAAGTCGCTAGTCTCACTGTGAGCATTCTATCACTACACAGTAGGTAAAATATTGATGCATGTCCAAAAAACATCAGTACTGGGAAAATGAAGACTAAAGATGAGACAATGCCTGCCTTTGTGGTGCTTAGAATGCCTTCCAGCATTCCCAGTATCACCGTTTTACAAATTGTGAAACTGAGGCAAGGGAAAGCTAAGACCACATCCAGGACATTAATATCAAGATCTCCACAAGCAGCTAGGTAATCTTGTGGATGAAATGTCAGATTTAGAGTCAGAAAGACCTGAGTTCAAATCTGGCCTTAGACACCTACAAGCTATGTGACCCTTGGCAAGGCATTTAAACCCTCTGAGCCTCATTTCCTCATCTGTATGATAGGAATAATAATAATAGTGCCCCCTTACTTCCAGAGTTAAGAGGATCAAATGAGGTAACACATGTAGAGTTTTACAAACTTCGAAGTGCTCTTTAATGTTAACTATATTTTATATTCTGCCTCGCTTACAGTCTATCATTCTTTTCCTGAGTATACACTTAGTTGAACTGGTATCTGGCAATAAATCAAGTCAGATGAAGAAACATTTATTAAGCACTCAGTGGGTGCCAGGCACAGTGCTAAGTGCTGGGAGTCAAAGAAAGGTGGCAGGGGAACAGCCCTAAAGTTCAAGGAGATCACAAAACAATGGAGGACAGATGAGATGCAAACAGTTGCCTTGGACCAAGATTAATACAGGTTAATTTGGAGACAATATCAAAGGGAAGGCACCAATTAAGGAGGGCCAGGAAAAGAGTCTTGCAGAAGATGAGATTTTAGCTGGGACTTTAGGAAATCCAGGAGGTAGAGATGAAGAAGGAGAGATTACAGAGCTTTCTCTGTGACATTGACAAAGCCTCTGTGGACACAAAAGTGAACCTCTCCTTCTGCCTGTGGGGGAGGAAGAGAAATTCCCTTGGGGTGCCTTTATGAGCCCTCCCATCATTGCCTCACTCCACCAGGAACTTTCCAATTCCTGTAACATGCGACCTTCTAAGCACCAACAGAAATTGAAGAGCTCAGTATAATTCCGCTCCTTGTTCTGGGCCACCACTAACATGATCTTTAGGTTTCCCTAAGAGCAGTCACTTTCTACTTCACTAGGGCTCATGTGTACTTGCTTCCTTGCAAAATGATCATTTAGTCATGCTATGCTACCTCAGTGCCAGAGGACTAGCCACGCTTGACCACCATAGGCTATTGATGGCTCAATCAGTTAAAAAATGAACCATAAAACAGAGATGCAAAGGGTTGGCCTGTGAATTATAATATGTGTTCCTGAGTGGGTGTGATCATCTGTATGCATTTTTGTGGTCACAGCTGCTTTGGTGTAACCTCAGGTTTTTTTTTTTCCTTTTATTAGCAGAAGCCTGTTGAGGGAGGTGGAGGGAATGATTTATTATTGCAGCCCCTATTCCAATATACAATTAATCGACATTCATAGACAGCATCCACGCTTTGGCCAGCACATGCAGAATATTCAAAAATTAAACAAAATAAAACAGAAATTGAACTTTTGCTGTTTGTAAGGGGATACTAACCAAGAGAGAGCTGCTGAACAAGCTTTTGAGGCCTCCCATGTGTGCAGAAATCTCCATGGAATCAGATTACATTCTGTAGCCAAACATAAATGTTCAGAGAAACCAGGTAATAAAATTTTCATGCATAATCTGCAGCTTGGAACTGAGAAGATTATTTTTAAATTGAATGTTTTCATTAAAAAAATATTTTTTTCCTAATATGCCAACCTACATACTTAGACGCAAAGGAAGTCCATCCTGTGACAAAGAATAAACATTTGACAAATGCAACTGGCAGGATGACTGCCTGTGACAGGGTATAACACATTCTGCATCCACAGTCCCTCACTTGCCTATTGAGAGTAAGACAATGTACTGAGGGGGCACAGAGCATAATGAAAAGAGAGTTGCATTTGGAGTCAAGGGACCAGGCTTCAAAGCCTACCTTGATTGCGAATTTCTTTCATAGCTTTGACAAAGTCACTAAAACTTTCTAGGATGCAGTTTCCACATTTATAAATCAAGGGAGGTGTTCAAGATCACCTGGAAGGCACCCTAAATCCATGACCACTTGGTTTCTGAGGCACAGATGGAGAGTCGCCATCAATCAGAACTCAGCTGCCTTTCAATGTTATTTTCAGTTATTGAAGTTATTGTCTACAATCTTCTTTGGGCTCCTCTTAGTCCTCTCTACCACCACCAACTTGCATTGATTTATTTTTTTTTCTTTTTTAACATTTTTATTTTAAGTTTAGAGTTACAAATTCTAACACCCACCCCCTCCTTTCCCCTCTACCTGAAACAGTAAGCATTCAGGTAGAGGTTATACATGTGCAAATCTGTAAAACATTTCCATATTAGTCATTTTGTACAAGAAGACTTGAGTAAAAGAAAAAAAAATGAAAAATAGCATGCTTCAGTCTGTATTCTATCAATATCAGTTCTTTCTCCAGAGGTGGATTACATTTTTCATCATGAGTCCTTTGGGATTGTCTTGGATCATTGCATTGCTGAGAATAGCTAAGTCATTCACAGTTCTTCATTGAACAATATTGCTATTATTATGTACAATGTTCTCCTGGTTCTGTTTACTTCACTACTACTTCAGCATCAGTTCATTTAAGTCTTTGCAGGTTTTTCTGAAATCATCCTGCTTATCATTCTTTTTTTAAAATTAATTTATTTTGATTTATCAACAATCACTTCCATATGCTTTTGAATTCAAAATTTTTCTCCCATTTCTTCCTTACCACTCTCCCCAAGATGGCGCACAATCTGATATAGACTATACATATACATTCCTATTAAACATATTTTCACATTAGTGATGTTGTAAGTAAGAATTAGAACCAATAGGAGGAACCATCCGAAAGAGGAAAGAAAACAAAAAAATAGCAAACAGTATTCTTCAATCTGTTTATCATTTCTAATAGCACAATAATATTCCATTACAATCATATACCACAGCTTATTTAGCCATTCCCCAATTAATGAACATCTCTTTGATTACCAGTTCTTAGCCACCACAAAAGGAGCCGCTATAAATATTTTTGTACAATTAAGTCCTTTTCCCCTTTTTTTGGATGTCTTTGGGGTATAGACGTAGCCGGTATTGCTGGCTCAAAGGGTATACAAAACTTCATAACCCTTTGAGCATAGTTCCAAATTGCTCTCCAGAATGGTTGCAGAAGTTTACAACTCCACCAGTGGTACAATAGTGTCCCAGTTTTCCAACATCCAACATTTTCCTTTTTGGTTTTTTTTTTTTGTCATATTAGCCACTCTGATAGGTGTGAGGTGCATTTCTCTAATCAATAGTGATTCAGGGCATTTTTATATGACTATAGATAGCTTTTATTTCTTTGACTGAAAACTGCCTATTCATATCATTTGACTATTTAGCAGTTGGGGAATGACTTGTATGTTTTATAAATTGGACTCAGTTCTCTATAAATTTGAGAAATGAGGCCTTTATCAGAGATAGTTGTTGCAAATTTCCTCCACAGTTTTCTGCTTTCCTTATAATTTTGCTTGCATTGGTTTTGTTTGTGCAGAAACTTTTAGATACACTTTTATATAATCAAAACTATCTTTTTCACATTTTGTCATGCCATCTTTATCTTCTTTGGCCCTAAGTTCTTCCCTTACCCATTAATGTAATAGATTAACTATTCCATGCTCTCTTACTTTGTTTAACATATGCCCTTTAGGTGTAAATCATGTACCTATTTTGACCTGATCTTAGTAAGCAGTGTGAGATGTTGGTCTATATAGAGTTTCTGTTATACTGTTTTCTAGTTTTCCCAGAAATTTTTTTCAAATATTGAGTTTTTGTTTCAAAATTTTGTATCATAGAGTTTATCATATTCTAGATTACTATGGTCATTTACTATAATGTAATTTGTACCTCATATAGTCCACTGATCCACCACTCTATTTCCTAGCCAGTACAAGATTGTTTTAATCATTACCACTTTATAATACAGTCTGAGATCTGTTATGGCTAGACAACCTTCTTTCCTACTTTTTTTCATTGATTTCCTTGATATCCTTGAGCTTTTGTTCCAAATGAATTCTGTTGTTATTTTTTTCTAGTGCTATAAAATAGTCTTCTGATAGTTTGATTGTTATGAAACTGGATAAACATATAATTTAGGTAGAATTGTCATTTTTATTGTATTGATTTGGCCTACCCATGAACAGTTAATATTTTCCTAGTTGTTTATATATGACTTCATTTGTGTGAAATTGTTTCATAGTTGTGTTCATATAGTTCCAGGGTGTGTCTTGGCAGGTAGACTCCAAAGTATTTTCTACTGTCTATGGTTATTTTAAAAGCAATTTCTCTATCTCTTGCTGCTGGGCTTTGTTGGTAATATATAGAAATGCTAATGATTTATGTGGGTTCATTTTTATCCTGCAACTTTGCTAAAATTCTTAATAATTTCAAGTATTTTTTTAATTGATTCTCTAGGATTTTGTAAGTATAACATAATATCTGCAAAGACTGACAGTTTTGTTTCCTCATTACCTATTCTAACTCCTTCAATTTCTTTTTCTTTTCTTATTGCTAAAGCTAACATTGCTAGTATAATATTGAATAATAGTGGTGATAATGGGCATCATTGTTTCACCACTGATCTTATGGGGAAGGCTTCTAGCTTATCTCCATCACATATGATGCTTGCTGAAGGTTTTAGGTAGATGCTACCTATCCTTTTAAGGATGACTCCATTTCTTCCTATGCTCTCTAGTGTTTTTAATAGAAATGGGTGTTGTATTTTCTCAAAAGCTTTTTTCTGTATCTATTGAGATAATCAAGTGGTTTCTGTTAGTTTTGTTGTTGGTATGATCAATGATGCTGATAGCTTTCCTAATATTGAACCACCCCTGCATTCCTTGTATAAATCCCACCTGGTCACAGTGTATGATCCTTGTGATATATTGCTGTAATCTCTTTGGTACAGTTTTACTTAAAATGTGTGCATCACTATTCACTAGGGAAATTGGTCTACAATTTTCTTTCTCTGTTTTGACTCTTCCTGGTTTAGGGATCAGTACTACGTTTGTGTCATAAGAGGGATTTGATGGGACTCCTTCTTTCCCATTCTTCCAAATAGTTTACACAGTATAGGAGTTCATTGTTCTTTAGACATTTGGTAGAACTCACTTGTAAATCCATTTGATCTTGGAGATTTCTTCTTAGGGAATTCATTGATGGATTATTCAATTTCTCTTTATAAAATTGGATTATTTAAATATTCCTCCTCTGTTAACCTGGGCAATTTATGTTTGGTAAAAGCCACCATATCAACCAATGTCACTTGGGTCCCTTTTATCTGCTGAGATGACCTGAATTATAAACCCAGAATCTTCTGGTAGTCAGGTGAACAATATTTGCTTGGACTTATTTCTCCTAAAATATGTGCAGAGATTTTCTATGTACATTATGCACCTCTCAACCTTGGAATTGCTCATGGAGAATACCACTGTTGATGCCTTAAGACAGAGTCAGATTCTCTTCCTCAGTCAAAAAAGAAGTCCTCCCCACCCCCACCACCCCCCACCAAAGTCTCAATACTGATAATCTACACAAGTAGAATAGCAAGGGAAAAATCCTGGCCCAAAAGGATTCTGTCCACCCATAGAGAGGATGCAGTTGAAATTTTCGCTTAAGGATCCCAGGTTAGTTGGCTAGTTTCTCTTTGCAAGATTCGATTAATGTTTCAAGTGCTGACACAATAGTAATAACTTATATATTCATCATTGCATTGGAAGTACTGTAACATTGTTGAATGGAAGTTCCTCGAGTGGACAGCTTCTTTTTTGTTGGGTTGTTAAGTCCCCAGTTCCCTAGAACATTCTTTAGCCCTGGGAAGAGGGGAAAGGAAGACTGAATCTGTGATTCACAGAACCCATGATTCCAACAGGATAAGGAATTCCCAGTAAAAACATTACTTAGTAAAAATATGTATGAGTCTACCAGAAGGGAAAATATGTCATAATGAATATGATGTACAAATACTATGTAGTCAGGATGACTTAGGTTTATAATGCTTTGCTGACCCTCATGTGGTATGGGACCCTGGGAAAATCACTTCTACTCACCTTCAGTTTTCTCATCTGCAAAATAGGGATAATATCAACTAGACCTTACTCCACAGGATTATTGTGAGGCTCAAATAAGATAATGAAGATTATTATCTTTGTATCCTTGTCCAAGTCACTTATCCTTTAGATCTCCACTTTTCCAACTACCATCTGAGAGAGTTTAGCCTTGATGGCCTCCAAACTCCTTTATGTTGCCTAGGATTTAGGATCTCAAGCTCTGATGACTAACTTTAAGGTTCACAAAACCCTTGCATAGCCCTACCACAGGCTCATCCATCTACAGTTGAGCATACACCCCAAATCTGTCAAGTCTAACCCCCTCAATTTACAGATCCAGGAACGGAGAAAAGGCAAAAGACTTGGCCAAAGTCATGCAGAAAGTAGGTGGTGGAGTTTGGACTTAGGCATCTCTCTTCTGCCTCAGAAGGCTGAGCTCATCCTGCTCTGATGTGTTGTCCCCTCTTCTTATTGGGGGAAGAGCAGAGGGAGTTTCCTATACCCCTAGGAAATGTGAGATCCTTATCGTATCTGCATATGTGTGTATGCTATTTTGTTTGGCCAGATTCAGTGAGGGGGAAAATTGGATTCTATACCAAAAGGAGAGGTTCCTTTCACATCATGCCAGATAACTGGTATGCTCTGAGTGCCTAATATTTAGACTGCTTTCAGATTATGTCTCTGCTCTGGTCAAGAATATTCAATGGTTTCTTCTTGTCTACACCTTGAAATCTAAATTCCTGTGCTTGGCCTTCAAGGCCTTCATTATCTAATCCTAACAGTGGGGACATTTTTTATCTGTTTTTTTTCATCTTCCACAACAATTAGTAGAGTACTACCCATGAAATGACACTCTCAAGGCCTCTCCCTCCCCATTGGTCATTCCACCACCTAGTCCAGACTCAAATCTTTCTAGTCATTGCTGATTTTCCCCTTTCCCTCACACTCCACATGCAATTAATTGACAAATCCTGCAAATTCTTCTTCCCCAATTCCTCTCAAATTGACCTTCTCTCCAAATACTTTAAATGCTGCCTTACTCAACATGAAGCAAACATTCTGTGTTCTTCTTCCAAGGGGAAGTTTGGCATAATGTAGAGACTACTGGACTTGGAATAAGGAAGTTTGGTGGTAAAATTAGTTTCTGCCACAGACAAATGTCTGTGTGGTACTGGACAAGTCATTTCAGCCTCAGTTTCCTGACATGTAAAATTTGGATGATGACATCTCATGTGCAATTCAAGAATTATTCTGAGGTTCAAATGAGATAATGTATGTCAAGCACTCTGTAAAATTGAAGGTGTTATATGAAATTCAGTTCTTATCATTATAGATGGGAGAAGTTGGACAAGCATGGCACAGTAGAGACAGCCCTGGCCCAGGAGTCAGAGGAACTTGGTTCAAATCTCACTTCTGCTGCTTATAACCTGGGGGACCTTGGACAAGTCAGCTGGCCCTTTTACACCTCAGTAAAATGTGAGGCTTGGACTGGGCGGCCTCAGAGGCCTCTCTCAGCTTCAAGATCTATAATTTTATGACCAACTTGTGGAGGTTAGAGATAAATAGATTTCAATCTTTTATAAGACAGAACTTCCTGACCTGATATTTTCAAAAACAGAATAGATTGTCTCAGGATGTAGTAAGCTCCCCATTACTAGTGCTATTCAAGCAAAGGAGAGGTGACCACTTGTCAAGGATTCTTTTAAAAGGATTATTTCTTATAATCCCTTTCCACTCAAAAATTTTCATTATGTAGCTGACTCTGCAGCTTCCTCTGACTATAATTACCAGGAGTATATTATTTCCAGATTCCAGGAATGAGGCATGGAAGTTGAGTGAAAATGCTACTTTGAAGGGTCTCAAGACATTTTCACAGAAAGAAAGGAAGAAAGAAAGAAAGAAAGAGAGAGAGAGAGAAAGAAAGAAAGAAAGGGAGGGAGGAAGGAAGGAAGGAAGGAAGGAAGGAAGGAAGGAAGGAAGGAAGGAAGGAAGGAAGGAAGGAAGGAAGGAAGGAAGGAAGGAAGGAAGGAAGGAAGGAAAAACATTCCATGCAACTTGACCACCTCAACAACATTCATTCCTGTTATGCTGATTTTTCTCTGGGTATGCATCCCCCCAGTTCAGACAACTTGAGAAGGGATTGATAAGAATTTAGGGATAAGACAAGCATTTTGAAGCAAACTGGCCTCTTGGGCAGTGTTTCTTGAAGGTGCATATTGATTTTGACCAAATACTGGTGATTATGAGTTGATCCTAAATTAAAAAACAAAAAACAAAAAACCTCCCACCATGGGAACCATAAGAAAAGACCCGGAAAGTGGGGGCTCAGCAGTAGAAATGGATGCCAGACTAGCTCCAGGGCATCCTAGCTTGGTTGGTGCCTTTTAGGATTAAAAAGAATAGCAGTCAGATCACAAAAGATGGTCTTCCTCTTCATTTGATTCTGACTCTTAGCCATAATAGCTGTGATAAAGCCCACCTGGAACACAGAATTAGCCTCTTGCGGCTGATCTATTGGTCTCTTAGCCCAGTCTCTTGGTAGTTCAGCGGAAAAACAGAAAAGGAAATGCTTGGGGTCAGCACATTTTCAATATCCAGGTTAAGCCTTTCCAAACAAATCCATTGGCTCGAGAGAAGCTTCTTGCCTTTTAATCACTTTTCAGATTCAGATAGGCCTCAATTCTAATTAGACTTGGCCTTGTTTAAAGTGAAACCAGGATACATGTTAGAGCTAAGCTAGCAGGACCCAGAGAACTTTGGATATTATCTCAGAGCAGTTCTCTTAAAAGACAAAAAAATCTCAAGCATTCTGCATCATTTCCATATCTTTGGAAGCGAGAGCTAGAGCTAAAAGCAGAACCTTAGAGGTCACTTAGTCCAGACCTTAATTTTACAGCAGAAGAAACTGAGGTTATGGGGTAGTTGGCTTAGAGCTAAAAAAGAACTTAGAGGCCAGCCAATCTAACCCTCTCATTTTTACAAATGAAGAAACTGAGGCTGAGAGAGTTCAGGGATTTTCTGAAGGCCATGCAGTCAGCGAGTGTCTGAGTCAGGATATGAATCCTACTCTTTCTAACTTCAAGTCAGCACAAAGTGCTTAGAATGTGCCAATCATTGTGCTAATAGCTCGTGATACAATGTGAGCAAACACTGGGACAGGCCCTGGCCTCAAGGAGCTCACATTCTAATGGGGAAGAAACTAAAGAAAAAGAGCTAAAAAGAGGTTGCAGGGATGGGAGAAGAAATCCATGTAGTGGCCCAAGTTTGATTCAAGAACAGAGCCAGAAGAGAAGTGAAGGCATGAGCACAGCTGGCCTGAGTCCTTCCTCAAAATGGAGGCCCTGGCACACTTACACACCAGAGGAGGGGTTGCTGAGATGGACAATCACCCAAAAGGAGAGGGCCACAAACACAGAGGCATCTTCCAGGGAGAGGGAGATGCTGCAGCCTGGCAAGGCGGTCTGGAGAGCCAGAAGCAGAGCTGGGAAAGGAGGGAAGGGGGATGCAGCAAAGCAGCAGTGGCTAGCCCAAGGGCACTCACGTCAAAGGTTGGACTTGAGTGTAGATACTCTGACGTCAGGGGCATCTAGGTGATGCAATGTATAGAGAGCCAGGCCTGGAGTCAGGAAGACTCATCTTCCTGAGATACTTACTAGCTGTATGACCCTGAGCAATTCACTTCACCCTATTTGCCTCAGTTTCCTCATCTGTAAAATAAGCTGCAGAAGGAAATGGCAAACCACTCCAGTATCTCTGCCAAGAAAACTCAGAATGATGTGACTGAACAACTCTGACTTTACAGCCACTGCTCTTATTGGTACACTATTCTCTCTCTCCAATAAAATGTCTCACCAAGATACTGGTGAATGGCTTATATCTGCAATAAGCTAAGTCATCTGCATTCAGACTGTTAGATAATGAAGTCCAAAAGAAAGAAGAGAAAAAGAAAGAAGACAGACTGAGAGAGGAGAGAACAAAAGAAAGGGAGAGGGGGAGAGAGACAGAGGGAGAGACAGAGGGAGAGAGAGACTGAAATTGAGGGTGAGGTATACTGGTATACTCCAATATACCAATGGATACATCAATCCACAGAGTACACATATATTTAGCTTTTGAACCCAACTCTAGAGCCAAGAATCTTTGCCCTGTATGATGTTGTTTCCCTAGAAGACGTCTGGCAATCAGGTGATGGATTGGTCTGGACACTTTGTGTATCCAACCATAAAGGCATCATGGTGTAGACTGAGGTTGGGACTATGGGGGGTTGGGGGGTTGCCATCTGCACAAGTGCAGAGAGTGCCTCACCCTGTGATTTTCTCATCAGCCCTTAAAGTTTTGATGCATTCAGGATAATACAAGGTCATTTAATTAAAGTCAATTGAATCAGAGATAGAGAAAATGATATTCTGCTGCCTCATTGATTAGCTTTACAAATAACTCTTCTCTTGTTATACTGGGAGATCATTTAGAAGGAGGAAGTGGTAGACAGAGTATTGCAGGGATTAAAGGACAGTCTAAAAGGCACTGACTAACCGTGTGATCTCAGACATTCCATAATTAATCTTTGCAGGGCCTCTGCTATGTTCTGTACAAAAATCAAGCTTAATACTTTCCCATTTTAGTCCTATAAGGGCCTAATTAGGGTAAAAAAAAAATCATCTGCTGTTTCTGCCATACAAAGATGAGGCCCT
The DNA here is from genome assembly GCF_003287225.1 of Phascolarctos cinereus. Taxonomy (NCBI): domain Eukaryota; kingdom Metazoa; phylum Chordata; class Mammalia; order Diprotodontia; family Phascolarctidae; genus Phascolarctos; species Phascolarctos cinereus. The sequence continues at coordinate 470,433,195 of NW_027555958.1, forward strand.
GGCTGCCATCGGTATCAAAGGCCCGTCAGCTGTTTATCCATCGGATGAAATCGCCCAGACGCACTGTCCTGCCCAGTCTCCTTTCTGACTGCCAGCAGCATAAACCTGGGAAGACAGAGTGGTGCTATGGAGCAGAGTCAAGCGATCTGATCCAGTGGAGGACTGTGTCCATACCCTTGGCCTCTAGGCCTTGGGCATCCAATAAATGCTGTTAATTGTACAAGTGAAGTGGAGCGCATGCTCCCTTCTACTCATTATATTCCCTACTGGGCTAATTGGAAAAGCATTGGGAACCAGTCTGGTCTTTCCATGATGGAACAGTCAGATCTCAGATTCTAGTAGTATGTTGGAATTCTAAGGAAGTTAGTCTTGAAGTAAGGAACACTAGAAAAAAATGAAAATGCTGCCCATGTCTCTTAATAAAGGTCTGCCTCCCTGTCCTAACCCCTTAGCAAGGCAATGATCAGGAATTTCTGGATTTGGCACATGGATTAAGAAACAATAAATTTTTAAGACATTATTTTGTTGGGGAGACCCTGAGACCTCAATCACCTTTTGGGTAGAGGCAAAAATCTCAGGCCAGGTAGGAGTTCACCTGAAAGTCAGAGGATCCCATGGGATATGGAATGAAACTGAGAGGTCATCATATCTAACTCATTTTATAGAGGAAGAGCCGTTCCGCAGAAAGGAAGGGACGCCTGTGACTGCCCAGTTTGTAAATGTCTGAGCCCAGATTCCCACTCTGGTTCCATGACTCCAAACTTAGCACTCTTTCCACAGTTCTGCACAGCCTCATTCTGGACACGCTGACCCCCAGGAGCCCTCCCATCTCTGTGAATCCCAGTGAAAAGACCATCCTCCATGCACAGCACCAGGTACTGAAACCCCTCACTGCTCTAGAGGGCAAACTCTATTACCACCTCCTCCATAAATTAATGACTCAATAAGTGCCCACTATACGTCAGACACTTTGCCAGGTCCTGAGGATACAAGGACAAAGAACGAAACAATCTCAGATTGCTGGAAGCTTCCATGCCACTGGGGGAGACAGGAACATACAAAATATTGAGAAAATAAAAAAACAAAAGGGGGGTTTTCAGGGAAAGTGGGAACATTTGAGGGGATCAGGGAAGACTTAGTGTAAAAGATAATACTTGAGCTGCTTCTGGAAGGAAGATGATTCAGTGAGGCAAAGGTAAAGAGGAAGTTCATTCTAGGCATGAGGCACAGCCCACTGCAAAGCCATGCAGACAGGAACTGAACCGTGTAGAGGGAAGAACAAAGGAGAGGACTGCTTGACCAGAGCAGAGTCTAGGAAGCTTAGTAATATCCAGTAAGGCTGGACACATAGGCTGGGGCCACAAAGCATCCTCTGACCCCATGGTCCCTCCCCACCTTCCAGCTAAAAACTCTCAATGTCCTCAACTGTTCTTAGAATATTTTGTCTAGAGCTCCCCTTTGTTTTTAGAATGTTCTACCTTATATTGTACACATTGTGGATACACTCTCTTCCTTCTTCCCAATTGGATTATAAATTGCTTGAAAACAGGGACTGTGTTGCTCTGTGAATTCCAAGACCTTAGCCCGGTACCTGACACACAATATGCTCTTAAGCGATGGGTAGTAAAGCCAATTAACTTATGTCTCAAAATGGATACCTTGGAGGTGAACACAGTGTTGCAGACAGAGTGCTGAACCTGAGGCATGAAAACTTGGGTTTGAAACCAATCTTAGAGACCTTTTAGCCATATGACCGTAGGCCATTTATTTATACGGCCATTTAAAATCTCTCAGACTCAGTTTCTTCATCTATAAAATTGCTTAACTCAAAGTGCTGTGAGATTTAAATTTTTCAGCATTAATTTCTTAAGCACCTACTATGTGCCTGGCACTGGGCCAGGCAATGGATATACAAAGACCGAAATGTAATAGTGTTTGTCCTCAAGTGACTTCCATTCTATCAAGAGAAGCATTATGTACATATAAAGTATGTATAATAGATACAAAGTAAATATAATATGATTTGGGGAAAAGTACTAGCAACTGAAGGATCAGAATAAAATATTATGTAGATATGACTCATGTATGTGTAGATCTCTCTATCTCTCTATCTGTTTATCTATCTACACATCCATCCATCTATCTCCACATATATATCATATGTATATATAAACGTATGAGTCATTTTGTATATGTGTGTACCTATGCAGCCACACACGAGTCATAGTGTGTATGTATGTGTGTGTATATATATGTATGCATCTACATATATATGTCCTTGTGCAAAAGTGTATATGTATATATCCACACATATATGAGTCATTGTGTGTGATATATATATATACATGCATGTATATATGTATGTATGTATATATTCACACATGTATGATTCATTGCAGAGGAAATCTTTAAGATTCTCTGTGTGTGTGTGTGTGTGTGTGTGTGTGTGTGTGTGTGGATACTGTCTCATTAACCATAAACCACTATGTAAACATCAGTAATTCATTATTCCTCACCTTCCCTGTACCAGGTCAACAATTTTCATAGTGCTCGGCACACAGTAGGCACTTAATAATTACTTGTTGATTGGTCAGTTGATGTGAACTAGTAACATCTGCTTCTTGCTGGTTAATGTCAGTATTATCCTACCTGTCTATATAACTTCTCAAGTGGGCCCATATCAATGACTTGTAATGGACCCAGCTCCACTTGTACCCAGCTGTGCTCTGGGTACCATTGACAAGCCAATTAATTCCTCACTTCCCCTACTGCCCATCTAGGATCTCAAAGTAATATTCACAATTTCAAATTAATAACAAAAACTTTCATCTCATTCAGAAATGTGGCTGCATCTGTCAGGTACGCATTACTGATGAAAAGATCCTATGGATTAAGTAGCCTATTGGATAGGATTATGTCAGCTTAGAAAGAACCCCCCCCCACTGGGAGAATTCAAAGTTAGTCCATGATTTATTGTCATTCATTACTCTATGAATATGGATGTAATATTCTCTATTCACCCAGCATCCTAACAAGCTTTCAACATCTGTCAACAGAAATTATTGACCTTATTGAATAGCTGAGAAAGTGAGTCCCAGGGAGATCTGTCCCTTAAAATACCACAGAGTAGAAGAGGAAGAATAAATTAACTAGGGTATACAGACTACCAGTCTGTATACCCAGTCTATATAGCCAGTATACAAGCCAGGAGCTTGTCCGTCTTATGCCCCCTTTATCATTAAAAGGTTCATTATAAGGAGGATGGCCCATAGTTTTAGCGCTGGAAGGTATTTTTGAATTTGCCTCATCTAACACCCTCAGTCTAAGGTCACACAGGTAGAATGCACATTATCTGAGTTAAGATTCAAACTCAGGACTATGCTAAATCAGAGAATAACATAATCTCAGGTGTGGAAGGGCCCTTCATGTATGATGTATTCCTTTTTTTTTTCAATTTTTTAACATTTTTGTTTAAAGTTTTGGGTTCCAGATTCTATCGGTCTCTGAGATTATAAGTAATCAAATATAAGTTAGACGTGTGCAATTATGTAAAGCATTTCCATGTTAGTCATTTTATACAAGGAGACTCAAATAAAAGAAAAAAATGAAAGTGAAAAATAGCATGCTTCAGTCTGTATTCAAATAAGATCAGTTCTTTCTCTAGAGGCAGATAGTATGCTTCATTGTTAGTCCTTTGGGATTGTCTTGGATCATTGGATAGCTGAGAATAGCTAAGTCATTCACAGTTCTTCATAGAACAATATTGCTGTTACTGTGTACAGTGTTCTCCTAGTTCTGTTCACTTCACTGTGCATCAGCTGATACGAGTCTTTCCATGTTTGTTTGTTTGTTTCTGAAATCAGCCTGCTTGTCTTTTCTTATAGTACAATAATATTCCATTACAATCATATACCACAGCTTATTTAGCCATTCCCCAAATAATGGACATCCCTTTGATTACAATTCTTAGCCACCACAAAAAGAGCTGCTATAAGCATTTTTTTTGTACAGTTAGGTCCTTTTCCCTTTTTTTGAATATCTTTGGGATATAGACCTAGTTGGCATTGATGAATCAAAGGGTTATGCGCAGCTTTATAACCCTTCGGGCATAATTTCAAATTGTTCTCCACCAACAGAGCATCAGTGTCCCAGTTTTCCCACATCCCTTACAACATTCAACATTTTCCTTTTTTTGTCATCTTAGCCACTATAATAGGTGTGGAGTGGTACATCAAAGTTGTTTTAATTTGAATTTCTCTAAACTGAGAATTTTACATTTCTCAATGGCAATTTAGGGCATTTTTTTCATGTGATTATATATAGCTTTAATTTCTTTGTCTGAAAACTGGTTATATCCTTTGACCATTTGTAAACTGAGGAATGACTTGTACATTCATAAATTTGATTCAGTTCTCCATAGATTTCAGAAATGAGGCCTTTATCAGAGATACTGGTTTCAAAAATTTTCCCAGTTTTCTGCTTTCCTCATAATTGTGATTGCATTGATTTTGTTTGCAAAAAACTTTTTAAATTTTATGTAATCAAAATTATCTATTTTATAGTAGACACCCACCAAGAAAAGAAAGATGAATACTTCCTTTAAAAAAAAAACAGTGGTCTAGGAGCCAACAGGGCAGAGTGAAAAGGTAGTTGCTCTCACTCTCCCCTATCAACCTCTGAAAACCCAGAAAATATCACCCCAGAAAAAAAACCCTGGAACACCTGAACTAGAAGAAAGACGGGAGCAGCAGTGCAGCAGCAAATGGGTCTCCCAGTGCCTCAGCAAAAATAAGGGAGGCAGAACTACAAGGGGCCATAGGCAGATACTTACCCTTCAGCATTCATCTGAAAGGAGGAAGAAAACAACCTAAAGGCTTCCTAAAGCCCGGCCTTGCTGATTCCAACCCAACACCAGGTGAGCTGGAGCCCTGCAGCCTCCAATTGTGAAGAAATCCTGAAGCCCAGGTGGTAGAGCAGGCAAACACCAACACCTGGACCTCCAAGTGCCTCAGTGAGGGGGGGAACCGGTGGAAACCAGCTCAGAAAGCCACCAGGTGCCTCGGCACTCCACCACAAAGGAATCTCCCAGTGCATTAGCAGAAAGAGAGGAGACAACACTGCAGGAGGGCCCCAGGCAGATAAACACCCTGCAGCACCCATCTAAAAGGAGCTGAAGAAAGCTAAAGGAAAGGAAAAGCAGGCAACCTAGAATTGCCTGAAAGTTCCAGCCTTGCTGATTCCAGCCCAACACAGGTAAGCTGCCAGAAACCTACAGCCTCCAATTCCAGCATAAGAGGCCCCAGCAACAAAGCCAGTGACCAAGACCTAGGCTCCCAACACAAGAAGCTTGGGTCAGTACCCTCTGTTCCCCAGCAGGAGAGCTCAATCTCTTTAAAGGCCAGGGAATAAAGAAACACCATGAGTAAAAAGAAACGTACCATAGATTCATATTATGAGAAGAGTGAAGATCAAGACAGAAATTCTGAAGAGGACAACATTGTCAACAAACCCACATCTGCAACAACAAAAGGGAATATGAACTGGTCTGAAGCCCAAAAAGCCTTCTTAGAAGAGCTCAAGAAGGATTTTAATAGTCAAATGAGAGAGGTAGAAGAGTCCTTCAAAAATACAATTGGCCAATTGGAAAAAAAATACACTGAAGAAAACAAGTCCCTAAAAAACACAATTGGCCAATTGAAGAAGGAAGGACAAAAACTAACAGAAGAGTACACTGAAGAAAACAAGTCCCTAAAAAACACAATTGGCCAGTTGAAGAAGGAAGTACAAAAACTAACAGAAGAAAACAATCTGTTAAAAACTAGAATTGGACAAATGGAAACTAATGTCTCTATGAGAGAGCAAGAATCAGTCAAACAGAAACAAAAAAAAAAAAAAAAGATGAAAATGTAAAATACCTCATCAGTAAAACAACCGACCTGGAAAATCGACTCAGGAGAGACAATTTAAAAATTATTGGACTACCTGAAAATCATGATGAAAAAAGAGCCTGGACAGTATCTTTCAGGAAATCATAAAGGAAAACTGCCCGAAGTCCTAGAACCAGAAGGGAAAATAACCATAGAAAGAATCCACTGATCACCACCTGAAAGAGATCCCAAATTGACAATGCCAAGGAATATAATAGCAAAATTCCAAAATTACCAGATGAAAGAGAAGGTGCTGCAAGCAGCCAGAAAGAAACAATTTAAATATCATGGAACCACAGTCAGGATTACACAGGACCTTGCAGCTTCTACATTAAAAGACCGCAGGGCGTGGAACATGATATTCCATAAGGCAAAGGAGCTTGGAATGCAGCCAAGGATCAATTACCCAGCAAAAATGAGCATCATTTTTCAAGGGAGGAGGTGGATATTCAATGAAATAGGAGACTTCCAAACTTTCCTGATAAAAAGACCAGAGCTCAACAAAAAATTTGATCTTCAAGTACAGGACTCAAGAAGGACTTAAAAAGGTAAATGGGACAGAAGGATACAATATGTTATTAATGGGGGGGGTGTTTAAACCCCTACAAGGGAATATGAGACTTGAAACCCTTGAGAACTTTATTGTTGTTAACCTTGTTAAAGGAGTATACATAAAGAGGGTTGCTATTAGTTGACTTTGATGTAATGATAAAAAAAAACTAATCAAGTGGGTTAAATGGATCCAAATAAGTGGATCAATCTGATCTTAGAAAATGTACTGAGAAAGGAGGAGGCAGACAAGGGTAAATTACATTACAGGAAAAGACACAAAATCCTATTACAGCAGAGGGAAAGAAGGGGGGGAGCATTGTTTGAACCTTACTCTCATCAGATTTGGCTCAAGAAGGGCATAATATAATCAGTTAGGTATAGAAATCTAACTTGCCCTATAGGCAGTAGGAGGGAAAAGGGGAAAGAAAAGGGAGGGGGGAAAGAAGGGAGGGAAGAAGCAGTAAGACTAAAGGGGAAGAAAAGGGAAAGGGATAATAAAAGGGAAGGGACTGAAGGAGGCGTGGTCAAAAGCAAAACACTAGTGAAGGGGAAAGGAAAAAGGAGAAAGAAAAGCATAAATGGGGGGAAAAGGATGGAGAAAAAGACACAGATAGTAATCATAACTGTGAATGTGAATGGGATGAACTCTCCCATAAAACGGAAACGGATTGCAGAATGGATTAAAAACCATAATCCTACAATATGTTGTTTACAGGAAACACATTTGAAAAAGAGTGACACATACAGGGTAAAGGTAAAAGGCTGGAGCAGAATATATTATGCGTCAGCTGAAGTAAAAAAGCAGGGGTAGCAATCCTGATCTCAGACAAAGCAAAAGCAAAAATAGATCTAATCAAAAGAGATAAGGAAGGAAACTACATCCTGCTAAAAGGCACCATAGACAATGAAGTAATATCATTACTAAACATATATGCACCAAATGGTATAGCATCCAAATTCTTACAGGAGAAGTTCAGGGAGTTACAGGAAGAAATAGACAGCAAAACTATACTAGTGGGGGACCTGAACCTCCCCTCTCGCACTAGATAAGTCTAACCACAAAATAAACAAGAAAGAAGTTAAGGAGGTGAATAGAACATTAGAAAAGTTAGGTATGATAGACCTCTGGAGAAAACTGAATGGGGATAGAAAGGAATATACTTTTTTCTCGCAGTACATGGCACATACACAAAAATTGACCATGTACTAGGGCATAAAAACCTCACAATCCAATGCAGAAAGGCAGAAATATTAAATGCATCCTTTTCAGATCATGATGCAATAAAAATTATATGTAATAAAGGGCCATGGAAAGATAGACTAAAAAATAATTGGAAACTAAATAATCTAATCCTAAAAAATGATTGGGTCAAACAACAAATCATAGAAACAATCAATAATTTCATTCAAGAGAATGACAATAATGAGACAACATACCAAAACCTATGGGATGCAGCGAAAGCAGTTCTTAGGGGAAGTTTTATATCTCTAAATGCTTACATAAATAAAATAGAAAAAGAGGAGATTAATGAATTGGGCATACAACTAAAAAAACTAGAAAAAGAACAAATTAAAAATCCTCAACTAAACACCAAATTAGAAATATTGAAAACCAAAGGAAAAATTAATAAAATTGAAATTAAGAAAACTATTGAACTAATAAATAAAACTAAGAGCTGGTTTTATGAAAAAACCAATAAAATAGATAAGCCTTTGGTTAATTTAATTAAAAAAAAGAAGAAGAAAACCAAATTACTAGTATCAAGAATGAAAAGGGTGAAGCTACCACCAAGGAAGAGGAAATTAAAACAATAATTAGGAATTATTTTGCCCAACTATATGCCAACAAATTTGACAATCTTAGTGAAATGGATACATATTTACAAAAATATAAATTGCCCAGATTAACCGAAGAGGAAGTAAAATACTTAAATAACCCCATCTCAGAAAAAGAAATTGAACAAGCCATTGATGAACTCCCTAGGAAAAAATCTCCAGGGCCAGATGGATTTACATGCGAATTCTATCAAACATTTAAAGAACAATTAATTCCAATACTATATAGACTATTTGGGAAAATAGGTGAAGAAGGAGTCTTACCAAATTCTTTTTATGATACAAATATGGTGTTGATACCTAAACCAGGAAGAGTCAAAATAGAGAAAGAAAATTATAGACAAATTTCTCTAATGAATATAGATGCAAAAATTTTAAACAAAATACTAGCAAGTAGATTGCAGCAACTTATCACAAGAATAATACACTATGACCAGGTAGGATTTATACCAGGAATGCAGGGTTGGTTCAATATTAGGAAAACTATCAGCATCATTGAGCATATCAACAACAAAACCAACAGAAACCACATGATCATCTCAATAGATGCAGAAAAAGCTTTTGATAAAATACAACACCCATTCCTATTAAAAACACTAGAAAGCATAGGTATAAATGGAGTCTTCCTTAAAATAATAAATAGCATTATCTAAAACCTTTAGCAAGCAGTGTATGTAATGGGGACAGGCTAGAAGCGTTTCCAATAAGATCCGGGGTGAAACAAGGATGTCCATTATCACCACTGTTATTCAATATTGTACTGGAAACCTTAGCTTTAGCAATAAGAGAAGAAAAAGAAATTGAAGGCATTAGAATAGGCAAAGAAGAAACAAAGCTATGACTCTTTGCAGATGACATGATGATATGCTTAGAGAATCCTAGAGAATCAAGTAAAAAACTACTTGAAATAATAAACAACTTTAGCAAAGTTGCAGGCTATAAAATAAACCCACATAAATCATCAGCATTTCTATATATTACCAACAAAGCCCAACAGCAAGAGATAGAAAGAGAAATCCCATTTAAACTTACTGTAGACATTATAAAATATTTAGGAGTCTGCCTCCTGAAACAAACCCAAGAACTTTATGAACACAATTACAAAACACTTTTAACACAAATAAAATCATATCTAAATAATTGGAAAAATGTCAGTTGCTCATGGGTAGGCCGAACTAACATAATAAAAATGATAATCCTACCTAAGCTAATTTACTTATTCAGTGCCATACCAATCAAACTACCAAAAATTATTTTAGAGAGTTAGAAAAAATAATACAAGATTCATTTGGAAAAACAAAATGTCCAGAATATCAAAGGAACTAATGAAAAGAAATGCAGGGGAAGGTGGCCTAGCAATTCCAGATCTTAAATTGTATTATAAAGCAGCAATCATCAAAACTGCTTGGTACTGGCTAAGAAATAGGGAGGTGGATCAGTGGAATAGGTTAAATATGCAAGACACAGTAGTCAATGACTATAGTAATCTATTATTTGATAAACCCAAAGACCCCAGCTTCTGGGATAAGAACCCACTCTTTGAAAAAACTGCTGGGAAAACTGGAAAAGAGTATGGCAGAAACTAGGCATAGACCCAAATCTCACACCATATACCAAAATAAAGTCAAAATGGGTTCATGACTTAGATATAAAGGCTGATACCATAAGTAAACTGGGAGAACAAGGAATAGTTTACCCATCAGATCTATGGAGAACAGAAGAATTCATGACCAAACAGGAGATAGAGAACATTATGAAAAGCAAAATGGATAATTTTGATTACATTAAATTGAAAAGTTTTTGCACAAACAAAGCCAATGCAACTAAGATTAGAAGGAAGGTAGAAAATTGGGAAAGAATTTTTACAACCAGTCTCTCTGATAAAGGCCTCATTTCTAAAATATATAGAGAATTAAGACAAATTTATAAGAACACAAGCCATTCCCCAATTGATAAATGGTCAAAGGATATGAACAGACAGTTCTCAGATGAAGAAATTAAAGCCATCTATAGTCATATGAAAAAATGCTCTAAATCATTATTGATTAGAGAAATGCAAATCAAAAAACTCTGAGGTACCACATCACACCTATCAGATTGGCCAACATGACAAAACAGGAAAATGATAAATGTTGGAGAAGTGTGGGAAAATTGGAACACTAATACATTGTTGGTGGAGTTGTGAAATGATCCAACCATTTTGGAGAACAATTTGGAACTATGCCCAAAGGGCTACAAAAATGTGCATACCCTTTGATCCAGCAATAGCACTTCTAGGGCTATATCCCAAAGAGATCAAACAAATGGGAAAAGGACCCACATGTACAAAAATATTCATAGCAGCTCTTTTTGTGGTGGCAAAGAATTGGAAATTGAGAGGATGCCCATCAATTGGGGAATGGCTGAGCAAGTTGTGGTATATGAATGTAATGGAATACTATTGTGCTATAAGAAATGATGAACAGGCTGACTTCAGAAAAACCTGGAAAGACTTATATGGTCTGATGCTGAGTGAAGTGAGCAGAACCAAGAGGACTTTGTACACAATAACAGCCATGTTATGCAATGATTAAGATTGTTAAACTGAACCCTTCTCAGCATTACAAGGATCTAAGACATCTCCAGAGGCCTCGGGATGGAAAATGCTATCCACATCCAAAGAAAGAACTATGGAAGTTGAATTGCTATCACTTATTTTTTCCTTCTGTTGAGTTTTGTTTCATCTTTCTGATGGTTCCTCCTATTGGTTTTAATTTTTACTTACAACTTCACTAATGTGAAAATATGTTTAATGGGTATGTAAATGTAAAGCCTATATCAGATTGTGTGCCGTCTTGGGGAGGGTGGGGGGGGAGGAAGGGGAGAAAAATTTTCAACTCAAAAGCATATGGAAGTGATTGTTGATAAATCAAAATAAATTAATTTAAAAAATTTAAAAAAATTAAAAAAGCAATGACGGAGACTGATAAATAGTTTAGAACATGTCAAGAACCTATAGAAATACTTTTGGAGGAAATAGACATTGTTTCTCCAAGCAATAATAAAAATTGAAAACAGGCAAAAATATATCTATTTTACATTTTGCAATGTTCTCTATATTTTCTTTTGTCATATATTCTTCCCTTTTTCAGACATTGGACAGATAAGTCATTCCATGCTCTCTTAATTCGTTTATAGTATCACCTTCTCCTGTAAACCATGCACCTATTTTGACTTAATCTTCATACATGGCATGAGATGATGGTCTATATCTAGTTTCTGCCATACTATTTTCCTAGCAGTTTTTGTCAAATAATGAGTTTTTCCCCCCAAAAAAAATGCTCAGATCATGGGGTTATCATATACCAGATTAGTAATGTCATTTATTGTGATGTAATTTGTACCTAATCTATTATACTGATCTACCACTCTATTCCTAGCCAATATCAGATTATTTTGATAACTACCACTTTATTTTTTCATTAATTTGTTTTGATTTATCAAAAATCACTTCCATATGCTTTTGAGTTTAAAATTTTTCTCCCCTTCCTCCCTACCACCCTACACACAATCTGATATAGGCTATACATATACATTCCTATTAAACATATTTTCACATTGGTGATGTTTAAGTAAGAATTAGAATCGATAGGGGGAACCACCAGAAAGAGGAAACAAAACTCAACAGAAGGAAAAAAAATATAGCAAACAGTATGCTTTGATCTGCATTCAAACTCTATAGCTCTTTCTTTGTATGTGGATAACATTTTCCATCACAAGACCTTTAGAGATGTCTTAGATCCTTGTATTGCTGGGAAAGGTTAAGCTTATCAATATTAGTCATTGTACAACATGGATGTTACCATGTATAACATTCTCTTGGTTCTGCTCACTTCACTCAGCATCAGACCATACAAGTTTTTCCAGGTTTTTCTGAAGTCAGCCTGTTCATCATTTCTTATAGCACAATAGTATTCATATACCACAACTTGCTCAGCCATTCCTCCAATGATGGGCATCCTGTCGATTTCCAATTCTTTGCCACCACAAAAAGAACTGCTATAAATATTTTTGTACATGTGGGTCCTTTTCCCATTTGTATGATCTCTTTGGGATATAGTCCTAGAAGTACTATTAGTGGGCCAAAGTGATAATTACCACTTTATAATACAGTTTGAAATCAGGTATGGCTAGACCACCTTCTTTTGCTTTTCCCCCATTAATTCCTCTGATATCTTCAAGCTTTTGTTCTTCTAGATAAATTCTATTATTTTTTCTAGCTCTATGAAATACTTTGATAGTTTGATTGGCATAGGACTGAATAAATAGATTAAGTGGAATTATCATTTGTATTATATTGGCTTGGCCTGCCCATGGGCAATTAATGTTTTCATAGTTTTTTAGATCTGACTTTATTTGGGTGAAAAGTGTTTCATAGTTGTATTCATAGAGTTTTTGGGTTGGTCTTGGCGGGTAGAGTCCCTAGAATTTTATATTGTCTACAGTTATTTAAACTGAATTTCTCTTTCTATCTCTTGCTGCTAGGCTTTGTTGGTAATATATTAAAATGCTGATTATTTGTGTGGGTTTATTTTGTATCCTGCAACATTGCTAAAGTTCTTAATAATTACAAGCAGTTTTTTAGTTGAATTTCTAGGATTTTCTAAATATAACATAATATCATCTGCAAAGAGTGATAGTTTTGTTTGCTCATTGCCTATTTTAATTCCTTTTTTCTTCTCTTGTTGCTGTAGCTAATATTTCTAGTACAATATTCAATAGTAGAGATGACAACAGGAGTTCTTGCTTCATCCTTGATTGTATTGGGAAGGTTTCTAATTTATCCCCATTACAGATAATGTTTGCTGATGGTTTCGGATAAATGTTACTTATCATTTTAAGGTAAGCTCCATTTATTCCTTTGCTTTCTAGTGTTTTTAATAGAATGGGTGCTGTATTTTGTCAAAGGTGTTTTCTGCACCTATTGAGATGCATAATTTCTGTTGGTTTTGTTATTGATATGGTCAATTATGCTGAGAGTTTTCCTATTACATCATTTCCTAATACATAGTTTAGATGCATTTCTTAATAAAAGTCTTTTCTACCATGACACAAGCCAACCTTGCTTAGAGACCTCCAGTGAACAGGGACCTACTTCTTTATGAGGCAGCCCTTTGCATACATGTAGATCTTTGATTATGGGACAGTTTTGTCTTGTTTGCTTTATCCCTTCACATCAAGTCAACATTTATCACTCTCTGATGACCAATTCAACCTGTTCTAGTTCTGATCTCCAGAGTCAAGCAGGGAAAAGTCTCATCACTCTTCAGAGGCAATGAGATGAAGCTTTGGATAGAATGCTGGAACAGGAGTCAGGAAAACCTGAGTTCAGATCTGGCCTCAGACACTTGCTGGTTGTGTGACCCTGGGCAGGTCACTTTACCTCTGTTTGCCTCAGTCTCCTCAACTGTAAAATGGGGATAATAATAGCACCTATCTCCCAGGGTTGTTATGAGGATCAAATAAGCTATTATATGTGTAGTTCTTTACAAACCTTAAAACACCATATAAATGGTACCTATTTCTTCTCTGGGCAATGGCCTTTTAAGTGATAAGACAGCTTTTGTGTCCCTTTAGACTTTCCTTAGCCAGACTAAACATCTTTCAATGCATCTCCATATGACATGGAATTGAAGCCCTTCACCAGGGCCTGAGAGTCAGCATGGCCTAGTGGAGAGGATTGGGAGTCAGAGGCCTCTGGTTCAAATCTTACCTCTGGCACTTACTACCTGTTCAACCTTGGAAAAACTCATTGGACCTCAGTTTACTCAATTGTAAAATGAAAGCATTGAACTCCAGGATCTCTAAGGTCCCTTTCAGTTCTAAGTCTATGAGATAATGATGATGAAGATGATGATGATGATGATGATGATGACAGCTAGCACTCATATACCTCTTTGAAGTTTGCAAAATACTTTGCAGATACTTCATTATTTCACCCTCGAAACAACCGTGGGCTAAGGTGTACCAGAGCTGGTTCCTACCATCTCCAGAATGTTGATTATTAAATTTCAGTGTGAAGATTTACTCTTCAGAACTCTATTTGTAGCAGTTTTAGCAATACTACAAATCAGGGCTTCATTTATTGTTTTGCTGATGAAATTTTTAATAATGTAGATTAAATGTGTCCTATGCACATTTTCCCCAAAGAACTGATTGTTAAATATTTACCAGCACACCATTTCCTGAAAGGTAGGTAATATTATGTTCCAACATTGTACAGATGAGGAAATTAATGTTAAATTAGTTGCCTCAGGGTCTTACAGCTAGTAAGTTTCCAAGGCAGGTTTGAATTTATGTCTTTTGGGTTATAATTCCAGTTCTCTAAATGCTGCGTGGCCAACTAGTTACCTTCCTCTTCACGTTCTCCAACTAGCCAATGTCCTTGCTAAGTCTGGGCCAAGAACATTCTCATAGTCTTCTCCTTGTGGCCCAAGCACAGAAATGGGGATTCTCTCTTTTTTCTTTTTTTTTTTTATTAATTTATTTTGAATTACCAACTTTTGAGTTTTAAATTTTTCTCCCCCTCCCCTCCTCCCCCCCAAGACGGCGCACAATCAAATATATGCTATACATATACATTCTTATGAAATATATTTTCACATTAGTGATGTTGGAAGAAATAGAACTAATAGGAAGAACCAGCAGAAAGAGGAAACAAAACACAACAGAAGAGAAACAAATAGCAAATAGTCTGCCTCTGATCTGCATTCAAACTCCAGAGTTCTTTGTCTGGATGTGGATAGCATTTGCCATCATGAGCCTTTTGGAGATGTCTTAGATCCTTGTATTGCTGAGAGGGGTTACGTCCATCAAAGTCAGTCATCACTCAATGTGGCTGTTACTGTGTGCAACATTCTGCTGGTTCTGCTCACTTCACTCAGCAGCAAACCATACAAGTCTCTCCAAGTTTATCTGAAGTCTGCCTGTTCATCATTGCTTATACCACAATAGCATTACATCACATCCACAACTATTATAACTATCTGTGTCTTTCTCTTCGTCTTTTTTCCCCATGTTTATGCTTTTCTTTCTCCTTTCTCTTTTTCCCTCTTCATTAGTGTTTTGCTTTTGACCCCCGCCTCGCTCAGTCCCTCCTCCTTTCTATTAGCCCCCTCCTTTTTCTTTCCCCTTTTCCCTCCTACTGCCTACAGGACACGTTAGATTTCTATACCTGCCTGATTATGTTATTCCCTTCTTCAGCCACATCTGGTAAGAGTAAGGTTCAAACAATGCTCATCTCCCTCCCTTCAGCTCTTTCTGATGGCAGATTTAGCACCAAGTTAAATAAGTCAGCAGGCATTCATGAAGTGCTTGCTCCCTTCTAGGCTTTGCACTGAGTGCTAAGGACACGACGAAAGGCAAAGTCCAGCCTGGCCAAACACAAGCAAGTGGAAAGGCGTTTTGTCCATTTCACACGTAATTGTGTCGGGCAGACATTTGAAGTTGGGATTTTTAGCCTTCTGGAATAATGAACCCCTTTGGCCACAGTCTGAGGAATCTCATGGATGCCTTCTCAGAAGACTTGTTTTCAATGCAGAAAACAAACTGCATCAGATTGCAAAGGAAACCCAAGATTAGTGAAAATAAAGGTGTCTTTTATTTCTTATCCAAACTCAGGACTCAGTGAAATCCATCCATGAAATTCAGATTAATCACTCCCGATTTAGAGACAAAAGGGACCTTTGGGACAATCTCATTTTTCAGATGATTAAAGTGAGGCCAGAAATGTAACTTATCCAAGGTTTCCAGGTTAATGAGTTTCAGAGCTAGAATTCAAACCCATATCATACAGCAGAAAATCTCAGAGTTGGAAAAGACAACAGAGTTTATCTAGTTCATCCTTTATATGAACCAAAGTCTACTTTAAAACCCCAACCATTGGCCATCCAGCCTCAGCTTGAAGATCAGCTTGTAAAAAGAAAGTAATGTGTATTCCATTTTTTTGGGAAGACTTGGGTTCAAGTCCTATCTATGACACCTACTGGCTATGGAACTCTGAAAAAGTCTTTTCACCTATCAGTACCCCCAGGGAATTCTCTAAGATTATCGGACAAGCCAGCTTTCATTTAATTTGGTAGATGGGGTATCATTCGCTAGGTGTTGCCTATTCCCATGAAATTACACAAAAGGTCCCCAAATCCTGATATTAGTGAGTTACATAGAAAAATTCTTCACCTCCATTCTTATCACTTTAATAGAAAAAGGAAGGAGACTATTGAATCGGGGAAGCTAGGATTTGTAATCATTAGTCAATGGCCAGCCACGTCATTGGAGGCAGGTCTATCTATGAGGCATAGCAGAGGTCATGACTTATACAAAGCCATTATTAAATCAAGGGAAGATCTCGGAATAGTCACTAGGGATCTTGGCTTTCAAACCTATGTACTTTTCCTAGGAACACAGTAAAGGGAGGACAATTTAATGCCCTCCCAAAATGCTAATGAAATGCTGGGAAAAAAAAAAGTGACGTGAGGAAGAAAATGCTATTTAAAAAATCTTGGTTTCACAACATTGCTTTGTCAACAATAAGGACAGTTGAATCAATTAAGAACCTACTACATGTCAGGGTAAGAGGAAGACCAGGTGAAAGAGTGAGCACAGTAGTTTATATTCTAAATAGATAGATGATAGAAAGATGCATAGCTGGCTAGATAGATAGATAGATAGATAGATAGATAGATAGATAGATAGATAGATGATAAATATATAGAGCATTTGTTAAGCATTTGTTACATACCAGCTACTGTGTGAATCATTTGGAGATACAAATACAAGAAAGCAAGATAGTCCCTGCCCTCAAGGGACTTACATTTTAATAATGAAGACAAAATATAGGGGTGGGGAAGAAAGAGAGCAGATACAAAGAAGAACTCGTCCAGGGCATGGCGTGATGATAGCCTATAATTAGTGTGGACACCAGGCTCTCTGGGCAAGGTGAAAGGTTTGTGATAGAGTTTCAAATCTGGTACTATTAAGCCTCCTTCCCCTTTTGCCCCACTATTTTTCTCCTCAAAATGTTTGCCCTTTTCTTCTTCCAGGTGTTTGGTGTTACTTTTCTAGTTCTAGGAATCAATCCTTTGGTATTTTAATTGTTATGTCACTGAACAAGTTAATTAATTTAGTTCAGAGTGTAGAAACTGAGGGGCAGAGCCCAAGTTTCCAGAGGAGGAAAATATATATTTATTTATCTGTTTTAATGGAGCTACTATCTAACCATGCTTGTACCATATTATATATTATTCTATTAGCATGTAAGCTCCTTGAAGGCAGGGACTGTCTTTTTTTTTTTAGGCAATTGGGGTTAAGTGACTTGCCCAGGATCACACAGCTAGTAAGTGTCAAGTGTTTGGTCTGAGTCTGGATTTGAACTCAGGTACTCCTGACTTCAGGGACGGTGCTCTATCCACTGTGCCACCTAGCCGCCCTGGGACTGTCTTTATTTTTGCTTATATTTGTATCCCTAACACTTAGTGCAGCATCTGGCACGTAGCAAGTTTTAATGAATACTTGTTTCTTTCCTTCCTTCCTTCCTTCCTTCCTTCCTTCCTTCCTTCCTTCCTTCCTTCCTTCCTTCCTTCCTTCCTTCCTTCCTTTCTTCCTTCCTTCCTTCCTTCCTTCCTTCCTTCCTTCCTTCCTTCCTTCCTTCCTTCTTCCTTCCTTCCTTCCTTCCTTCCTTCCTTCCTTCCTTCCTTCCTTCCTTCCTTCCTTCCTTCCTTCCTTTCTGTACATGTGACGTTGATTTTTGAACCCAAGTGTGAGAATTTGCCTTACCTCTATTAAATTCCATCTTAGACTTAGTCCTATTTTCCAGCCAGTCAAGATCTTTTTAGATACTGATTCCATCATTCAACCCGTTACCTCTCCTTTTCAGTTTTGTGTCATTTGCGTATTTATGAACATGGCATGCATACCTTTATTCTTTTTAAAAATCTTTTTATTACTCTTTTTATTAATTTATTTTTAGTTTTCAACATTCACTTTAATAAGATTTTAAGTTCCAAATATTCCCCCCTCTCCTTTCCATTCCAACTCCCCAAAACGGCATGCAATCTGATATAGGCTATACATGTACAATCATGTTAAACATATTTCCACGTTAGTCATATTGTGAAAGAAGAATCAGAACAAAAGGGAAAAACCACAGGAAAGGAAAAATGACAACAATGAAAAAGAGAAAACAGTATTCTTCAGTCTGCATTCAGACTCCATACTTCTTTCTCTGCAGGTGGGTAGCATTTTCCATCATAAGCCTTTCAGAATTGCATTAGATCCTTGCATTGCTGAAAAGGGCTAAGTCTATCAAAGTTAGTCATCTCACAATGTGGCTGTTATGTGTACAACATTCTCCTGGTTCTGCTCACTTCACTCAGCATCAGTCCATGCAAGTCTTTCCAGGATTTTCTGAAGTCTGCCTGCTCATCATTTCTTATAGCACAATAGTATTCCATTTTTTTCATATACCAGAACTATTTCAGTCATTCCTCAGTTGATGGTCACCCCCTTGATTTCCAATTCTTTGCCACCACAAAAAAACTGCCTTTATTCTCTATAGTCCTTGATAAAAACATTAAAAAAGTATAGGTCCCAGGTAAAAGGGTCCCTAAGATCCCTTACTGATAATCTCTAAGATGAAATCAAATCATTAAAGACTCCGTTTTATTTCTGACCATTCAAGCAGTTTCAAATATACTTTACTGCAAATTATGGACTGGAAATTGCTTTATTAAGGCACAATTTAGGGGGGTGGAACCAAGATGGTGAAGTGAAAGCAGTGACTTGCTTGAGCTCTCCCCCAAACCCCTCTAAATACATGTGAAAAATGGCTCTAAATAAATTCTAAAGAAGCAGAACCCATTAAAAGACAGAGTGAAACAAATTTCCAGCCCAAGACAACCTGGATGGTTGATTGAAAAGTTATATCGCACCGAGATGTGAGAGGAGCGCAGTTCAGCGTGAGCGTGCCAGCTACAGAAAACCTGGAGCAGTCCTCAGAGGACTGAATTGTGGGCAGCTGTGATGGTTTCTAGATTTCTCAACCCACAAATTCCAAAGACAATTTAGAAGATCAGTGGGAAAAGTATGTTTCTGCAGTAAGAGAGAAGCGTGGGTTCCCAGCCCCATTCCTCGAGCTTGGCCCTGGGGTGGCAGCTGCCTCCTAAGCTTCTGGCCCACAGACTGAGGGGGAATTGAGTGGCTGATCAAAGGGGGATTGCAGGGATCTCTTTGCCAGTGCTGAGGCAGGAATATCTTGCTTTGCTGGTGCTTGGATCTGGGTCACAGTTCTGGGTGGCATTCCTGGGGTGAGGAGGAGTGCTGGTGTGGTGGAGCTTTTAGTGGCTGTGAAGAGCAAACCCTCCTCACAGTTCCAAGACAGAAAAGAGTGCTTGTGGTCACTCACAGACCAGAGCAGAAGCCAGGAAAGGAGTAAATACCTCTCCCCTTATCATACCACCTTGGAAGAACTGAAAATTTACAGGTCCCTACAAGTATCTCTGAAAACAGCTATACAAACCCCTGAAGCTTGGGACAGTACATTCTCCACATTGGAAGCAGACCTCTACCTTAACAAAAAGTTTGTAACTCAAGTAATTGACTGGGATCATGATCAAACCTTGCAAAAAGAGTCAGACCGTAGAATCTTTAATTTTTTGTTAACAAAGAAGATCAAAACATACAACCAGAAGAAGACAATAAAGTTAAAGCTCCGACATCCAAAGCCTCCAAGAAAAAAATGAATCAGTCCCAGGCCTTGGAAGAGCTCAAAAGGGATTTTGAGAAGCAAGTAAGGGAAGTAGAGGAAAAACTGGGAAGAGAAATGAGAGTGATGCAAGAAAATCATGAAAAACAAGTCAACAGCTTGCTGAAGGAGACCCCCAAAAAATACTGAAGAAAATAACATCTTAAAAAATAGCCTAACCCAAATGGGAAAAGAAAGCCAAAAAGCCAATGAGGAGAAGACTGCTCTAAAAAGCAAATGGAAAAGGAAGTCCAAAAGATTACTGAAGAAAATACTTCCTTAAAAATTAGAATAGAACAATTGGAAGCTAGTGACTTTATGAGAAATCAAAACACTGTAAAACAAATCCAGAAGAAAGAAAAATTATAAAACAATGTGAAATATCTTATTGGAAAAACAATCGACTTGGAATATCGGTCCAGGAGAGAGAATTAAAAAAAATTATTGGACTATCTGAAGGCACAATTTTGGTGTCAGCTACTGGTGTTTTTATTGTTGTTGTTACCTTCTTACAGACTTCAGGAAGTTATGAGCAGGGTACTCCAAATTAATTAAAAACTGGGAAGCCAATAAAGAGAATGGTGTGGTGCTCAGGTATCAAGAAACTGAAAAGATTATTTTTAGTTCTAGAACTTTAAATAATAACTCAGATGATAATTATAATCAGTACTGATTACTTTTGTCTTTTCATCACAGTCATTTCTGGAAATATCTGCTTTTTCCCCCTCAAAGTTGAAGTCTCTGATAAAAAAGAAAAACAGTGAATCCAAAAGACCCAAGTAGAGTAATAATAAATGTGCCCAATATTATGCACTAGTAGCCCCCCAGTTCTTTGTAGCAAGGGATAAGGTATGTTGCATGATGGCTTCTTTGTTTGTTGTTTTTCAGTTATTCATAGCTTGGCTTTCTTTAATGATCTAAGTATGTTTAGTGTTCTCTTGATTTTGCTTATAACATTCACCATTACTTCATACAAATCATCCAATACCCCTGTAATACACACATGTGCATGCGTACACACACATATGTAGACATATATAGACTTATATGTATATATATAAACATATGCATACATATATGTACACACATATATGTGCATATCATCATAGAAAATAATTTTCTAAAAAGAAATTCTATTTGGAGTCTTTTGTGGCAGTTCCTAAGATGGAAATTCATTCAGTTTTAACAAACATAGCTTGTGGGACCTGGTTGACCACTACTGACATAAGCAAATCGGATACCTAATTACTTCCTCCTGTATCTGAATTCAAACTTGAAACTTGTCAGAGGAAAAGAGGTGGGTATTTTTTTGGGGGGAGGGGTCACAGTTTTCCTGATTTCCCTATACAAGTGCATCTAAATGGGAGTGAATGATACACTGACTACTGACACTTTGATTCCCATTAATAAACTCACAGTTTGCTAATTGCCAAAATAAGTGATTAATTTAGAAGAAAGGAAAATTAATGACAGTCTTGGGACCTTTCTTTTTTTCCTGTCTGATTACTGTGAGAGAGGGCTGTCTGGAAAATAGAAATATAAATCAAATTGTCTAAAGTCTCCGGTACTTGATGTCTGCAGCATCTTTTTACTTTAGAAGGTGAGTACCTGCTGGTCTACTTAGGGACACTGGTCTGAACCATGGCATGCCATCTCTAAACTGAATCTTTAGTGATGGAAATTGAGAAAGCTGAAGACCAGATGAGATGACTCACTTCTAGCACTTCCTGCTGATATCAACCTGCCAGGAATTTGGCCCATCCTTGAGATGAGGGACTGATTTTCATTTGTGCCTTTGTATCTCCTGTACCTATCACCAGTCCAGACATGCACTATTTAATAAGTATGTGTTGAATTGAATTTCGGCCATTACCTCTTCCCTAATTCTCCGCTTAACTCTCTGGATCCAGATACTTAGGATCTCGAAATCAAAAGGAACTTTAGAGGGCATCCCATCCAATTCTCTTCTTCATGGTGAATTTCTCCTACAGAATTCCCAATAAATAGATATCCAGTGCCTTCCTGAAAACCTCTGGTAACATGGAATGAACTGCACCCCTCTGCTCTTTCCATCATCGTCAGAGATGGGATGGAAACTGAGACCATTCAGCCTGTGTAAGACAAGACTTAGATGATGGAAGAATAGACTCACTCATCTTGTGATCAGGAACTCTTTTTCATTTGACTTTGTATGGCCCCATTGTGGAAGAAGTGGGATGGACCTCCAATTTCATTGGTAAATTGAAATATTGGTAATGAAGCCAGCTGCTTCTGTGAAGGTCTATCAGCACCTACTCCACCATTAAAGCATACAAGAGCTTCTAAGGCATAGAGAGGTCTAGCAGCTTGCTTAGTAACAGGCAGTATGTACCAGAGTGAGGACTTCTTTCCCTAGAGACTACATCATATCACCTTGTATCCATTAGATGTTTAGTATATTCCTATTGCATTGCCTTTCAGAACAAATTCATGGGACCAGAGGTCAGATAGTCTAATTCCCTTATTTTAACATAAGGAAACTGAAGCAAAGGGAGTTTGTGTGATACTTGTACTATCTCTGCTTGAAGAGTAAGTACCATAGACAGGATTTGAACCATGGTTCTTTGACTCCATAACTGGTAATCTTTCCACTGTGACAACACGTTAGTTTTATTTAGATGCCTAGAGAGCTGTCACACAGAAGATGGAGCATTTTTCCCCTGGAGCTCCAAAATATAAGACACAGACAATGGATCGAAGTCACCAGGAGACAGGCATAGCATAAACAGAAGGAAAATTTACTAGTAGATATAATAATCTAAAAATGGAATGAAACACTTCCTTAGCTAGTGAGTTTTCCATCACTGGAGGTGTTCAAGCAGTGACTGGACGCCCAGCTCTCAGGATGTTGTAGAGGGGCACAATTATTCCAGGTCTGAGGTTTGAATAGGAGACCTATGAAATCTGTCAAATTGGGCTCATAGAAGGTGTAATGGATTATGTTTTCTGTATTATGGTTTTGCTTTATTTTCTCTATCATTTGGATTTATTTTGAACTAAGTGATGGTATCTCCACCTTAGTGAGATGCAGTCAATCAATTATGACTGCATGTGTAAGCAGTATCCATCCTATGGAAAATTGGAGGTCAAATCAGAGGGAATAAAATTAGAACAGGCTCTAAAAAGAAACTTCACTGGAAGATATTGATCTGCTCATTAGTTGGCCCTCCACTTTCCAACATAATTAGAAGTGACTAAGCTGAGAAACCTCATTAGTGGAGGAAAGATATGCTAGAATGAGGAATGTATGTGGTCAAAATCATATGTCAGCACTTTGCTGTCAGATTGGAAGGATTTTGTGTCCTCTCAGAGACAGCAAGTGAATGGTTGATCTCAAAGAGACATGTTCACTCCAAGTCCCACCTTGGATTCTGTACAAATAGCTTATCTTAAATTCATGCTCCAAGCAAATGTTTTTGAAGAGATTCCCAATTGCCATCATCCCAGAGAGCCCAGTTGCTATATCCTTGAGGGCAGAAACTATCTTTAATTTATGCCTCCTTATCCCATGACTAAAACAATGCTTTATCCCTATTAGATGCTTAGTAATTGTTGAATTGAATTGTTTCGAGTGTGTCTCACTAATGACATGGTTGACACAGTCAGGTTATAAGACAAACACTCAGGAGGGAGAAGGCAACCTCCCCTTAGTCAGAAGAGAAGGAGTCTATATTGAAAGAGAAGGATTCATATGATGAAAAAGTTAGCTAATTCAGTACCATGGTGCATCAAAATACAAAAAGCTGAGGTGAACAATATGTCATAATTAAAGGGATGGGGTAGTTAAGAGTTGTTCAGCCACTTCAGTTTGCCCGTCATTCTACTCCTGACTCATTATCTAGAAGGATTTTCATTATAAATACTCCTCCACTCTGGGAAGTAGTAATAAAGTAGCTTTGATTTTATTTCTTGTCTTGTCTTGTCTTATCTTTTCTTTTAGTCAGCTTCAAGACCCCAGCCAGAGACAGCACATCTGGCAAAACACATAAATTTCAGATTTATCTCTTTCTATTCTGTAGGGATGTATATCGTTCATCTGTCTTCTCCCAAATGTTTTCCCTGTGTAGCAAATGCTGGTAATTAATGAACACTTTCCTAGCTCCAGTGTCCCTTTATCTAGTTCCATGTTTGATTCATTCCTGCAAGAGCTGGGTTCTTCGTCAAATCTGTTCCTCGTATAAAACAAGACTGATGAGCAGGTGTCAGCACTCTTAAATGATGTTGTTGTCCATCCTCCATTTTGAAGAGGACCAATGATGCCACAGGGTGATGTCTTGAGTTGAATGTGGATGGGATTTAAGTAAGGCAAAGTTGAACAAATTCATTAGCCTCATTCTCTCTTCCACAGTCATTAAAGTCCAGTGGCAAAACCAAAGTCAAGATGATTGGCAATGGCTTGGGATGCAGTGGATGGCCTTGGCATCTCTGATGTCTGAACAAACTCTAAGCCCTCTACAATGCTTGCTTCAGCTGCCTTCATGGTCGTTGAGGCAAATTGTTTTCATCTGCTCACTCTACTGCAGTAGTCTTCACATGCTTGCAGTAGACATTCCCTTAACTCACTAATGTTTTTGAGGCCTGTTGGTTATCCTCATCCTGGTGTAGTTTATCTGGCAAGATGCTTTTATCAGGGTGTGGCTGCTGTGCATACTACAGCTTCTTGGAGACACAAGTGAGAGTTGGGGTGACAGGCAGACACTAAAGGTAGATGAGTAGCCCTGAAAGGGGCTTTGGAAGCCTCTCACACCAAAGGTGCTAGTTCTCCCTGAGCACCCTATACACCCCTATTAAACGATATTATACCATCCATGGAAAAGGCTGGGGAACCTGCTACCTAAGGATCATGGTGACAGGTAGTTGTAGAATGCTGGAGAGATTTGAAGCAGATGCCAACATTTTTTAACTTCTTCTTTTTTGCTTCCCCCAATATGGAGGTGGGTTTCTGATTGGCAGTGGGACCAAGACAAGGGACCAAGTATATGTCCCGGATGCTATTTCTGTCTTTTCTTTGTCCATTCCTTCTTGCTTCTTGAGGAAGGAGACTGGAGATGACTATGACCTTGTGAGATTCCAAAGGTCAGGAGAGAAAGCCAACAGAAGGTTCAAGAGCACAGTCCCTGCTATATTGTGCAGCACCAAGGCCCCAAGGAGTGACCTTTGGCATCTGCTCATCTAGTATCTATGGCATCTTTTGGGTGTGAATCTGGTGGGATCAGTGCTATGTGTAAACTACACTAAGTCTGAGATCACTCTCCCTAGGGACCAAGATGAATAGGGAAGACTGCACTCCAAGATATAGAATTGTGTATTTCAGGAGGAGAACACTATAGGCAGTAAAGCGGAAAGATGAGAATGGGCCAAAGTGACAGACAAGTCTAGAAAAGTGTTCCTGACTAAGAATAAACCAAAGGGGAAGAATCATAGCTGCTGAAGGTAGCCCACATACTATCTTGCAGTGTACCAGAAGAAGAAGAAACCAAAGCCTGGGGAGTTGACATAATGTGTGAAAGGTCACACAGTTATTCAGGTCAAGGGGCCAGTTTTTATTTTCCATTCTCTGACTTGAGAACCGGTATGTTCTCCTTTGTTCTAAGCTGTTTCCATGAGAAACAATCAAGCAACAACAAAGCCTACCATCTAATTAGATCCAGTGATTTGGACAACGTTGTTAACAGCTACTAATAACTACCATTTATGTTGTGTTTGCTCCGTGCCAGGCACTGTGCTAAGCACTCTACAAACAATTTCTTATTTGACTTCCGAAACAAGCCCGGGCAGCAGGGGCTATTATTATCCTCATTTTATAGTTTAGGAAACCGAGGCAAACAGAGGTTAAGTGATGTTGCCCAGAGTTACACAGCTGATAATAATAGCTGATTATTACTATCTAAGGCTGGATCTGAACTTACATTTTACTGACTCTAGGCCCAAGGCTTTATCCGTTGTGTCATTTAGCTATCCCTTTGATGTTGCAAAGATGATAGTGACCAAAGTCACATTTTTCTCCCCCCAACCATCCTGATACTTGAAAGTCCACCACAAAAGATGTATTGACAGGATCAGAGAATATCAGAGTTGAAAGGCACTTCAGAGGTCGCCTGTTCCAATCTGTATCTGAACATAAAGGTCTT
This sequence comes from Phascolarctos cinereus, assembly GCF_003287225.1. Classification (NCBI taxonomy): domain Eukaryota; kingdom Metazoa; phylum Chordata; class Mammalia; order Diprotodontia; family Phascolarctidae; genus Phascolarctos; species Phascolarctos cinereus. The sequence continues at coordinate 470,459,459 of NW_027555958.1, forward strand.
CTATAATATCCTTGACAAGTGGTCATCCAGTGTCTGCTTGAACACTTCCAGTGATGAGAAGCCCATTCTGTTCAAGTAACCTCTTCCACTCATAGGCAATTCTAATTGTCAGGGAGATTTCTTTTGTCTCATCTTGAGCTGAAATTCACTTCTTTTTGTGAATTCACTTCTTCCCACCTTTTCTTGTACTTATACTCTTTGGGGTCCAGCAGAAAGAGTTGAATCCCTCTTCCACATGACAGCCAATCAAATTCTTGCAGACAGCTATTCTACGTATTCTAAATCTGTTCATGTCTAGGCTAAACATAGTGTGTTTCTTCACCCACTTTGGGGATGAGGCCTGTTTTTGAAGTAGGCAATCTTTGGTTTGAACCCACATTTACCACTGGGTACTTGTGTGACCTCAGGCAGGTCAGTCAAAACCTCAATCTACGATGAGGAGAGTGGGCTTGACGGTTTCCATTACAGCTCAGAAGGTTGTGAGACAAAAGCGGAGCAGCTTGACTTAAGCCCTTCCCCTTCCCAGCCTCCTTTGTGTTGTGAGCCAAGACACTGTCCTTGTTGTTGGAGGTGGTGGTCTTTCATTCTTGAAGAGGACCAATAACATCACAGGGTAACTTGTGACAGTCACCTCAGATGGGGGCAGTTTCAGCTCACTGATTCATTGATGGTTCAACATGCATCCCAGCTCCAGCTCCAGCTGCGAGTCCTGGAGACAAGGACTGCTCTAGAAACAGAACAAGAGGCTACAGAGGGTCATTGAGGGCCTGTCCAGAGAGAATAGGGAAGGATTTTTATCTGTATCAGATTCCTGGCAATTAATTTTATCTGGTCTATAACCCATCACAGAGCAGCCTCAAAGGTCCCTTTCCAGCCCAAAAGGTAAATGCACACGGCCCCTGACACTCAGGCCAGTCCCAAACCCCAGATCATGCTTCTTAGCCCATTGAACTGTGTACCCTGGACATCTGCCCTGACATTGAATCTTCGAGACTATCAAATTTCCCTTGACTATGCCCTGGGTGACTTGGGACCCCTGCTCTGGGAGTGTCTTCATTGGTGAGTCAAGCATCACAAGCACTTATGAATTACTCTAGGCAGCCCTGGCTCCAGGCCCCACTTGTCATCCCAACAACCTTCTCCTTGCTATATACTGTGCTGCACATAGGCAAACTTGCTCTGGCAAGAGCGATCAATAATTTTCCACTCCTCTATACATTTACTAGGACCCTGAGAAGGTTCTCAGTGCAGGACAACCCAGTTCCTATCCTACCAGTTCATTCTTGCCCTTGTTTCCAGGAATCCACTAATACACACACACACACACACACACACACACACACACACACACACACACACACACACACACATATATATACACACACATATATATGCACACACACACATACATATATATTATATATGTGTCAGTTCTTTTGTTTTATTTTGTTTGTTTATTTGTTTGTTTCTCTCTCTCCCTTTGTTGTTTTCTGTTATAAGTCTGTTTCCAGTGTATTCCTTTACAGGACAGACCAGTTCCTCTGACATGCCTTCTGTTTGAATGCTTATGTTCTGATCTCCATTGTTTTACAGTAACCATCTAGTAAAAACCTCCTAACTACTTAGTCATACTTTACAGATAATACCTGGAATCCCCAGAATAACAGTGATAGCTAGGTGACAAAGTGGGTAGAGTTTCAGGACTGCAATCAGGAAGACATGAGTTCAAATCTGTCTCAGACACTTCCTACCTGTGTGACCCTGAGAAAGTCACTTCTCCCTGTATGCCTTAGTTTTCTCATCTGCAAAATGAGCTGGAGAAGAAAAGAACAGCAAATCACTCCAGTATCTTTGCCAAGAAAAGGCCAAATGAGGTCACAAAGAGTCAGACATCACTGAAACAGCTGAACAATAGCAAAAGAATAACGGTGCTGACCACTTTCTCTAGAGCACACTCTACATTAGTTCATCAATGTTTATTTTTTTTCTTTTTTCTTTTTAATCAGATTTAGACTGCTTGACTTATTTTGAGACCCTAAAGATGCATTGGATAAAGTTTTCTTGCTGGCCTAGAAATCCTGACAATCAGCCTCACAGTATTTAATCTCTTTTGGGAGCCCCAGGCATGTTCAGGATTTATCTAATCCTTTTTTATTTCTTTAGGACTGAACCTGATTGTCCATCTGAGGGATGAGAGAGAAACTCTTTTGAGCTGCCCTGTGTGTGGGTAAGGATCCATTTGAGAAATTTGGGCTTACAGATAGTATTCTAGGGACCCAGTGGAATTTTCCAAGATTAAACCAGGTCTAGGAATATTGGTCCAAAGCAGGGTGTCAGTAGATGCTGAATGACAGGAGAAGGTGATGCCAGGGGGTAGATGACCTCATAACAGGTTTAATAGGAAAAAGGTCCCATGTAAAGGGGGCACTTCTGGTCTAATTTTACATGGAATTCCTTCGAGCTGGATAGGCAGGTACCTCCAACAGCCCAAGCTTCTGTGTATTCCAAACCCAGAATTTCTGGAGGGCTCATGAGGGGCCTTTTCCCTAAAGCCATCTTCCCTTTGAGCTTTTGTTCATCTGCCCTCTTCATCTCTGCTGCTGCTGCAGACTATGGTGTTCCATGGACTCCTTAGCTCCAACTCAACTTGGACTACCAGTGAACCTCTGAAGGAACCCATTGGATCTCCCCAACTCACCAGGCTATCTGGGAACTACCACCTCAGAATACTCTGAAAATGTTGACAGAAGAGTCTCAAGGAGACAGATGTGGCCATGGGTGCCCCAAGCTGCCTTGGCTGTGTTGGAGAGAATTCTGCTCCACCTCCCATCAGCCTCTGGATTGCTCTACATAGTTCTGCCTCATCAAAGCCAAGAGGAAGAGAGGATGAAGAGGGGAACTGTCCCCCCTTTGTAACCCCTTGGGTACAACTTACTAACCTTCAATCATCCATTATTTTAGCCCCACGACCAATTAAAAGGCTTTTTGTTTTCACTCAGTACAAGCCTCTCAGCCATGTGTGAAGGAAATCTAGGCTCTCCATAAGTTTCCATATGGTTACTTGGACTGAAACCATACAGGGAATATCTGTACATTCCTTCCCCCCATAACTGAGTGTAGCCATATTCCTTGGGTTTCAGCTTTTTCTCTCTAACCCCCCACTCTCACATTCTGCTCCCAGTCACTTTCACTCATCTCCAAAACCTCAAGACACTGAGGAAATTTACTGTTGAGATGGTTTATTTTTAGGATGTCACGTTATGTAAGGTCACATGATGGTGTCATACCTCTCAAAACCCTCTGTTTTCAGTAAGACTTGGGATTCCAAGTGACATTCGGTAGATTTCAGTCAGAGAGTCAAGTCCAGCTCTAAGGGTTGCTCAGAAAAAAAACAGCCATGTCTCTCGAAGAACTCCCTTTATTATTTTTGCATTAACAAATACAAAGTATATGAGACTGGGTTATTTTCAAAATTGACAGCCTGACCTATCTTTCTAGCATCGTGTTCTGTTAATTAACAATCCTGAGAGAGGGGAAGGGAGGAGAGAAATGTATGGGATTCAGTTGCTCCGGGTGTCTTTGCAGAGGCTTATTTTCATGGAGGATTTTCAACAGAGACCCTGCAGTATCCCATCAGCCCCTATAAAATGCTCTTCTCAGCTCCAAAGGAGGGATTTTGCTCAGTGCCACTGACAGCCTGACCAACATCAGCCTCACAATCAGCCTCAAAAACAATGGGGAGCTTCTGACTAGGAACTTACAAAAAGCCAAAATGACAGCAAATTATTACAGGGATTTTTAAAAAATATTTATTTTGTCTTTGTCTTTTTTCTTTTTCCTTTTTTTTTTTTTTTGCTGAATCAGTGGAATTACTTTCACAGAAGCTGATTTGAAAGGGAAAAAAAAGGATTCCTTTTCAGCTGTCAATCATGTCCCCACTGCATCTTCAGCAACACCTCCTTGGATATCAGACTGGATATAACAGAAGGAGGGTGGAGCAGAGATCCATGAGCACCACCAAAATACCCATGGAGAAGCTAAACTACTTATTAGCTTTATTGCCAGCCAAGGAAAATTCTTGTGTATAATTATACGTCTTGCCAAGTTAGCAGTGGAAACTGGCAGAGATGCTGGGGGACTGCTTTTCTGGTCCTCATGTCCTAAGGATCAGAAGTGGCCTGTTCCTCCAAAGAAATATGGAGTTGGAGATGACATAAGCACATCTTCTTCCTCTCTTACTCCCACAGGTTCCATTAAGACTGTGCGCTCACATGTTCCTTGTATCTCCGTCATGCAGAGCTGTGTGTGTCCAAAGGTCCCCCAGCACCTCACTTGTATCAGGGACCACTTCCAACCCCACTAATGGCACCTAAGCAGGAGGGAAGGGAATGACCCAGAGGACACGCGTCGGGTGCACACTGATCAGTGAAGGCTAAGGTACCAGTGATTCCCTTTGTAACCATCAGCAACTCTTGTCTTCTTCTCATATTATTTCCATAACCCAAAGATTAGGAGACTACCAGGAATTCCTTAGAGGTTCCTCATTCTCCTGGAATACATGTGTGCTTGTTGCTTTAGAACTAGTAAGGGGACGAAAGGTCATTCAGGCTAACCATCCCATCTTACAGATGGATAAGCTAAGGTGAAGGAGGTTAAATGATTTTCCCAAGACCAGACAAGGAATAAGTGGGGGAATACAAGTCTGGTCTTCTCACAAATACAGTGTTCCTCCTGCTGTAGTAATAAAGCTCCCTCACTGTAGTTTTTATCCAGGGGTGGCTGGAGCCAGTTCAAATTGGCTAGTGAGAGCTTATGGTAAATTTTCAATGTGAATATTTATATCTCAGAAATTGGCAAACACTATAAATCTGGACTTGATTTATTGTTTTCTTGATTGTTTAGACTTAAAAAACAGTGGAAAAAATGTTAATAATATTTCAAATTAAAAGTTAGTCATGGGTGCATTTTTTAAAGAGAGATAGCTGTTAAACATTCACCTACATATTGTTCTTATAGCTTGCCCTCAGGTCACCACGTAATAATAGCTGGTAAGTATGAAGTGCTTTACAAATATTACCTCATTTGAGCCTCACAACAAGCCTGGGAGAAGGTGCTAATATTATTCCCATTTTACAGATGAGGAAACTAAAGCAAACAGAGGATTACATCACTAGTAAATGTCTGAGGCCAAATTTCAACTCAGGCCTGCCTGAATTCAGGTGTAGTACTTTGTCATTTTGTTGTGCCACTGCTATATTTTGATAAAAATATGAGTACGTACATTTTTATATAAGTAATCCACCTATATAGCATAAATAAAACATATAGCACATACAGTATACCTGCATACAGACACACATACTCATATGGCATCTATTATTATTATTATTATTATTATTATTATTATTATTATTATTATTATTATTATTATTATTATTATTATTATTGCTTTTTGGTGAGGTGATTGGGGTTAAGTGACTTGCCCAGGGTCACACAGCTAGTAAATGTTCACTGTCAGAGGCTGTATTTGAACTCAGGTCCTCCTGACTCCAAAGCCAAAGCTCTATTCACTGTGCCATCTATCTGCCCCCTCATATAGGATTTATACACACATATTTTATTACATCTGTATATGCATTTTCTTTCCCTATCTTTCCAATAAAAAGCAAGTTTACTGAGGATAAGGACTCTTTATTTATGTTCTTGTATTCACAGTGCCTAGCACAGTCCTTGGTACATACTAGCCACTTAATAATGAATTACTTGATGGATTGATTAATTGAGGGCATGGTCTGTTTCTCATTTTGTCCTCATATACTCAGAACCTACCAGAGGACCTTGCACACAGAGGGCCCTTAATGAATGTTTTTGGATTGATTGGGCAGAGGGAGGAGGGTTTTTGTTGCAGAGGGGAGGCAATTGAAAGATGAGAACCACTTGTTCTCCCCCACACCCTCACTGTGTATCTCAGCTCATCCCTTACTCTCCCTGGCAGTGCTTGGCTCCTCTCTCCACTGACCATTTCCTCCTGAGTGACTTTTATATGGTCTCTCTGATGCCCTGAAAGCTGAACCAGAAGTCACGTCTTCATTATATCTCATCACCTCAGTTTCTCAAAGCATCCCAGTCACTGATATGTTCAGGTGGTTAAACCTTGTGACCATCCTTGATATCTTTCAGCAAATCTCAGTTACTGGGGGCATGTCTAGTGCCTTGATATTTTAACCAACATCAAATAAAAGTGACTGGGGGTGGGATTCACCGTCTGGCAGTCTGGAGATAGTTTTCAGGTAAAATAGGACTCATTCACAGCTAAGAGAAAGTTCAGATAAATCCTAGTCAGAGGCAACCACACAGTGGGAGCAGACCCAAGGACGGCCCAACTCTAGTTCCCAGATGCAGCCATGGAAAAGAAGCAGAACATTCATGATAATTAGACCGTTTCCATTCCATTATCATCACCAGAGGTCTGTGATACATGAAATGTAGGTCAAAGCATTCAGTTCACTGCAACGTTTATCTGTTAGACAGGAGTCATGATGGGTAGGTCCCTTCAGTGGAAATAAGAACCAAGAAGGCTTAAAAATACCATTAGGATGATTGAAAGCACAATGCGACTGACGTTCAGAAACCTGAAGGGTGTTTATTATAGTCACTAGGATTAGGATTGTTTGGTTCTTCCCAGAAGAACAGAAGGTTAAAGGAATAATTCACAGAGTGTCTATTCAGTTGCCATCTCTTGGCCTCACTTCTTATCCAGGGTTAAGTTTTTACAATTATAAAGCTTTCCATTTATATAGGGCCATATGGTATACTGAACAATTACTTCACAAGGATCCCATGTAGTAGGAAATGCCAGGGCAGGTAACATTATCTCCATTGGGTAAATGTGGAAACTGAGCCTAAGAAAAGCCAACTTGCCCTAGGTCAAAGTGCTAAGATGCTAGACCAGATCCAGGTCTTTTTCCACAAGTCAATCAATCAATCTATCAATAAGTATTTATTGGGTACCCAGTCTGCAGTAGACACTGTTCTAGACACTTTTTCTCACATGTAATACTGCATGACCTTGTCTATCTGTTCTTGGGGACACCCACTGCTACCAAAGATGTGGCTATGGTCATTGGCATTGTGATGGACTCTTCAGCCATCAGTCAGTTCTGACCATCATCATCCCTTCTGATAGATCTCAGAAGCTCTCCAACTCATCCAGTTTCCTGGGTACCTAATTCTAGGATGCTCATTTACCAAAGATCAGGAAACAATAAAGAAAAAAAGAGGCACTATGTGTTTGTTGCCACATGGTGCCTAGATAGACAAGGAGTGATTACTACCAAAGGGATGCAGTCTAGTGGAGATACCATGTCATGAGAAGAACCTGTGACACTGAGAAAGGGGGCAAACTCATCCATTACTAATTCCATGCTCAGAAGTATAGTTGGTGGGAATGATACAAAAAACAAGTAAGACTGCTAGGGCCAGGAGGCACAAGTTACCTTTGCTCCTTTGATCCATAACATATACCACAAGGTAGATTATCCCCCCGTCATGTCTGCCTCACTATACTTATCCTTTAACTTTGAGTCAACTTTTCCCTGAGGCCTCATGTGTGCATGGAGTGGAGCGATGTGCCCCTAAGTTAGGAAGGGGTACGCAGTTGTAACTTCTAACTCTGCTACCTTTTTCTCCAGTAAACATCCTTTTAATAAAAACTAATTGATGTCACCTGGTTGACAAATATCAGGGAGCATCCTGGATAGGGGCACAGGAACTACAGTGTTAGAAACCTTAGCACTTCCATCAGTTACCTCTCTAGAAATGATGTGCCTCTGGGAGTTGGGGTGAGAAGATTGAGTTCAGATGGAGGGTTGCATGTTTTCTCTGCAGATAGAATATAAGCTGCTTGAAGGAAGCAGTGTTTGTTTTGGATGTATTCAGATTCTCAGTACCTAGCAGAGTGACAGAGTCACACCATGGATCAAAGATATGAAACTGGTATATGGAGAAGATATGAGGATATTTTTTTTTTGGAACAAAGGAATGGAGGATGAGTGAAAAGCACAATGAGGTCTACTGAAGATGAAGCAAGCCAGGGGATTTGCAGGGGGAAAAATCCAAGGGATTGTGTTGGGCACATGCTGATGGAGGGAAAAGAGGCTGAGGGTTATTCTGGAAACTTTGAATAAGTGAAAAGAAGCCAGAAGGGAGGGGATTTGTTGAATCAAACAGTTGAAGAAGGGGGCAATTCCAGTATATCACATTTTAAATGTCAGAGCACAAAGAAACTTTTGGAATTAAGTTATGGGTTTCAGCTATAGAATTTAAGAGAAGCAGCAGGGAAGCAATTATTGGAGTGGTTAGTGACATGTTGGAATGTAATTACATGGGAAATATGGCAGCTTTAATGGCAAAAAACTATGAGTAGGGACGCGGAGGACCTTTTGAGCTAAATAACTAAATCCAACTAGTTGGAAAGGAGGCAGCAGGAGCTTCACAAAACAGTGTTGAGCTGGATCTAGAAGGTGAAAATAATGCATCCCATGTGGCCTTGGACAGGAAGGATCAGTACGATGCATTGTGCTCAAATGTCTAAGGGAAGCTGTGACAAATGGTGAGTTCAGAAGGCTGAAGGCCCTCTCATCTATCTCTTGGCCAAATGCACATGGATTAGAGATACTGAAAGAGACACATTCTTCTATGTGGACAACATATTGATTGATTTTGTTTGACTGTGTTCTTGCTGCAAAGGAAGGCTTCAGTTTGGGGCAGGGAAGAGTTAGTGGGGAGTGATATATGCGCACACACATATACACATTATATATACATGTATAATATAATTAATATAAACAATAATATTATATAACTTAATATCATATTGCATGTGTGTGTGTGTGTGTGTCTGTGTGTATAAAACACATTTTTATTTTCAATCCATAGGGGAGAAAAGAATATAGAAGGGCGATGCAAAAATACAGCAATTTTGTTACTTCTTTACCCCTAGGAACCTCATCAGACTGCAAGATCATCTTGCTATTGGCACCTCCTAAGTACCCTCTGCCCCTGGAACCACAGGGACAGGAGAATGGAGTAGAGAGCTCCTCCCTAAACCTCCATTTAAAGGTGGGTGGGCAGGGCTCATTAAGGGTCTCATGGCCCATCTGGCTATACTGCTTTGCTCTTCCCCATAATGCCACCATGCTGAATACTTTCCTTCTCCCCTCCTCACCCACTTTTAGTTTCCTTTCCTGTGTTCTCTTCCCCCATCAGACTTTGAGCAACTTGGGGGCAGGTACTATCTTTCTTTTTCTTCTGTGTACCCTTAGCACTTATCACAGGACCTGAAACATAGCAAATATTAATCAATATTTATTTACTGATTGGCTGGCTGAATTATATTGAGTTCATTTTGTATATGTGTACTAATAAGCACCTTTATATTACATATGTCATATTTAGATATACCTTCTTAAATTACATCGGCATTTCAAATTTTAAAGACTTTCCTAGTCCTTCATATAATTCTTTTTATTGCTCATGTTTATATATCAAAATGCTTTAGTGCAGTGCCTGGAATAGAGTTGGCAGCTTAATAAATATGTACTAAGGGACTATGTTGATAATTATTATTAAGTTCATTAAAGAAAATTTAAAAAAAATAAAAGAACTAACATTCAATTCTTTGATGGCTTTGAGAGTCCCTCCCTGCTAAATGCCTACCCTGTGCAGAGAACCCAAAGACTGATAAGATTCTGGTGCAGTCTTCTAGCAGTTTGTATTTCCAAACTCATCTAAATGTTGTATTTCAGGCTACTTCAAAAAAAAAAAATCTGGGGAAGTAATTGGGAAATTTTCCTATTTTTTTTTTCTATTAGAATCAGACTCATGTTCCCGGTGGATTGGTCACTCCGGAGAACCTTAATCAAACTAGGATTAAAAGATGTGAATTGAGGGACAATATACTGCAAGGAAATGAGTGGCAGCCTGGATACAGCAGAGTTGTGGGTTCAAATCCTTCTTTTGAAGTTGAATAGTTGTGTGGCCAAATGGTGAGCCACTCAACTTCTCTGTAATACAGTGTCTTCAGCCATAAATTAAAGATGGTAACAATAGTACCTCTCACACAAGCCTGCTGTTAGGATCACAGGGAATAAAGTGCTTTTCAAATCTTAGAATCCTAAATAATGTATTATCATCAACTACTATTTAGAGTTAGAAGACCTGAATTTGAATTTTAGCTCAGCTACTTAACACGTGTAATGTTAGGAAAATCATGTTATCTTTAAAGGCGTCCATTTTCTCATCTGTAGAATGAAGAGATTAGATTCCATGAGCTCTGAGCTCTCTTCTAGATTTAAAATCTTAAGATCCTTTTACTTAGTTGGGGGGGGGGTGTCAAAATCTGTGATGTTAGCCATGTGGGAGCATTTCTGTATGGAAATTCCACCCACAGATTCAGATAACTACTCATCCATTACTTAAAGTTTTAGAAAGTTTCCTGGACACACGCAGACATTATGACTTTTCCAGGGTCACTGATTTATACGTGTCCCACATTTAGATTTGGACCAAGGTTTCTTGGCTCTGAGGTCCTGTATGATCAATACTATTCTGCGTCTTATGGGTATATTATCTATTCTATCTATCTATTTATCTATCTTATCTACCTATCTAATCAATCCATCTGATCCATCTGTCTGTCTATCTATCTATCTGTCTGTCTATCTATCTATCTGTCTGATCCATCTGTCTATCTATCTATCTATCTATCTATCTATCTATCTATCTATCTATCTATCTATCTATCCGTCTGTCTATCTATCTATCTATCTATCTATCTATATCTATCTATCTATCTATCTATCTATCTATTTATCTATCTATCTATCTATCTATCTATCTATCTATCTATCTATCTATCTATCTATCTATCCGTCTGTCTATCTATCTATCTATCTATCTATCTATCTATCTATCTATCTATCTATCTATCTATCTATTTATCTATCTATCTATCTATCTATCTATCCGTCTGTCTATCTATCTATCTATCTATCTATCTATCTATCTATCTATCTATCTATCTGTCTGTCTGATCCATCTGTCTGTCTGTCTGTCTATCTATCTATCTATCTATCTATCTATCTGTCTGTCTGTCTGTCTGTCTGTCTGTCTGTCTATCTATCTATCTATCTATCTATCTATCTATCTATCTATCTATCTGTCTGTCTGATCCATCTGTCTGTCTGTCTGTCTGTCTATCTATCTATCTATCTATCTATCTATCTATCTATCTATCTATCTATCTATCTATCTATCTATCTATCTGTCTGTATATCTATCTGTCTATCTGTCTATCCATCTGTCTATCTATCTATCTATTTATCTGTCTATCTGTCTGTCTATCCATCTATCTATCTACCTGCCTGTGTGCAAGCACACACACACACACACACACACACACACACACACACACACACACACACAGAATCTACGTGTCAGCTAACCAAAATTTAAAAACAACTCAAAGAAGAAAGAAGTGCAATACAGAGCAGACTCTGTCCCCACCCAAAATTGTCAAACTTGATAGCTGGTTTCCTCTAAACAGAAAATATCTTACAAACTTATTTTATTAAGTTCAAACTGGTTTTCTTATTGAACTCAGTGAAACCGGATTTTTAATGTACAGCATCTACAGAAAGCATTAAGCATCTAGCTAGTAGTACTGGCAGGGTCAAGTATGGGACTTCTGTCTCTCTTAAATCTCCAAATCAATAATTTATCAGTAGGGGTAGCTAAGTGGTAGAGTGTTTGGAAATTGAAGCAGAAAAACCTGAATTCAAATCTTGCCTCAGAGAGAATCTAGCTGTGCAACCATGCAAAATGGGGATAATAATATCACATACCTTATAGGTGTGTTGTGAGAACTAAATGAATACACACACACACACATATTTATGTATATGTAGACATAGACGTGTGTATATATGTGTTTGTAAATCTGTATCTTATATACATATATAAATTGCTTTGTAAACTTTAAAGTGCTATATGAATGTTAGCTATTATTACAATATATCTAAGCTTATACCTTTCATGACTAAGGTATTATCCTCTCTTGAAGTAGTGTATTGGAGTAGGCAATCATTTGAAATCCCCTCAGAACATGCAATCTTATTTTGATGTTACAACCTGGCTTAAAATAAAATTTGAACCTTGGGAGAAAAATGACTGGCATTATCGAATAGTGGATGGACGGCTGAATTTGGAGTCATGAAGGTCTGGATTCTAATCTTGCCTCTTACACCAACTAGTTGTGTGACCATGATGAAGTCCCTTTACCTCTCTCAGATATTGTCATACAGTATTTGGTTGGTTGAGGTTGGAATCTGCATTGATAAAAGGAGCCCTAGCATCAACAAAATCCAAGATTAGTCAGAAAATCATAAATCGAGAGGTGGAAGGGACCACACAAACTCTCCAGTTTAATCTCCTTATCTTAGGAATTAGGCTTATGCATGTGAAGCATCTTTCCCAAGGTCACAAATAGTAAGCATCTGAAATAGGATAATTGATGTAAAAAGCAAACAAACAAAACAAAACAGAACAAAAAACCAAAAACCTATAAAGCTTCAACTAACATGTGGAGGAAGATTCCTCCAGGAATGATTTGTATATTTTCAGTTTGCCTATTTGACCACATGTCAAATACACACACACACACACACACACACACACACACACACACACACACACACACCAGCATCAAGCAGATTACCTGGAACATAGTAAGTGCTTAATAAATATTTATTGGATTAGATCAGTTAAGATACGAGAGTCAAGTATCATCTTATAATTTCCATTGCATATGGAGACTAGCTTTTCAAAGATGAAAAACATTGAAGTTTGTGGATGGCATAGGCTTCTGTGATTCTGAATTCTATTTCTCTTTCAATTACCTTTCCCCAAATCCATATTATTATGCTTGGCTCTAGCCTAACACAACAATAAGACTGCTAATTAGCTTATATGAAAACAAAAAAAAGAGAAAAATGATTTAGAGCAGAGTCCAGGGAAGATTCATATTATGAGATTTTTAGTAAAATGGATAAAAAGAACTCTCTCTCTCCTGAAATATGTGTCTATATACATGCCAATTTCCTTTAATGTTTAACATTATAATTCATACAGTATTGAATATTAGATTACTCAAATTCTAGCCCTACCTCTGCCTATTATCTGTGTGACCTTGAGCAAGTCACATAACCTTATCTACCTCTCAGTTTCCTTATTTGTAGAATGAGATTGTTGTAAGTGATGATTTTAAAATAACTTCCAGCTTTAAAGTCTGGGGTGCGGGGCAGGAGAGAAGTAAAAAGAAAGAAAACAAAAAACATCCTTCCCCACTAACCTGTGAAAGATGCACACATCTGTGGCCTAACTTGAATTGATAAAATGCTTGTAATTTATTGGAGAAGATCTGAGAGCAAATAGAGGCCATGGCAGATTGGCTTGTGAGGTTCAGAGACATTGATTCCTGTGAAAAGTAGTTAAATATCTTCACTAGATAGCCACAATGCAATGTTAAATTACAATTAACCTGTGTGTCAACTTCATATTTGTTCCAGTAAATTTTAATTACCTAAATAAGCCCAAGTGGTTTACCTAGACAGCAATAACCATCCCTTTTTAGTTAAGAAAAGATGTGTTATAGATCTGTCCAATAGTCCAATCAATGGAAAAGCCAACACATACAGAAAAAAAAATCAATATTGCTTGTCAAAGAGTTAAATTAAATGCATTTTAGTACACATACATTACAGATTAAGCACCAATCCCAGACAATGTCCACATTAGCCAACTATTCTGGACATTAGTCTGAAAGGACTTTGACATTGTTAGCACAATAACAGACACTGAAGACTGATTAACGCTTCCATTCTGTGGATGGCACAACGGAAGACAATAGCAGTTAATGAGCAAATACCGGACTCCTTACTCTACTGCCATTTGGTAGACTTGCCTGGCTAATATTAAGATTATCTAGCTAATATTCGTATTATAGAAGTATGGTCCAGATTTAGAGTTGGAAAAAACATTGGAAATGACTTATTCACTCCCCTTATTTTTACAAGTGAAGAAACCGAAGGCCAAAGAAGGCATCTGCCCAAGATCACTACAAATGCAGGAGGTTGCAGCTCTTCCCTTTTTCTACCTTCTTTATTGTTGTGGAGGGTACCACACTCCTTCCAGTCACCCAGATTCTCAAGTATAGAATTACCCTCAACTCTTCATTACCTTCCTCTTTTCCCCTTCGATATTCCATCGGTTTTGAAGTCTTGTCCATTTTTCCTTTAGTCTCTTGTCTCTTCTCATAAAGGCACCACTCTTAATTAGATCCTCATCAGGTCATACTTAGACTCTTGCCCAGGCTCTTCATTGGTCTCCTGGCCCCTAGCTTCTCCCCTTTCCCATCCAGCCTCCGTGCAACAACCAAAGTGATATTTCCACAGCACAGAGATCATGCCATTCTCCTCCACCCCACTGGAAGAAGCTCCCATGACTCCAACTGCCTCTAGGAAAATATGCAAATTTGGGGCCACTAGGTGTCTCAATGGATAGAGCACCAGACCTGGAGGCAGGAAGATCTGAGTTCAAATCTGGCCACACACATACACACACACACACACACACACACACACACACACACACACACACACACACACACATATATATAGTGCTTAGAATGCTCTTCCACCTCACTAACCTGTGTAGTCCTTAGCTTCTTTCCAGGCTTACCTCCAGCAGGATCATCTTCACAAGGCCTAACTACCCAGACTTACCAGCACAATCCATACCTCGTGAAATTATTTCTTCATCAAAACATGTGTTATATACATATATACACACACACACACACACATATATATATATATATGTATGTATGTATATATACAACTATATATATATATAGCTATATATGTATGTATTTATTTCATATACAAATATACAGAGCATATATGTAACTAGATATGTTTGTTGTATATACTTACCTATGTTCATGTCGTTTCTTTGATAGAATGGAAGTTTATAATGTAAGAAAGACAAAGCCTTTTTTTCTTTATTTTTATATATACCATTAACCAGGCACAGTATCTGCTTAACAAATGTTTGTTGAGTGACTAATTGAATGTCATAACCTTTGAGCAGCCAGGGTGACCTCTGCAGCATGATAAGGCATTGTAGTAGAATTTCAGCAGAGGCAAAGAAAATCTTACTTGAGAAAACTCAAGGGATTATCCTTTTCAAAAGAAATACTGTTTGTGAATTAATTTGCTCATTGCTGGGCTGAGCTGCAGAAATCACTCCATGACTTGCCTTTAATTTCAACATACATAAATAAGTGTAAGAAAAGAAGAAAAACAGACAATCTGTTCTTTGAGTGCTTAGCAACCAGGAGAACTGAAAGAGTAAAAAAAAAAACACCTTTATCAACTTCGACCAAAGCTTGGGCTTTCCTTATTAAAAGCAAAGGCAAGCCTGAAGAGCAATGTGCATAGGCAGATGGAGGTTGCAGTGAGCTGCATGTTGTGTGGGCCTGTAGGCAAGAAGACCCCCTGATCCAGTCCTGCCCCAGACACTGCTTAGCTGTGTAACCTGGGAAAATCACTAGATTCCTTGGAAATTTTGTCATCAGGTAGAATTTTCTGGTTAATGTTAAGAAGAACCAAACCCATTTTCTTTCCCTCCAGATGCTCTTCCAAACTTCCTTATTACTATTGTGGGCACCCCTATTCTATTCATCACCCAGACTTGCAAACTAGAAGTCATCCTCAATGCTTCACTCTCTTGCTCATCCATCAGACCCAATCTGTTGCCAAGTTCTATTAGTTTTACCTTCATAGCATCTCTTCTCTAGGCCCCCTAGTACAGGGTTTTACCTTCTCCTGCCTGGACTATTTCAACAGCTTGGTGATGGGTCTCCTTGTCACAAATCTCTCTCCCTCCTAGTTGATCCTCCACTCAGCAGTCAAAATTATCCTCCTAAACTGCAAGTCTCACCGTGGTATCTCCCTACTTACTAAATTCCAGTGGCTCCAGAATCCAATAGAAAATCCTCTGTTTGTCATTCAGAACCCTTAATCTTCAATGACTTCACCCCTTCTTATGCTTCCAGTCTTTTCACATCTCCCCACCACATACACTTCAGTCCAGTGACACTGGCCTCTTTGCTGTTCCTTAAATAAGACACTCCATCTCCCAGCTCTCAGTATTTTCCCTGGCTGTCCCTCATGCTTGGAAGGCTCTCCCTCATCATCTCTCCCTCCCAGTTTCCATAGCTTCCTTCAAGTCTTAGCTACCATCCCATTTTCTACAGGAAGCCTTTCCCAATCCCTCCTAATCCGATTGCTTTCTTTCCCTTGGTGGATTATCTCTTGTTTATCCAGTTTATGACTTGTTTGTACACATTTTGATTTGCTTGTTATTTCTACCACTCTACTTTTAGCTACTGAGCTTTACCTTTCTTTACTTTTACCTTTCCTTGTGTCCTCAGTGCTTAGCACAATGTCTGGCACTTAAAGGATACATAATAAACACGTACGGATTGACTTTGTATACATTCTCTTATATGACAGTCCTTTTGAATCTGGGAGTTAGGAATTATTATTATCCTTATAGATTAGGGAACTAAGTTCATAGAGTTAAAGTAAGTGGATTGTCCAGTGTTTCACTTCTAGGAGGGTCTGAGGCAGGATTGCAATCAGGTCTTCCTGGCTCCCAGCCCAGAGCTGTCCACAATGTCCCCATTATCTTTTATGGTCTGCATGAATATGCCCTTTTGCCATTAAAACAAAATCAGCTTCCCTGGGGTCTTAAATTCAAATATTTTATGAAGGAAACATTTTTTTAATTGGCCAGTATGGTTTGGAGCTATGTTGGGAAAATTCCAATGATAGTAGGAAGGTACTTCATTAAAGAAGACAAATTTCTATTTACTTGTATTGATTTTTGTTCAGTGATATAAGAAGGATGGACTATTGGAAAGCAAGAGTTGGGGAGAACTTTCTCACATGACTGCTGTAATGACCAGAGCCTTTAGATCCACACCTCTCAGCCCCAATAAATCATTAACTCTGTTTAGGTGAGGAAGCAGCTTAATAAGTTGCTGGATACACTGGAGAGTTTGTTTACTGAAATATATCACTGTCATTTTTTTTGTATCATGTCCACTTTTTTTATTCACTGGATTACAAAGAAAACTGATTGTCTCAGCCAGAGTCAATTTACCCTTGCCTTTCCCTCTCTCAAGATTTGTACAATTTAAAGAAAACAATGAAAAGACATGATCTGTATTCTTCCTCTCCAAGAATGAGGAGATCTATACCAGCCAAGTGTCTGCATCAAAACTATGAGGATGATGAAGATGATGATGGTGATGATGGTGATGATGGCAACACCCCTTTAAATGCCCTGCTTTACTAGATTTTAGATTCCATAAAGGCAGGAACTTCAAACTTGGCACTTTCCCATGGTATAGAGGTAATTCTGGTGTCTTACATCTACTGGCTGTGTAACTCTCAGCAAGTTACTTAGGCTTTCTGTATCTGAGGCAAATCTCTAATCCTCTAAGTAACAGGTAACTTACCGAGTTATGACATATATCGGTAGAAGTGTCCACATTGGAAGTTCTTTATATCAATTAAATTAAAAGTCTGCCTGATTCACCCCCCCAAAAAAAAAAGTATTTTCAAGGAAAAATCCATAAAGAGGATAAGGACCCCATGGAGCTGACATTTGGTGTTCACATCCAAGATTCCATGGTCACTGCCCTCCATAACAATGCCTATCTCACCGCTACTGGGGCATCACCATCAGGAGCCTAGCCAGAGCACAGTGTCCTGTATGTGGCAGGCACTTCACGGATGTCAAACTGAATTTCACATGAAGCACAGAAATCATGGTTTGAGGATAGACGAGGTGCTTTCTCAGACTTGTTTCTTCTAGACTGCCTTTGTGTCATTGTCCTTTGGGAAGTCAGTCTGGTGACACCGGTAGTTCTGTTTCCAGAATCACATTTTTGAACGTAAAAAATAA
This sequence comes from Phascolarctos cinereus, assembly GCF_003287225.1. Taxonomy (NCBI): domain Eukaryota; kingdom Metazoa; phylum Chordata; class Mammalia; order Diprotodontia; family Phascolarctidae; genus Phascolarctos; species Phascolarctos cinereus. The sequence continues at coordinate 470,477,552 of NW_027555958.1, forward strand.
AATACATTGGATTACAACTGAAACCAATTATATATCATTGCCCACAGGTTATCCCAATGATATGAGGTTCCTGGGATCAAATTAAGCAAGTCCCATTAACCAGTAATGGGAAATATGTTTGAAATGTCCCAATTCATTACGAAAAGGATGCCACAGCACAGAAACACAAGGTTTTTGTTGAAATTTGTTTGAAAGGGGCCTGCATCTGATAATAATAACCAGCATTTATATGGTGCTTACAATGTGCCAGTCACTTTAGAATTATTATCTCATTTGATCCTCACAACCCCAGAAGGTAGGTGCTATAATTATCCCCATTTTACAGATGAGGAAATTGAGGCAAAGAGCAGTTCTTCAATTCCTGCTCTGATTTTGCCCTTTTTTAACCATTACTCTTCTCAGCTTATCTAAAGTCCTTTTGTTTATTCCAACTGCCTGACTATAGTTGAGGGAACTGGGGCTTGGGGAGTTTAGTGGCCTTTTTCAAGGTCACACTGCCTATCAATGGCAAAACTAGGACATAAGCCCAAGTTTTCTGACCCCAAATGAATGCATTTTCTGTAGCATAATATTCTTTCCACTTTCAAAAAAGTGTCTCTGCTTGGATAAACATGGTGTCCTTCCTCCACATTGGGTGGAGTGATGCAGTGGGCAGCTCATCAGCCTCAAAGCCCGGATGAGCTGGGTTCAAGTCCAGCTTTGGATATGTCTGGCCTGTGTGACCCAGTTGTGATGCTACTGCCAAAATCGCCAGTTGTCATTTCAGAAATTATTATGTTGTAACTGACTTGTAACTTCACTCTCAGCGATCTCAGCAACTCTCTAAGATTCCAAGAGGTGACTGACTTGCCTTGACAGAGGGGCTTCCTCCCCCTGCCATTGTCTACACTGAAGAAATCCCAGGTCCCCTCTAGGTACCTATTCTTTTCTTTATACTATTTGTTTGGACACACACTGGGAATTCACTTAATCTCTTAGTGCCCCAGGTAACTAACTGTCTGTGACTAAAAATGACAAAACAATGGGCAATATGCCTTTGTGGAAGGGATTTCCACACTGGACTTTCTCCACAAGAGTGAAGGCCAGACTTAAAATCAGATGGATCCATGTTTAAAGCTGGGAGTTAATCTAAGTATCCACCACTTGTTTTTTGAGACAGATAAACTAAAGTTATTAGCCTAGCGTCAAATAGGTAATAAGAAATAGAGGTAGAATTCAAATCCAGGTCCCTTGACTCCAAATTTAGCATTTTTCCTGCTTCATGATTCCTTCCTTCAAAGGCAGTAGGGGCTGGTGATTTATTTGGGCATCTGTATTTAGAGCATGTGAGGATGTAGGCAAATTTATGATCGCATTGAATATTCACAGTGATGAAGTTATGAGCCATATCCACATCACAGATGCTGACCCTCAACCTGCCCAGGCCCAGAGCCCAGGCTCTGCTGCTTTTAATCCATTATTCACCATCAGTCTATGACAGTAGATGAAGAGGAGCCTTGGAAGCATCCTTGACAACTTGTATGTGGAGATGCAAGAGATTCCCTGAACTCTTGCTTCTCATGGGTGCACCCTTGCTTGTCAGGTTCCCCATGATAAAGTTGATGGGCCATAATACCAGGAGGGAGGGAAGGATAGCCAGGAGAGTTTTATACTGCTATAGCTATGGAAAAATGAAGGAGTGATTTGTGCAGAATCTCACAGGTGGAAGGAACCTTAGAAGTCAGCTAGTCCCTTCCAATTTTAAATCAAGGTGGAAGGAGAATCCCCTCTCACATACATCTTACATGGTCATCCAGGTTCTCCTTACAAACCTCCAATGAGAGGAGCCCTCCAGCACCTATAAGGCAGCCTATCCATTGCACTTTGGGACAGTTTCATTGTTAGGAAGCTTCTCCTGACATTGTGCCTAAATCTAGCTCTTTAAACCTTCCCAACTCATAGCTCCTAGTTCCTCCTTCTGGGGCCAAGCAGAAGAAATTTAATCTTTCTTCTCTGCAACAGTCCTACAAATACTTGAGAATAGTTTTCATTCCCCCAGGAGTTTTTTGTTGTTGTTGTTGGGATGAAATCCATGAGAGAAGCATTACCTGTTTCTTTGGTCTGTGAGCATTATTAAGTTTTCTTAGACTTATCTTCAGGTGGCATGAATTCAAAGCCCTTCACCATCCTGGACTCCTTCTCTGAACACTGTCCAGTATATTAAGATCCTTCCTAAAATATAAATCTGGTGTTTTTAGTGTTAACATCAAATGAAAATGCCCTTTTGTTATCATCCCAGGAAGTTAAACTGTAAGAATCTAAAAGTAAATACTGTTCAGATTTGCAGTTAGCTGTAATTAAAATACAAAACTAGAGCTCAACAATTAAATATCATTTAGGGAAATGAATATATTTAACAATGGTATGTTTTATATAATGATGCTAAAATTAAATGTTATACTGTCACCATCAAAAATCAATATAGTTTAATTTATGTGTTTTTTAATTAGTGCCTTCTTGAATTCTAATTGGCAGATTGTCTATTTTCAAGGGCCAGAAAAATTCACCTGAACAATTTAGCCCTTATTAACTATTAATGATGTTCATATATGGTGTGATGATATGAAATCTTAAATGACCATGATCTGACCCTGCCATGCTCAATGTCTCTACATTTTTAACAGGACTCATTTCAACTCCCATATCATATTTAGAGCCTTTCTAACATTTTTTTATCAGAAAAAAACCCCACGAAGTTTTTTTAACTCATTTGATTTTTTTTAAAATCACAATTATCTTTTTAAAGTGTTACATGCCATATAGGGCACATATCTTTACCATTATGAACAATTCACATTGCTATAGATTAATTTTTAGTTTATTTTTTAAATTGATGAGCTTTTATTATCTCTTCCCTATTGACCCCCATTGGAAAAAAAACAAAAAATATAGATGATGATGATGATATTTTGATAATGTCCATATGTAGTTAAGACCTAAATATGAAAGACAGCTTAGAGTAGCATATAACATCTAATGCTACTGGTATCAATGTTAGATGGTATATTTTGGTCTAATAGTACGACTATATTTTCATTTAATAGCTAACTTTTATCTAGCACTCGCTATGTTCCAGGAACTACGCTAAGTGCTTTCGAAATATCATCTCATCTTATCCTCCCAAGCCTGGGGTAGGGGATAGGTGGGATTTTTATCTCCATTTTGTAGTTGAGGAAACTGAGGCAGACAGAGGTTAAGAGACCTGCCTAGAGTTACATAATTGTAGCTAGTGAGTGTTTGAAGTCAAATTTGAACTCAAGTCTTCCTGACTCCAGTCTCATCTCCATCAGCTGCACCAAGAGAGAGAGAGAGAGAGAGAGAGAGAGAGAGAGAGAGAGAGAGAAGAGAGAGAGAGAGAGAGAGAGGGAGAGAGCTGACATTGTAGTGTTACCTCTGACATTCTGGGTGTGTGACCCTGGACAAGTTACAGTGCTCTGGCACTGAGAAGCGGTGACTTGGATTGGGAGAGGAGTAGCTCTGGTTTAGAAAGAGAGGAAGAAAGGACAGAAGAAAGAAAGAAAAAGAAAAAAGAAAGAAAGTGAGGTAATGAAAGGAAGGAAGAAGAAAAGGAAGAAAGAGAGAGAGGAAGGAAGAAAGAAAAAGATAAAAGAAAGAAAGGAAAGGAAGAAAGAGGAAGGAAGAAGGACAAAAGAAACAAGAAAAAAAGAAAGAAAAAGCTTGTGAATATAAAACAAACATAGTTCAATATAACAAGCATTCGTTAAGCACCTACTATGTGTCAGTCACTGTATAGGTGATGGATCTACAAAAACAAAAATAAAACAATGCTTGCCTTCAGGGAGTCACCATTTTACTGGCAATAATCATGACATTGTCTTACACTGACTTCCCTCTGGAGCCTCCTCACCAGCATGAAGTCTCTGTTCCCCAGGGAAAGAGACTGACACTTGAGGAATGTTCACATGTTCCTTACATTCCTCCTCCAATATGAATTATCTAAGGCTGAATGAAAGGTAGGAATGAATGAAGGTTTTACCACACTCCTTGTATCCATAGGGTTTCTTCCCACTGTGAATCCTAGGCATTAGTGAAATATGAGTTTCACACACGTACAAACAGATGTGATGTTCAGAACATGATACAAAGTCAACAATACAGAGACAGCATGTGCCCTTGCTACATGAATGAGGCGATTCATTTTCTGGTCATACTAGTTTCTAATGATATCTTTCACAACAATTCTTGTACACAAATTGAGCCTGATTTTACTCATCTGTAAAATGGGGACAATAATGTCTCTTGCCAAATTTACAGGGCTATTGTTCCAGTAAGATGGGATAATGAACAAAAACTCTTTTTAAAATTTGAAAGTGCTATAGCAATACCAAATTTACAGGGCTATTGTTCCAGTAAGATGGGATAATGAACAAAAACTCTTTTTAAAATTTGAAAGTGCTATAGCAATACAAGGTATTCATTTGTAGCTTTTGCCAAATCTTCCTTTGGTCTTGATAGGGAGATCAGCTTGGAATATTGAAATTCTGTGAAAATGGAATATTAATTATGAACAGACAGGTCTGGCAAGCTGGAAAGCCTTTAGGTATATGGCCCAGAGCAAACTGTGTGCCAGCTATCTAAGGAGCAGCCTAGAAAAATTCAGGGGGGCTCAAATCCAGCACCAAGAAACAAATGCAATCACTGACACAATCCCTCCTGACAAGGACGCTGGAATTCTTTGTCATTCTGCATCTCTAACTGTTCAGAGTAATAACAATAGTTCCTGTTTCAGGGCTTCAGGTCTTGGGCAACGTCTTTCTGTTGGGTCCACCTCTTAGTAGAGGGCTATGGAAGAGACAATAGAAGTTGACAGAGGTGTGCTGGGAAATGTTTAACAATCTCTTCTCTGAAAAAGACTGAACATACTTTCAAATTTAATTTGTATTAGCAACATTTTCACCATCATTTTTTTAGGCCTAGGCAAGTAACAAAACAAAATAAATTAAGCCTGGTATGTAGAATTGCTCATTTCTGAAGTGTACATGCTCACGGTGAAAATTTAATAATCAGCTCTGGCATACCTCTGGAAGTAAGCTAGGGTCTTTGATCTCAACGACCTTATCAGGAAATACCCTAATTAAGAAAACAATTGACTTTCAGAACAGTTAGCACCCAACACTAGGGATATCAGGATATACAGCTATTCCTTCCATATCACGACTTTCCCCAACACCATTTCCGTATATTGTGGGTCAGCATAAGAAGTTAAATGGGAATTTGGGGAGAGTTTTGTGGAAGCTGCAGACAACATGTGAAAGTCAATAGATAACATAGAGCCTATGACCAAATACTTAACCCAAATTTTTCAATAAGCTATTGTAAACACCCCATGAAAGAAAAAGAAAAAAAAGCAGACTTCTTTGGTATAAAGGGAAGGCCAAATATTTTTACATGGATTTCCTAGATCACAGGGAACCACACCCCTAACCCCTGCAATGAGGAAGGAACAACTGTAGTATAAAGAGATATTGATTTGGACAGACCTGAATTCGAATCCTACTTTTACTATTTACTTCTTATGTGGCTTTGGTAAAGTCACCTGACACCTCTCAGCCTCAGTTTCTTCATTTGTGAAATAAGGGGGTTCAAGTTTCCTTTCATCTCTAAACCTATGATCTTTATGGAGATGTTTGAGAAAAGAGAAATCATTATGGAATATTGAGGGAAGGCCTTGAAAGAATGTTACACTTAACCTGAGCCTCAAGGGCTGGGTACATTTTTGATATGAGATTGGGAGTATGGAGTTCCCTAGAGAGGAGTTGTAGTAGAAAGGGAAAAGAAAATGAGCAAAGTCAGAGAGGACTGTGTCACTGAGCCAGCCCAAAAGGAAGAGGAAGACACCCTGGCCTTAGCTCCTGGCTCTGCCATTTACAATCCATTGGGCCTGGCCTATTTAACCTCCCTTGGCCTCAGTTTACTCATCTAGAAAGTGAAGGGGTTGGACCAGATGTCCTCTGCGGTCTCTTCTCATGTTAAATCTTGAATTCTTTGAGCATCTATGCAGGGGAGAGTGATGTGCACTGGGGAGTAATATAAACTGAATGAAAATCAATTATAGACTTTGAAAATCAGATGGAGGAGTATGTAGCAGGTGATTCAATTTCATTCACTTTACACACATCAATCAATGCCAGCCTGGTGACAGATGGTGTGCCCAGTTTTGGGCTACAAATCTCAAAACTAAAACAGCCTCTACCCTTAAGAAACTTATATTCTGCTGTGAACAAAAAAAAACCATTCAGATAAATGAATACAAAATATAAACAAAGCGATGGTGGAGGAGCTCTGACAACTGGAGAGACCAGGTAAGGCTTTGTGAGGGGGGCCCTCATGATCAGCATTGGACAGAAACAGTGATTCAAAGAGGGGAAGGTCAGGAGGAAGGAAGTGCCAAACACAGGGGTCCAGCTGATTATAGAGAGGAGAATCGAGAGCATTGGAATGAAGGTTCAAAGATTAAGGTTTATGTCTACTGTTGGGATAAACACCACCACCAACTTCTCACAATACAAGCTGTCCCAAAGTGGAGCAAGTTATCTCAGGATATATTAGAGATCTTCAAGTAAAGGGTGGATTGATAGAAGGGATTGTTATTCAGACTGGGCTAGGATCAAATGGACTATGAGATCCCTTCTAATTCCCAAAGTCTATGATTGTTTACAATTTGAATTGAATGTATGTGAATCAAATTGAAATTTCCTTTCAAGAGTAGATGATAAATCTGATTTTAGATAAGTATACCACAATGTGTTGCAAAATCACCAAAGTGAGAAGGCATTTGTGCTTGGGATCACTCAACCTTTTGTCCCTATCCTCATCCTCACCCCCTCCCCTAACCTAACTTGTCAAATGCACTGCCAGAGATGTAGATTTTGATGACCTTGCATCGTACATCCATCACAGAAGTTCTTTGCTCTTCCCCATGCCTAAGACTTCATGAGGTTCAACAGCATGACCTGCTACTTAATGGCAAATGATGGGGTAAAGGGTGGGAAAGAGAGAGAACGGAAAATAGACTCAGACAGAAAGGGAAAGAAACAGTGGGGTACCTTTCTCCAATAACTACATTGTTCTAACATGATGAGCTTCTATTTCATAGGCAATTTGATGAAGGCTAGTCTCACAAACACCAGCAATGAAAATCCCAGTTTTCCTTGCTTTTCTGTACCGGATGAAGGTCATTGTGGTGAGGGAAAGAGGTTGGTGCCCTCCTCAGAGGCACTGATTGTGGATACTGCTCTTCTATCCCTAAAATTCAGCTGCACTTTCTTTGTTGAGCTATCAATTACAGGTGAGGGTTTGAATGATCAGGGAGAGACAAGAATGGGGTTATTGCTTTGGAAATCAAATGTAGAGCACAGATATGGGAAACTGTGTGGGTAAATTAGAATGCAAATAGAGAGATTGGGAAGGATGAAGAGCCCACACTTGGGGGCTCCCAAAGGGAAGAGGAGCCAGTGATGGAAGTAGAGCAGAGAGCAGGGCCAAGTAAGGACAATCAGAAGACTATGGAAATCCAAGGTAAGAAGTTTTAGGGAGCGGAGTGTGATCAGTGGTGCTGAAGACAAAATTTCAGAGACTTGGTTATAAAGCTGAGGTAGCAAAAGGCCCAAAATACAATGAAGTAGCATGTGAAAATATTTTTCTTTAAACATATGTTTTAAAACTTTAGGTTTCAAATTTTCTCTCTTCCTCCCTCCCCACCCACCCTCATTGAAAAGGCAAGCAACTCAACATAGGTTGTACATGTGCAGTTATGCAAAACACTTCCATAGTAGACATGTTGTGAAAAACTAACTCTATTTCCCTTAATCCTATCCTGCCCTCCCATTTATTCTATTCTTTCTTTTGACCCTGTCCCTCCTCAGAAGTATTTACTTCTGATTACCCCTTTCCCAATCTGCCCTCCTCTCTATCATCCCCCTGCTCTCTTGTTCCCTTCTCCGCCTATTTTCCTGTAGGGTAAGACAGATTTCCATACCCAATTGAATGTGTATGTTATTCCTCCTTAAGCCAAATCCTATGAGAATAAGATTCACTCATTCCCTCTCACCTTCCCCTAGTTCCCCTCCACTGTAAGAGACTTTTCTTTTCTGTTATTTTTTTTGTGAGATAATTTACCCCGTTCTAACTCTCCCTTTCTTCTTCTCTGAGTATAATCCCCTCTCATCCCTTGATTTTATTCTCCAGATATGACCCCTTAATCTTCAACTCACCCTGTGCCCTCTTCTATCTATCTATACATCATACATATAATTTTTTTCCTCAACTACCCTAATACTGACAAAGGTCTCATGAGTTATAAATATCATCTTTCCATGCAGGAATGTAAACAGTTCAATCTTAATAAGTCTCTTATGATTTCTCTTTCCTGTTTACCTCTTCATGTTCCACTTGAGTCCTGTATTTGAAAGTCAAATTTTCTATTCAGCTCTGGTCTTTTCATCAGAATGCTTGAAAGTCCTCTATTTCACTGAATGACCATTTTTTCCCCTGAAGGATTATACTCAGTTTTGCTGGGTAGGTGATTCTTGGTTGTAATCCTATCTCCTTTGCCCTCCGGAATATTATATTCCATGCCCTGCGGTCCTTTAATGTAGAAGCTGCTAAATCTTGTGTTATCCTGATTGTGTTTCCACAGTACTTGAATTGTTTCCTTCTGGCAGCTTGTAATATTTTCTCCTTGACCTGGGAACTCTGGAATTTGGCTACAATATTCCTAGGAGTTTTCCTTTGGGGATCTCTTTCAGGAGGAGATCTGTGGATTCTTTCAATTTCTATTTTGCCCTCTGGTTCTAATATATCAGGGCAGTTTTCCTTGATAATTTCTTGAAAGATGATGTCTAGGCTCTTTTTTTGATCATGGCTTTCAGATAGTCCAATAATTTTTAAATTCTCTCTCCTGGATCTATTTTCCAGGTCAGTTGTTTTTCCAATGAGATATTTCACATTGTTTTCTAATTTTTCATTCTTTTGGATTTGTTTTACAGTGTCTTGATTTCTCATAAAGTCACTAGCTTCCAATTGCTCTATTCTAATTTTTAAGGAAGTATTTTCTTCAGTAATCTTTTGGACTTCCTTTTCCATTTGGCCAATTTTTCTTTTTAGGGCATTTTTCTCCTCATTGGCTTTTTGGACCTCTTTTGCCATTTGGGTTAGGCTATTTTTTAAGGTGTTATTTTCTTCAGTATTTTTTTGGGTCTCCTTTAGCAAGCTGTTGACTTGTTTTTCATGACTTTCTTGCATCACTCTCATTACTCTTCCCAGTTTTTCCTCTACTTCCTTACTTGCTTCTCAAAATCCCTTTTGAGCTCTTCCAAGGCCTGAGACTGATTCATATTTTTCTTGGAGGCTTTGGATGTAGGAGCTTTGACTTTGTTGTCTTCTTCTGGTTGTATATTTTGATCTTCTTTTTCACCAAAGTAAGATAATATAGTCTGACTCTTTTTGCGCTGCTTGCTCATGATCCCAGCCAATTACTTGAGTTTTAAACTCTTTGTTAAGGTAAGAGTCTGCTTCCAATGTGGAGAATGTACTGTCCAAGCTTCAGGGGTTTGTACAGCTGTTTTCAGAGATACTTGTAGGGACCTGTAAATTTTCAGTTCTTCCAAGGTGGTATGATAAGGGGGTGTTTACTCCTTTCCTGGCCTGTGACCACAAGTACTCCTTTCTGTCCTGTAACTGTGAGGAGGGGTTCCTCTCACAGCCACTACAAGCTCCACCATGCCAGCGCTCCTCCTCACCCCAGCACCTGCCCAGAACTGTGACCCAGATCCAAACGGGCAAAGCAAGAGATTCCTGCCTCAGCACTGGCAAAGAGATCCCTGCAATCCCTCTCTGATCAGCCATTGGATTCCCCCTCAGTCTGTGGGCCAGAAGCTCGGAAGCAGCTGCCCCCCCCCAGCCGCTCTTGGGGCATGGAGCTGAGACCCTGCTTTCCTGTCTCAGCACCACAGAAACAGACTTTTCCCACTGACCTTCTAAGTTGTCTTTGGTGTTTGTGGATTGAGGAGTCTGGAAACCTCCACAGCAGCCCGAGATTCAGTCCTCTGAGGCCTGCTCCACATTTGCTGAGGCCTGCGCACCCATGCCACGCTGCGCTCTTCCTCCAGCCCAGTGTCATATACCTTTCTGATCAACTACTCAGGTTGTCTTGGGCTGGAAATTTGTTTCACTCTGCCTTTTTGTGGGTTTTGCTGCTGCAGAATTTGTTTAGAGCCATTTTTTATGAGTATTTCAAGGAGTTTGGGGGAGAGCTGAAGCAAGTCACTGCTTTCACTCTGCCATCTTGACTCCGCCGTTTGGCATTTTTTTCTGATCTCACCATCGAGAGGCAGAGATTAAGGGGTGGAAGACAAGAGAGAGGAACCAAGTTACTGGTGGGTTTTGTTCCATCTCATATAAATGGCTAGATACACCCTTCAATGTCATTTCCTAAGTACCTACTATATATAAAGCAGAGATTTAAATAGCAGGGATGCAAAGACAAAACCAAACTTTCCCTGAGATTAAGGATATACCTACCTACCTACATACATACATATGTACATACATACATACACACATACACACATATATGTATTTTAGTTGTTTAATAAATCCTTGCTCCTTCCTTCCCTTTTCCCTCCCTTCCTTCTAAGCTCAGATCTTGAGCCTTATTCATGATGTAGCACAGTTGCAGATACTTGTTGTGTGTATCATACAAGTGATATTTTATAGGTGGATATTTACATACAAAATATATTTTAGCTTTTCCTTCTGTTTGGAAAATCCTTCCTTCAAATTCCATTGACTTTAACCCTATTCATCATTCCAGGACTTGAAAGGCTTTCATTTGCTATGGGAAACCTTTCCTAACTCATCCCTCTTAATTCCTAGAATTCTCATGGCTCAGTGCAGTGGATAGAGTGCCTCACCTGGAAACAAGAAGACCTGAGTTCAAATCCAGCCTCAGACACTTAATAGTTGTGTGACCCTGGGAAAGTCATTTAACTCCTGTTTTCCTCAATTGTATAATGAGAATAATAATAGCATCAACCTGGAAGTGTTGTGATGATCAAATGGGATATTTGTAAAAGAATTAGCCCAATGTTTGGCACATAGTAGGTGCTATATAAAAATGCTGGCTATTCTTATTATTAAATACAAAATAATTTGAAGCACAGGAGTGTGATTGCTATTGGGAAGAATAGGAAATGCTTTATCTAGGAAGATCTGCTCAAGCCACTCTTTGAAGAAGACCAAAGATTCTATAAGCTGGGACTGAGGGAGGGCATTCCAGGTGGGAGTGTACTCTGTTCCTTACTCCATCTTCTCTTCTAACTCAGGCCCACAGGATGCAGTGGGGACGAGGAGGATTTTGTACCTGGATTGCCTGCAACATACATGAGCAAGCTTTATTCTGATGATTAGGGTTCCATGGTTACTTTAGTCTCCAACACAAATTTATCTCTTTGACAAGTCTGGTGATGACTTCGTAAATAGTTCTCCCTCTGCCTTTCAACAAAATATGTGAAAGCCTCCTAGGGTGGAGGTTTGGATTTTTTAGAAATATGCCAATTTTCTGCCACATTTCAGTTCCAAATGACACATCTGTCACTGTTTTTTACTGAATGTTTTCTTCAGTCTCACTGGGGATGAAATTTATTTGAGCCCAGTGACCATTACTGCTGTGCTAACAGTTTTCACGTTAATCTTGACAAATGTCAGTGAACACTTAACGTGGGGACTCAGGAGAGTACTTATGCTGTCCTTTGCCGACAGCTATAGTGGGCTTTGGTCCGCCAGTTGGTGCAAAGAGTTCCAATCTTTGCCTCCTGACGTCATTTCTTCTAGGTACAGTTGGCCTTGATCTTCTTTCACGCTGGTTTTGGAGCACTTAGTAATAAAGAAGATCTGAAGTTATTTTTTTGGAGTGTCCAAGAATGTGTCAACTGTGGAGGTGCTACTCTACTTTAAGTGAAAGTGGAAATCACTTCTGGCCTTTATGGCCGATGTGGATTGGGAGGTAAAAAGAAGTGGGAGAGGGGGAGAAGATCTGCTTCATTCACATTCCTGACTTCTGTTTTCTCTTCTGTTTGGAGGTTCATGAGATCACGGACTGAGGGCTGGAAGGGATTGGAAAACTGTCCCATTGCCTTCATTTGGCTACTGAGGAAACTGACTGCCTGAGGGATTACATGATTCACCTCAGATGACAAAGTAGCAGAACTAGGATTTGAACTCAGAACTTGTAAATCCAAAGAGATTAATATTTGTAAAGTGCTTAGTACAGTACCTGACACATGTTGTTCTGTCATGTCTGACTCTTCATGACCTCATTTTCTTGGCAAAGATAGTGGAGGGGTTGGCCCTTGCCTTTTCCAGCTTATTTTACAGATGAGGAATCGGAGGCACACAGGATGAAGTGATTTGCTCAGGGTCACAAAACTAGTAAGTGTCTGAAGCCAAATTTGAACTCAGGATGATACTTCCTGACTCCAGGCATGGCACTAGCTGACCCTGGCATATAGTTGGTGCTTAATAAATGTTTATTACTTCCTTTCTTCATTCCTCCTCCTTTCTGACATTAAATTTTGGGCCCTAGTCCTAATGTAGTACAGTTGATTTTTATTGTCGCTATTACTTGTATATTTTAGCTTTTCCATCTGTTTGGAAAGTTCTTCTTCCAAACATCATCATTCTAAACCCTATTGATCATTCCAGGGCTAGAATAAGTCTCATTTGTTTTGGGAAACCTTCCCTGACTACTCCCTCACTGATCTCCCTGCTCTGAATTCCTAGAGTCTTCCTGGCACAGTACATAGAGAGCCTCACCTGGTGTCAGGAAGAACTGAGTTTAAATTTGACCCCAGACATTTGCTGTGTGACCCTGAGCAAGTCACTTAACTGCTATTTGCATCAGTTTCCCCATCTGTACAATAGGGATAATCCTGGCACCCTCCTTCCAGGGTTGTGAAGATCAAATGACATGACTTTTTTTTTTTAATTTTTAGGCAGTTGGGGTTAAGTGACTTGCCCAGGGTCACAAAGCTAGTTAAGTGTCAAGTGTTTGGTCTGAGGCCGGATTTGAACTCAAATCGTCCTGACTCAGGGCCAGTGCTCTATCCACTGGGCCACCTAGCTACCCTGAAATGACATTTTTAAAGTGCTTTGCAAACCTTTAAGCTAAATATAAATGCTCACTTAGCAGCCCAGTTTCAGACTTTATTATGTTTGCCTTGTTTCTCCAGCGCCATTGTTGACTCCTTGAGAACAGTCTTGTATCTCATACCGTGAGCCACGTGACAGGTTCTCAGTAAATACCCCATGGACTTGACTTCAGAACTTCACAGTTAAAATGAAGGCCTCCAGAGGTCTTGTTGATAACAACAGACAATCCATCAATAAGAATTTATTAAGTGCTCACCACCCGCTGGACATGGGGCCCTCCCAGGTCTGCTTCTGGCTCTGTACACTTGGAAGTCACGCCTCAGCTGCCTCCTCACCCTGCCCCTTCCCTGGCACCTGCCTCTTTCTCATCCCAGAGTGTTCCTCCACCTCTCCCAGTGGTGAGTTCCTCTCCACACCTCCATCTGGGCCAAAGGCTCTGAGCAGCCTTCCCTGCTTCTCCTCCAGCTACAGATCATCTTCTACCATCAGAATGGCAAATCCTTGAGGCTGGGGACTGCCTCTCTTTGCGTTCCTGTTTGTTTCTCTGACACTTATCCCAAAATCAAGCATGTAGCAGGCGCTTCACTCATCACAGGACTTTATACTGCTTAATTCAGGGCAACACTCCTCTTTCATAACTGTCTTGCAGTTGTGAGTCTATATGTTTACATATATTCTATTCTATCTTATAAATGTATATGTGTATAAAATATAAATATGTTAGAATATTTATATGCAATTATATATATAATTGTAGGTATGCATATGTGTTTTAATGTGTTTGACATATCATATGCATATATTTTATGTCATTTATCTTGGTATATGTAATATAAATGTATACTATATTACATATAATATGTACATATATATAGAATTCTTGTAATTTATTTCACATAGCACATATAAACATATTTATATGTTTTACATATAAATGTATTAGAACAACTTAAGTATTCATTATATGTGTAAGTATATATATATATGTTCTAGTGTATTTAACTATATGTATGTAAGTACATTAGACTATATGTTCCAATTATATATATACATACATGTATGTATTATGCATTTATATACATATAAACATATTAGAATATATGTATTTCAATGTATTTTGACATAAATACATTACAATGTATACATTGGAACACACACACATATAGCAAGACATATGTGTATATATGTATCCATACTTGTCATTTCCCCAAACCTTCCACATAAAAAAGTATAGCTAGCAAAACAAACCAACACATTGGCCATTTCTGTCTCTGCCAAGCGATGGGAAGCAGGCTTCATAAGTCAGTCTTCTGAAGTCCAAATTGGCCACTGCTGAAGAGGCTTCTGAGGTCTTCCAAAGTCATTTTCCTTTACATCAATAACTGTGGCCACTACACAAATTGTTTTCCTGGTGCTGCTCACTTTAATTTGGACCCGCTTGGATACAACTTTCCAAGTTTCTCTGCATTCTTGATGTCCATCATTTCTTTCAGTACCATGACATTCCATTATGTTCGTGAGCTAATACTCTTCTTTTAAAAAGACACTTTTCCCGCCAGAAGGAATGAATCTTCCAGGGAACAGGAGTAAACAACTTCTTCTCTGCTCTTAAATAGGATCTCATGTGGAGAAGCATCTGTTTGATTGAGAAAACATTTTGTCCTTCTCCCTGCAGCAGAAGGTAAGTGCCTCAGGGCATGGATTGTTTTAGTTTTGTCTTTGTCCAGGGCACCAGAGAGGACTGACACCATGGAAAGCGAGCAGTCTCTGGAGTACATGGTTCCCAGCCTGACTCCAGTGCTTGCCACCTGGGTGACCTTGGGCAACTCAGTTACCAGCCGAGAATGAGAGTTTGGGGTGAGATGACCTCCCAGGGATCTTCCAGCTGTAGATGGATGGTCCAATTTAGATTTCTAAATGTTTCCCAAATTCAATTTACTTTTTTTGTTCACCAATCCATCCCTGACAGATTACACAAACCTCAGTATCCAAAGTTGTAGCTTGTTTACAAATTTGTTGAATGTGCACCCTATTTATTTCTGTTTGAGTCACTGTCAAGTATACATGTAGCCAGAAAGAGCAGTGCTGGGACATTATCGATGGGAGACTGGACTAGGAGTCAGGAAGTTCAAAGTTCATGTCCTGCTTCTGACACCCATAGGCTGTGTGACCCGAACAAGTCACTTAACCTCTTAGTGTTTTGGGCAACTCTCTAAGACAGACTCTAAGTCATAGCTGAGTCTCTGACCTTCACTAGGAGATCCTGTGTCCACACCAAGATTGGTCTACATCCTTATCATGCTAGAATCATTTCTCTGGACATAAAAAAGGAAGTGGGCTAGTAATGTAGTAAAAAACAAGGTATTACGGGTGCCTGTCTCATCTGCCCTGAGTCCACAGACTTTCCTCTATCAAGAGGGTCCAATCAGAGGGGCAGAGGGGACAGATGAGATGTGCATACCAGGCAGATTCAATCTTGCAGGATAATGAGATTTCCAATCATAAGTTTCCTGGGGAAGGAGTTATTTTCCCTTTATTGGTAGCCTTTGACTTGCTTAAGGTACATCATATACTCTCCCTTATATCTTCTTCCTCTACTACCTTCTTTTATTAACCCTAAAATTCTGTAATTTAGGACTGCAAAAAAAAAATGGACTCATGTATATGTAGGGGTATTGTGAATTTCATTTATGATATTTATAGCCTGTCTCACTTCTATTTGATTTATTGAATTTGATTTAGACATCTTAAACCAAACATGTCCAAAAACCTTTCCTTCTTGTTTCCCCAAACCTTCCCCCCTGACTCTACACAGCAATGCTGTCCTCCCAGCCCCTCAGATTTTTGCCCTAGGAATTATCCTGAACTCCTCACTAGTTCTCACTCCCCCATAGCCAATCTATTGATAAGGCCTGCTGATTCTACTTTTCCAACACCTCTTCTATACAGCCCCTTCTCCCCTCTGACACTACTACCACTCTGGCACAAGCCCTCACCACCTCATGCTTAGACTATCACAATAGCCTGATGGTGAATCTGCCTAACTCAAGTTTCTCCCCACTCTCATCCATCCTCCATTCAGTTGTCAAAAGATTTTCCTAAAATGTAGGTCCCAAGACCATCCCTACTCAATAAACTCCAGTGGCTTCCCATAACCTCTAGGATCAAATACAAAATGTTCTTTCTGGCATTCAAAGCCCTTTATACCTTACCCCCTCCTGCCTTCCCAGTCTTCTTGTACCTTACTCCCTGCAGTGTACTCTTTGATCTAGAGAAACTGACCTCAATCCATGACTCCATCTTCATACTACTGGTAGTTTTACTGGCTATCTCCCATGCTGGGAATGTTTTCTCTTCTCAACTCCTCCTACTGACTTCCCTGACTTTCTTTAAATCTCAACTAAAATCCCATCTCTTGCAGGAAGACTTTCCCAACTCCTCTTAATTCTAGTGACTTTTGTCTCTTAATAATTTATCTTTTCTGTAGCTTGCTTTTGGATACATTTGTTTGCATGTTTCCTCCCCATTAGATTGTAAGCTTTTTGAAGGCAGGGACTGTCTTTTGTCTCTTTTTGTACCCCCAGTAGTTATTGTTGTTGTTGTTTGTCCTTCACTCTTGAAGAGGATCATTACATCAAGAAGGTGATGTCATGACTTGCAAATGAATTGGATTTAAGTGAGGGAGGGCTTGCAAATGCACTTCAAATTCAGCCTCACTTTCTCCTCTGGAGCCATCTGGGTCCAGTGGCAAGATATAGATCAAGACTACTAAAGATGGCTCTGGATGCAGTGGAAGACCTTGGCCTTTTTAAGCTAAGGTCTTTCCCTGATCTCAGTTTGACTGAGGCAGCAACCATTCAGCAATTAAGGGTAGGTAAGAAATAAGGCAAAGAATAACCTCTTTTACCCAGTCCAGAAAAAAATCAGTTAGGGAGAAGATCCTCAGGGGTTTCTGCTGAAACAGAAACAACTGCTATTTACATTCACTTTGAGACTCTGGGCCCAAACAATAACCAAGTGAAACTTGGGCTGTTGTTGGCCGATGGATGAATGCCAGGGTGATTTGTGTTTTAGGCATGGTTCTTAAGAAGGAACTCTAGCATGTAAACCCAACACTTTTGACAGCTCAGCATTTCAGTGATTAAATTTTATACTCCATTGGTCAAAGAACCTGCAGGTAAGGGCATTATTCCCTATGTGGACTGAGAGAGAGGAGTGAGGGAGAGAAGGGAAAGAGAGAATGGAGGGAAGGAAAGAAGAAAGGAAGAAGGAAGGAAGGAAGGAAGGAAGGAAGGAAGGAAGGAAGGAAGGAAGGAAGGAAGGAAGGAGGAAGGAAGGAAGGAAGGAGGAAAGGAAGGAAGAAGAAGGAAGGAAGGTAGGAAGGAAGGAAGGGAGGGAGGACTTAATAAATGTTTATTGATTGATTCTGTTTTCACCTTTGTCTCTTTGTGTGTATGTAAGAAGGAATATCTTAATGATTTCTCTCTCTCTCTCTCTCTCTCTCCTCTCTCTCTCTTCTCATCGTTTTGTTGCTGTCCTTGGTTGCTGCCTGCTTTACTTTTTGTCTGCAGTGATTGAGAAGGAAATACTTTCTTCAGAGAAGTAAATAATGTCTTTCTAGTAATGTTGTGAACCCCTCTTTTGTATTGAACATCTATCTTTTTGCATAAATAGTTAGGCTTAGATTTGCAAGTCAGGTTTTTCAATCTTCAGAGCACATTATTTCATTACCTCATTTGGTATCTTGTGAGCCTAGAATAGCTGCAGGTCATTTAAATTTCCTTTCCTTTATATTTGAAGATCTTTCTCCCACCTGATTGTAGAATTATTGTTTGTCAGTGGAGTTATTAAAGCAAAACACTATATGTCTTGGGGATTACATAGATTTGGTTTGGTTTTGTTTTCTAGAAGCAATCAGTGGATTCTTTCCATTGGCACTTTGTTTTCTATGTTCAGAAATTCTGGGCCATTTTTTTGTATAACTTCTTTCATTTTGGTCTTCATTTTGACATGTTTTTGTAAGAAGTCTATAATCCTGAAGTTGTCTCTACATCCTATCTTTGAGATCCATATGCTTTGTTTGCAAGGAGATCTTGTTTTCATTTAATGTCATTGATTTTTGCTCCTTTTTCTTTGGACATCCTTTCCTTCTATGTATTTCTATTCCCAAGTGGTTGTTCTTTCTGTTGTTTCTTTGATGAGACTTATCATTATGGATTCAAGTTTTTTTCCTATTCTGCCAATTATTTCTACTATACAGGAATTGTAAATTCTCCTTTCCCAATCATTCTATCTCTTTTAAAACAATCAGGAACATTCTGATGGGGTTCCATGCTGTTTGGGGAATCTGTAAAGTCTTTGACCTCAGCAGGTGTTCATTTTCCTTTGTATTGAAAAACCTATTCATAGATGTCCTAACTATTTTACCTGATCTGGAGATCATATTCCATTTGGTTACTAATATCTTCTGTGTTGGTTAAGCTACTTATGCTTAAGATCTTTATTTGGGTTTTCCTTCTCTTGAGATCTTTGGTAATTTCTGTCTTTCCCCCTTATTTTATCCATTTGCTCACTTCCTTACTCCCTCCCCTCAGATTGGGTAGTGGGATTAGAGTTAGGAAGTACTAAGTTCAAATTCATCCTCAGAAATGTGCTAGCTATATGACCTCTGGGCAAGTCATTTTGCCCGAGCTTCAAAATTGGTATAATAATAGTCCCATCTCCTAAGGTTGTTGTGAGGATCAAATAAATAACATTTGCAAAGCTCTTTGTCAGTGTCAAAGTGTTATGTAAATGCTTGTGATTATTATAACATCTCACATTAACCTGGCACTTCAAGGTCTGTCTAGTGTTTTATATATCTTATCTTGTTTAGTCCTCAAAACCTCCTTATGATATGAAGACTCTTATGTCTTGCTCATAAGAAAAATGAGGCTTATAGAGGGGAAGTGATTTTCCCAGGGTCACATAGTTGGTAAATGATTGAAGATTTGAATCCCAGTACTTTTATTTCAAGGCCAACACTCTATGCCACAATGGCATGCTGCCATTCACATGCCATTGTGTTTAGGGCATATATAAAGAGAAAGCCCAGATGAATGAAATCAAGGCTCTTTGAAGTGTTGAAATAATATTCCAGTCACTGTTTTGTTCAATGCTTGCCAAAGGAGCCCATTGATCTGATCTTTCTCTCCCTCACCTACTTCTGTTCAGTAACTGACCTCTACTTTCAGGTAATTTTGTATTGGTGCTGAATGATATTGAAAAACCTTGAACACAGTTGTGTTCAATGCCAATCAGTCAAGAAATACTTATGACGCACTTATAATATCCCAGGCAGTGCACTAATTTCTGGGAATACAAAGAAAGACAAAAATAGTCCTTACCTTCAAGGAGCTTATGATCTAACAGGAGAGACAACATAGAAATAATTATGTATATAAGACAAATCCAGTGTAAATGAGAGTTAATCTCAGGGGAAGGACATTAGCAACATGTTTCTTATGACTCTTTTTTGTTGTTGCTACACAAAGAATTTGTAAGAAAGCAAACTGCAGACACTGCAAGAGGAGCTTTGTCCTTTGTGGGAATGGTTTTGGAACCAAGCAAAGATTTATTTTCCACCTTTTAATACAATTACTGAGAATAGAAACGAATGGACTAAAAATGTACTGACGACCCAGGGGTCAAAAGCAGCAGATGGTAAGAGTGGCTCTTCCAACACGTGAAATGCTTGTGTTCCCACTTCAGAGATGAAAGATGGCCAAAAAAATTCTCATCTCCTGTTTCCAAAGAGTAGGACAGCTCTCAGTCTCTTAATGAATGACTTCTCTGGTGAGACGTGAATTGAACTTTCCAGATGCCCAAAAAACCACAAAAATGAAATTTCTGATAATTGTGCACAATAGGACTTCAAGCTATTGAAATTTCAATGTAGTTAAATCTAAATATCAACTAAATCTCAGGTGGTTAAATCCCACAATAGTTATGACAAATGTACTTTTTTCTTATTGGAGGAGGAACATTCCATTTCCCACTGAGAATTTCCAAATTTTGTTTTTCTAAATTATTTATGGCGTATTCCCTTTCTTTATAGCAATGCCTTGTATATGCCAACTAGGTCATTATTTCTTGTTGTTGCTTTGTCTTGCTTTATTTTTATTCATGTTTATTCTGAACTTATAAACAACAAATAAAATAAGCATATATATATATATATATATATATATGTAACATGTATTTTCTATATGTGTCATATATATAATTGTCCAGAAAAAGAGGATTGTATACAAAAATGCCAGTCTTATGTCTTTGATTATGTTTTTAAGTATAGAAGCTCAGCCTGGAGCTTTCCAAACTGTTCTGCCTGTCAGGGCTTACTTCTAGTCTTAATTCTTTTCGTTTAATAACAGGTTGGTGAATTGAAATGCACTGATGACATCCTATGTCAGCCTACATAGGCCTACCAGATTGGCTGTAATGACTGAATAGATGCAATAATGCAATGAAACTAAAGCTGCATTTAGTGAAACTAGGGTTTGTGGCAGGTTTAGGTGTTTGGGGGTTTTTGTTTGTTTTATTTTGTTTTCACAGAATTAGTCAAACCTATTCCTTGTTCTAGAATCATCATTAAGAACAAATCAGGAGAAACTAATCTATTTCTTTTTTTTGGCGGGGAGACAATTGGGGTTAAGTGACTTGCACAGGGTCATGCAGCTAGCAATTGTTATGTGTCTGAGGCTGGATTTGAACTCAAGTCCTCCTGACTCCAGGGCCAGTGCTCTATTCATTGCTCCGCCTAGCTGCCACTAGCACAATTTTAGAAAAGGATTATTTGACTGTAGAGGTCACATGAAAGCTTTTTTTTTATAATTATAAGAAGTTATTTTGCAAAGTTTCTATTTTGAACAAGATTGAGGAATGTGGATGAGACAATATAGCATCTACATGTATTCAGAACTGGAGGAATGTGCAGATTCAAAGAGTATGCCTCAATACATCAAGGTTTGCATAGGAAGTACCTAATGGAATACTCTAAGGATCTCCACTTGATCTTACATAATCTGGCATGCTTCTCAATGATTGCATGAACCTATCAGTATTGTATTTATCAAATGGCAGGCAATGTAAAGCAAGAGGGATAGGTCATATGTTGCATGACATCATCAGCATCCAAGAATAATTCTTGATGTGCTCAACCATTGAGTTGAACATAATCAAATGACATTTACTCAAATCTTCAGTGGTTTTGTATCTTCTTGATAGGTATGGTCCCTGCAATGAGGTAGATTTCAGCCAGACATGCTTGCATGTCGTGGGCAAGTTTCATCTTTGAAGCTCACCTCAGCAGATCCACTCAACATTCTGGAGACCATCTGAATTTCTCTCCAAGTTTCTAGAATGGCAGTGGCTCACACAGTCCATTGGTTGGTTACACATTCCTCTGTCCTCATAACCAACATTATCTTCTCTTATGGTCATGAATTTATTTGGTTATATCTTTTACTCAAATTAATCTCCACAGTTTTCTATTATATTTCTACTATTTTTCTATCATTTTCTACCTGCTCACTCCCATCATGTACCTCTCTATTGCTCTCACATTTTTAAGGTTTCAGATATTGTAGTATTCCATAACTCTGAACCAAAAATAAGCAATCAAACAAATAAATAAATGAATAGGGATAAATAAATTTTAAAAGTCTTATATGTGGATTTAAAAAATTATCTTTCAAAGGTCAAGATAGAAGAATGGCTATATAGCAATTCCTCTGAAAATGATATGGACTTTGAGTTCAATAAGATACAATAAGAACTGTTTAAATTAGGATAAAATGAGAGGAATAAAGTCCCAGATTAGGTACTCCATCTTGATCATATTGCATTTGGTGGTGGTTTATGTCCAGTCCTCTTTGTCACATTTTAAGAGTGAAAATAGAAGGGGCGGAGCCAAGATGGCAGAGTGAAAGCAGTGACTTTCTTCAGCTCTCCCCCAAACCCCTCCAAATACTCATAAAAAATGGCTCTAAACAAATTCTGAAGCAGCAGAACCCACAAAAAGATGGAGTGAAACCAATTTCCAGCCCAAGACAACCTGGATGATTGATCAGCAAGGTGTATCACGCCAGGCTGGGAGCGCAGCGCAGGGCAGTGTGGGCGTGCAGGCCACAGCAAACCTGGAGCAGGCCTCAGAGGACTGAATCTCGGGCACTGTGGAGGTTTCCAGACTCCTCAATCCACTAATGCCAAAGACAATTTAGAAGGTCAGTGGGAAAAGTCTGTTTCTGTAGGTGCTCAGAGAGGAAGGTGGGGTCTCAGCTCCATTCCCCAAGAGTGTGGCCTTGGGTGGGGGCAGCTGCTTCCCGAGCTTTTGGCCCACAGACTGAGAGGCAATCCAGTGGCTGATCAGAGAGGGATTGCAGGGATCTCTTTGCCAGTGCTGAGGCAGGAATCTCTTGCTTTGTCTGTGTTTGGATCTGGGTCACACTTCTGGGTGGCAGTGCTGGCGTGAGGAGGAGTGCTGGCGTGGTGGAGCATGTAGCAGCTGTGGACAGGAGACCTTCCTCACAGTTACAGGACAGAAAAGAGTACTTGTGGTCATGGTCCAGGAAAGGAGTAAACACCTAGCCCCTTATCATACCACCTTGGAAGAACTGAAAATTTACAGGTCCCTACAAGTATCTCTGAAAATAGCTATACAAACCCCTGAAGCTTGGGACAGTACACTCTCCACATTGGAAGCAGACTCTTACCTTAACAAAGAGTTTAAAACTCAAGTAATTTGCTGGGATCATGAGAAAGCAGTACGAAAAGAGTCAGACTATATTATCTTACTTTGGTGAAAAAGAAGATCAAAATATACAACCAGAAGAAGACAACAAAGTCAAAGCTCCTACATCCAAAGTCTCCAAGAAAAATATGAATCAGTCCCAGGTCTTGGAAGAACTCAAAAGGGATTTTGAGAAGCAAGTAAGGGAAGTAGAGGAAAAACTGGGAAGAGAAATGAGAGTGATGCAAGAAAATCATGAAAAACAAGTCAACAGCTTGCTACAGGAGACCCCAAAAAATACTGAAGAAATAACACCTTAAAAAATAGCCTAACCCAAATGGCAAAAGAGGTCCAAAAAGCCAATGAGAGAAAATGCCCTAAAAAGAAAAATTGGCCAAATGGAAAAGGAAGTCCAAAAGATTACTGAAGAAAATACTTCCTTAAAAATTAGATAGAGCAATTGGAAGCTAGTGACTTTATGAGAAATCAAGACAGTAAAACAAATCCAAAAGAATGAAAAATTAGAAAACAATGTGAAATATCTCATTGGAAAAACAACTGACCTGGAAAATAGATCCAGGAGAGAGAATTTAAAAATTATTGGACTATCTGAAAGCCATGATCAAAAAAAGAGCCTAGACATCATCTTTCAAGAAATTATCAAGGAAAACTGCCCTGATATATTAGAACCAGAGGGCAAAATAGAAATTGAAAGAATCCACAGATCTCCTCCTGAAAGAGATCCCCAAAGGAAAACTCCTAGGAATATTGTAGCCAAATTCCAGAGTTCCCAGGTCAAGGAGAAAATATTACAAGCTGCCAGAAGGAAACAATTCAAGTACTGTGGAAACACAATCAGGATAACACAAGATTTAGCAGCTTCTACATTAAAGGACCACAGGGCATGGAATATAATATTCCGGAGGCAAAGGAGATAGGATTACAACCAAGAATCACCTACCAGCAAAACTGAGTATAATCCTTCAGGGGAAAAAATGGTCATTCAGTGAAATAGAGGACTTTCAAGCATTCCTGATGAAAAGACCAGAGCTAATAGAAAATTTGACTTTCAAATACAGGACTCAAGTGGAACATGAAGAGGTAAACAGGAAAGAGAAATCATAAGAGACTTATTAAGATTGAACTGTTTACATTCCTGCATGGAAAGATATATAACTCATGAGAACTTTGTCAGTATTAGGGTAGTTGAAGGAAAAAAATATATATGTATATATAGATAGTAGATAGATATAGATAGATAGATAGATAGAGGCACAGGGTGAGTTGAAGATTAAGGGGTCATATCTGGAGAATAAAATTAAGGGATGAGAGAGGATGATACTCAGAGAAGAAAGGGAGAGGTAGAATGGGGTAAATTATCTCACAAAAAAAAAACAGAAAAGAAAAGTCTCTTACAGTGGAGGGGAAACGGGAAGGTGAGAGGGAATGAGGAATCTTATTCTCATAGGATTTGGCTTAAGGAGAGAATAACATACACATTCAATTGGGTATGGAAATCTGTCTTACCCTACAGGAAAATAGGGGAGAAGGGGACAAGAGAGCAGGGGGATGATAGAGAGGAGGGCAGATTGGGAAAGAGTAATCAGAAGCAAATACTTCTGAGGAGGACAGGGTCAAAAGAAAGAATAGGATAAATGGGAGGGCAGGATAGGATTAAGGGAAATAGAGTTAGTTTTTCACAACATGTCTACTATGGAAGTGTTTTGCATAACTGCACATGTACAACCTATATTGAGTTGCTTACGTTTTTAATGAGGGTGGGTGGGGAGGGAGGAAGGAGAAAATTTGGAACCAAAGTTTTAAAAACACATGTTTTAAAAAAATGTTTTCGCATGCAACTGGGAAATAAGAAATACAGGAAATGGGGTACAGAAGTCTATCCTGCTCTACAGGAAAATAGAAGGGGAAGGGGATGAGAAGGAAGGGGGGAGAGACAGAAGAGAAGGCAGACTAGGGGAAGGGGTATTCAGAATGCATGCTATCTTGGGTTGGGGGAGGGGTGAGAAATTTGGAGCTCAAAAACTTGTGGAAGTGAATGTTGAAAATTAAAAATAAATTTATATTTAAAAAAAAGAGTGAAAATAAGTTGGAGAATATCATGAAAAAGAGAACTCAGGATTGTGAAGATCTTGGTAATTGTCTAAAATGTCAACCATTTCAAAGTAGTAGGGGAGTTTAGACTTCGAAAGTATATGAAATTTGTCTTTAATATTCAAGAACAATACAGTGAAAAAAGATCAGTTTTTTTTTTGCATGGCTCCAGAGAGAAGAACATCAGGACCAATGAGTTTGGGTTGGAAAGAGGCAAATTAAGCTTGATGGTAGGAAACACTTCTTCAGAATTAGAAGTGCCCAAGCAGGATAGGCTGCTTTGGGATGGAGCAGACTCCCCCACAATAGAGGTCTTCAAACAATGATGGTGCGGACAATTGTTGGCTTTGCAATAGAAATTACCGCTCAGATCGGAGTTGAACTAGATGACGGGTGGGCAGATAAGTGGTACATTGGATACAGTGCCAGGTATGGAGTCAGGAAGCTCTGAGTTCAAATTTGGTCTCAAACACTTATTAGCTGCGTGACCCTGGGAAGTGGCTTTACCTCTGTTTGCCTCAGTTTCCTCATGCATATAAAGGGAATTATAATAGCACCTACCTCCCAAGGTTGTTGTGATGATCAAAGGAGATAATACTTTTAAAGTACCTTGCACAGTGTATGGTACATCATAAGCATTATAGAAATGTCAGTTATTATTATTATTCTGCAATTCTCTCTATGTCAATCCAAGTGACTTTCTGAGACCATCTGAGAAGACTGTGTTCTGTAAATGCAGTCTCATCTTTAAGGAAATTCTGCAGTAAGCTGGGCATCTGCTGCTTTGTGACAAGAAAAATCCTGATTCCCAAACTGTTGCTGTCTTAATTTCCTGTCCTCTTTTTTGTTGTGTTGTTAGCTTATTTAACCTACAACTTGATAATTAAATGACAGTGTTTGCAGCTCACTGAAAATAACCATGTCTAACCTCTTTCTCTTTGCATTAATTCTAAGCGATTTGTTGACTTGCTAATGTTTTAGGTGAATTTCTTCTCTCTTTTTTTTTCATACAAGCTTTTGCATTCTGCAGTGACTTTTGGAAACAGAATATTCCATCCAACATTCCATTAATAACTACAGTGAATCTCTTTTATTATTCTTGTTGGGGAGGACAGATTCAACTGTTGTCTTCTGAGCCAACTAGGTCACATCAGGCTTTATGGTATGCAATCGCTATGTTTCAGGGAACGTGTTTCGACCCACCATATCTAAATGTGATAATGAATCATTATGCAAGGATTCCACTATAATTATAATAGACTTTTCTGTTGACTTTTGCATTCTAGTCTCTTGATTTTACTGGACAAAAAATTGAGAAAGTCAGAAATATTTAGAATAGTGGTGGAATGGCAAATAGGCTCGATTTGGAGTCAGCCCCAGTCTCTGTGTGGCAAGGGACAGGTCACATCATGAACTAGCCTCAATTTCTTCCCTTGGAAATTGAGACGGTTGGATTAGATCACCTCTGAGGACCCTTGGCTCCAGCCGTGGGCCTCTTTAATGTCTGTAAATCACTCCCCAAAGCTTAAAGTGCTACGGCAATCAGCCAGTCGGCAGTGGTCTTTTTTCTTTTTTTTCTTTTTTTTTTTTGGCTGTATCTCATCCGATGTTCTATCTCCCAACTAGGATGCCTTTGCAATGGTTCTCCCTCACTTCTCGATTATTCTTCCTCCTAATACCTGCCTTGTAGAATTCTGAGCAACCTTCATCACTTTGCTCAAATGCCCCCTTCAGCAGGAGACCTTGCCAGCCTCCCCAGATGTTCTCTCTAAGGTCACTCCTTATAAGCTCACTAGGCAGGCAGTTTGTGCTTATGTATACATACATCGTATGTATGCAATTAGCATTGTTCATTAGAATATCAGCTCTTTGAGAGCAAGTGATTGATGAGGTAGAGAATTCTTCCTCTACTGCTGCTGCTGCTGCTTCTCTACTAAATAGACAAATGACAAATGTAGTCAAATGCAGTTGTTGTAGCTCTAGTAGCAGCAGCACTAGTAAAAGGAGTAGCAGCAGCATTTAAGGTTGTAGAAGAGTACTAGTAGCAGCAGGAGCAGCAGCATTAGTTGTAACAGCAATAGCAGCAGTAATGTAAATTATCAGTGAGACATTCCAGTAAGACCATCTGTAGCTTCATTCTTGATGCCCCCCCCCGTCTTATCACCCATTGTATGAGAAGCACCTTAGAGACCATCCCTTTTGGTAACCTGCCCCATGATCATCAATATGGATTAAACTATGTTTCCCACTAATAAAGTCTGAAATGGGAATCAGATGTTTATAGACCTGTGGCTTATTCCCTTGTCTGTGGAGAATGCCAAGATTTGTTTCCTTTTCTCTATCAAAACTATGATCATTAGGGAAGAACAAACCGCCTTATGAATGGGAACTCAGGTATTGGAAAACTTGGCAAGACCATGCCTTTTCTCCTTCTACTGTGATCTGAAGACTACAGCACCGCACTCCATCAACTGACCTCTTCAAAGACAAAGGTTGGGTTTATCCATTTCTTTTGGAGACTGTGATATCTGTTGCCTTCCATCCCTTTTCTTTCAGTGCCTATGTTCTCTTATGCCCCATTCCCTAGAGATTTCCTCTTTGACCCCCCACTCCTTCTCCCCACCCCATGTGGCTTGAATGTGGCATGATTAAGATCCAAAGAGGCAGCAGCTTGGCAAAAGGGATGGAGAGCTGGATACGGAAGCTGGAAGAACTGGGTTCAAGTCTTGCTTCTGATATACACAAGTTGACCCTGGAAAAACCACTTAACCTCACAGGGCCTTAAGCAGTTCTCCGAGATTATGCATCATTGATCTGTATTGGCAGCAAGAGTTTCCTCCCCTGGATCCCCCCCAAGTCCAGTGAAAGTGTTCTATTCAAATAACAACAAAGAAAACAACCACAACAATCTTAAGTACAAAAATCAGTTTTTGTCTGTACTATGGTTCTATGGGAAAACATGCTAATCATGGAGGTAACTGAGATTCTCATGGTAACCACTGATCTGCCCATTTTAAAATATGTTTTGAAAATCTTTCAATTCATCCACAAGCATGTATTAATCCTTTACAGTGTACTAGCCACCATGCTTGGCCCTGAGATACAAGGACAAAAAAAGAAGTAGCCCCTCCCCCCAGGGAGCTTATGTTCTATCCTGTTGCAAAAAATGCTGGGCACCCATGAGAGTACATATGAGACATGTTCAAGAACATGGAACATTTTGGGGTGGAGGAGAGACTAAAAGTTGTAAAAATGCCCTCCACTTGTTCTAGAGCTAGAGATGTCAGATTTGGCCTTAGTCTACATTGTACCTCCCAAGCTTTTGACAGCAGGCTTTGATCATAATGGGCACTTGATGAATAGTTTGTGAATTGAATAAAAGGTTACCATATGGCCTTTAACAGAGTATTGAGCAGGTACCATGTTGTGATTTCCATTTTTCTTGTTATTAACAGAGTATATGTTACTATAGAATCAAGACTGATTCCTTTGTTTTGAGAACCACTGATCTAGAACTCTGTTGACAAGTAATAAGTATCTCAAAGAGTAGGGTGGAGAAAGTAGATATTGTATCAACTTTAAAACAAAACAGAAACTGTTCTGTTTCATGGTCAAGAAAACATTTTTATGGTTAGAGTGATACCTACGGTGGGGCTCTGGAGCTTTCACTTAAGCCACTGGAATTTAGAGAGTGCTAATAGTCCTTATATCTCTGAAGCAACACAGAAAAGATTGAGTTTTAGAATCTAATAGGAATAAATAGGTGGTTATAATATGAAGCTACCAGAGGGAGCTTTTTGCTAGGCAGTAACTGTACCCCACATGTGGTTCTCCCCTGCTCAGCCCTGCCACACTGCTTCCCCAAGTGGTGGCCTCCTCATCCATTGTCTCATGATGTCTCAAGGTTTGAATCCTTCAGTCTCTCCACCATTAACACTTGTGTCCTACATTATAGCTACAAATCTCATCCATGCCCCCCCCATTGAACATGTCTTAGAATTTTGGTTTCAGGTCAGGTTTCTGCTGCTTGGTGCGGGCTTCAGAACTGCCAGGTATGGTTCTGAAGGATGGATTCACAAATGCATGAAGATGTTTTTTCAAACTTCAGAGGCTTGAAGACTAGGATATTTAAAAATAATCACTGTGTATTGTATGGACAAAATGTACATAGAATAAATGCCAATCACTTTAAATGGGAAAGAACAACTCTAACATGTGGAGGAGAGGATGAGTAATAAGTTTAAGTTAGCGGTGATATCTGAGCTCAGCCTTGATGAGAGCTAATGATTATGAAAGTCAATCGTGAAAGGCAAGAAACTAAGGGTCCAGGCATCGTGCTAAGTATTAGTGACGTAAAGATAAGCAATATTGCAAAGCACACTTGTGTAAAGTCATGGAGGAAACCAGTGAAATGTCCTGAACAGTTACAGGAAACAAGATGGTTATTGCACATAAGGTACTAAACCTTCAGTTGCTTTTTCCAAAAAGATTCCTTGGTATGGGCACACTGAACTCCTGCAGTGGCTTAAAATTATCTATATCTATCTATCTATCTATCTATCTATCTATCTATCTATCTATCTATCTATCTATCTATCTGTCTGTCTGTCTGTCTATCTATTAATCTATATATCTATCTATTTATCTATATATCTATCCTTATCCAATCATTTATGGACATATGTATGTGTGTGTACATATATATACATATATATATATATATATATATATATGTGTGTGTGTGTGTGTGTATGCATCTTTATGTGTATATGTGTATCTCTATCCCTCCTTCTCTCTCTCTCTCTCTCTCTCTCTCTCTCTCTCTCTCTCTCTCTCTCTCTCTCCAAACACACACACCTTTGACCTGTTTCAAACATTACAAGCACTAGCCAATTGTGTTATGGACATGTTTGAATCCTTTGTCTGCCACTTCATGCTTCTGCAACCTTGGGCAAATCTCTTCACCTCAGTGGGCTTCTACTGACCTCTGTAATATGAGGGGATAGATTAGAGGTCCTCCTAGGCCCTCTATATTCCCATCATCCTATGATCCTATGAGAGAGAGAGAGAGAGAGAGATTTCAAATGTTGGGTCTACCAGTTAAGTTAACCTGTGTGATGCTGAATCAATCACTTAGCCTTATGGGGCTTCAAATGGACCCTGAAATGGGATTGGGTTAGATGTCTTCTGAGGCATCTTCCTACTTGGAATATATTTTGCTTGGAATATGTATTTGTTGTTCTTAATTTGTGGTTCTTGAAGTTTCAAAAAACATCTTGGTAACTATTTTAATATAATTGGTTTCCTTTGTAATACTACATGTTTTATACATTTAAAAACATTATTCTGAGAAGGGGTCCATAGGCTTTCTCCAGATTGCCCAAGGGGTCTATTACACACACAAAAAAAATGGTTAAGAACCTCTGATCTAGTCCAGCCTCTTATTTGACAGAAGACAAACAAATTTGTGATTCAGGAAAAAAAAATGATTCATGGTCACAGAGCAATTTAGTGGGAAAAGTAGGACCAGACAATAAATTACCTTGTCTGATATCAATGGCCTATGGCCTCAGAGTTTTGGGACCCAAAAGCCAAGTTTTAGGGATGCTAAAAAGCTCAAAACATTTTACATAATAAGAAAAGTCTCATAATTTAAAAACAGGTCACATAAAACGTATCTCCTTTTTAGTCGTGAAAGTGTGAAGGAAAATCTCTAAATAAATTCTAAACTATATTGTTTTCAACCAAAATAAAAAATGGTTAATGCTTCAAAATACTTGATGAACTTTTTTCTTGATAAACTGTTTGTACCTCCTATCTAGTTCCTGTACTGTGCTTATAATATGTGCAGAAATGAAAGATAAAGTATGTATTATACATTACTTATATGTTAAAGGGCACATCATAAACAAATTAAAAGAGCAAGGGAGAAAACCACTGTTCTGAATTGTGGAACAGAGCATCGTTCTTGCCCAAAGGAAGGATAGGGAAATAAGACAAAATGGCCAGTTTTGGTGGTTGCTGCCATTAATGTTGTTCAGTAGTGTTTGATTCTTTGTGACCCCATGGACAACAACATGGCATAGACCCCATGACAATAGCATTGTCCTCTACTATCTCTAGAAGTCCATCCAAATTCAAGTTCATTGTTTCCATGACACCACCTATCCATCTTATCCTCTGCCACCCCCATTTTTCTTTTGTCTTCAATATTTCCCAACATCAAGGCATTTTCCAATGAGTCCATTCTTCTCATTACATGGCCAAAGTGTTTCTGCTTCAGCTTCACTATTTGATCTTCCAGTGAGTAGCATGAAATCATTTCTTTAAGTATTGAATGATTTGATCTCCTTGCTGTCCAAGGGATTTTCAAAAGTCTTCTCCATCATCACAGTTTGAAAGTATCTATTCTGTGGTGCTCAGCTTTCCTTATAGTCCAACTCTCACAACCATGCATTACTACTAGAAAAAACATAATTTTTACTACATGGACCATTATTGGCAAGGTGATTTTTCTGCTTTTTAGTAGTATGTTATGCAGATTTGTCTTAATTTTCCTTCAAAGGAACAAGCCATTTCCTTCTCCAGCTCATTATACAGATGTGGAAATGAGGCAAACAAAATTAAGTAACTTGCTCACCAGTGTCTTGCCTCTAGTAAGTGTCTGAAATTGGATTTGAACTCATGAAGATGAATCTTCCTGATTCTAAGCCCAGGATTCCATCCAATGTGCTACCTAGATGCTTCTACAATCTTGATTATAAAAATTGCACATGTATTTTTGCTCAGAGAAAAATGATTCTCTTAAAATTGTAAGGAAGGCAATTAAGTGGGAAAATATCTGCATTGTTTCCCTGATAAAAATCTTATATCCAAGATATAAAAGGATGGATTTAACTTTAATAGAACCAGTCACTCTCTAATCGATGAATGCTATGAAGAAGCAGTTTTCAAAGGAAGAAATTTAAGTCATCAACAACCACATTAAAAATACTCCAAATCACTCATAAATATCATAATAGCTAGGACTAATATAGCATTTTACTGTTTGCAAAGTGTTTTATAATTGTTCACAGCCCCATGAGGTAGCTGCTATTTTTAATCCACATTTTGCAAATGAGGAAATAGAGGTAGAGGGGTTAAGTGGCTTGCCAAGGGTCACATGAAAAGTAAGTATATGAGACAGGATACTAATTCAGGGCTTTTTGACTCCAAGCCCTAGCTGCCTTCCAACCAGAAAATTTAAATTAAAGTAACTCTGAGGTTTCTTCTCACACCAATCACTTTAGCAAAGATGAGAAAAACAGAAAATTCCAATTGTTGAAGGGGTTGTGGGAAAACAGGCAAAGTGGTCCACTCTTGGTGTATCAATGACATGGTTCAGAACCTGGAAAGAAATTTAGATTCAGCTCAACAAGGACCTGAACTGAACTTACCTTGGACTCAACAATATTACTACTCACCTGATAACCCAAATGAGATACAACAGAGCATCATTTTTTTTTCACATTAATTAAGTATAAACTGAGTAAGTGACCATTTATCATTTGGAAAATGGTTATAAAAATAATGATGAATGGAATATTATTGTTTCAGAGAAACCTTTAATGACATATAGATAGATAGATAGATAGATAGATAGATAGATAGATAGATAAACTAAGGAAGAGTGAAGCAAGCAGAGGAAGAAGAACAATTTATATAATAACAACAGTGTATAGAAATACAATTTAGCAATACAGGACCTAGAACCCTGACCAATTCAATGGCTAACAATGATTCCAAAGAAGTTTTGATGATGAATACTACCAACCTTCTGATAGATCCAAGATAAAGAATTAGACACATATTTTTGGACACAGCAAAGTGGAAATTTTCTATTTTAACATACATATTTGTTACAAAGGTTTTCTTTTTTCTTATTTTCATTTTTATTTATAATTGAAGAGGATGAGTAGGAGAAGAGGCCAGGGCCAGAGTAGCCATTAAAAGGAAAGAAAAAGGAAATGAGACTCATCCAATCATTTAAAAATACACAAAAGAGAACAAGAAGGAAGTCAAAAAAGCAGAATGGCTTGGGAAGCTCTAGGTTGAATTTGTTATTACAACATAAAATGTTATATATTAAAAAGGAAAAAAAGTTGTAACAGATTCATATTTTCATATAAAATCATTCTTCTGCTCCTCTCTGTATGTGAAATACTCATTTATTTTGATGTTTCTCAAGTTCAGAATGAAAAATGAATGATTGTTCTTAAGTAAAAGGCATCAGTGACTTTGACGCAGAAAATTCCAGTGTAATATTGAATTTCTATAAACCAGGTCTGGGGAACCTGCAGCCTCAAGGTCACATGTGGCCCTCTAGGTCCTTAAGTTTAGCCCTTTGACTGAATCTAAACTTCACAGAACAAATCCCCTTAATAAGAATATTTATTCTTTAAAACTTAGACTCAGTCAAAAGGCCACACCCAAGGACCTAGAAGGCCACATGTGGCCTCGAGTCTGCAGGTTCCCCATTCCTGCTACAAGCTATGTAACACCAATCATGGTGGTAAGGATTTTGTAATTCCTATGTAATTTTCAGTGAAAACGTGTGAGGACTTGTTACTGATCAATGAGTGATGGGTCCAATCACTTTGGCCACTATGCCTATACACATGAACCTTAGGCCACAGAAAAGAAAAATGGATTTGATTGGCTTCACTGTTCCCCAACCATTCTAACTTTCAATAGAAAACCAACTGAACATTTCTCCCCATGCTTGATGAAGCCACAGGAGTGCCAAAAGCAGCCAGCATTTTGTTACATAGAAAGACCATAACTAATGTGTTTTACTGAAAATCATGATTTCAATTGTAGAGTTATGGGGTCACCTGGCCTTTGTTGTTGTTGAGCCATTTCAGTTGTGTCTGACTCTTCATGACCCCATTAGGGTTTTTCTTGGATACTGGAGTGATTTGTAATTTCCTTCTCAGCTTATTTTTCCAGATGAGGAAACTGAGGCAAATACAGTTAAGTGACTTGCTCAAGGTCACATATCTAGAAAGTGTCTGAGGCCATATTTGAACTTAGATCCTCTTAACTCCAGGGCTGGCTCTCTATCCACTGCACCACCTAGCAGGCCTGGTCCAATACTAATATAGCTGAATGTATCTGCCTAATGTTTCATGCCATTTTAGGAAGGTGAACACGGTGTAGTGAAAAGAGAATTAGACCGGGAGCCAGAAGAGATCTGCGATTTAATTTCCCATTTGATATTTACTAGCTGGGTGACCCAGACAAGTTATTTAACTTTTGTGAGTCTAAGGGCAAAGATTTTATTTTTTTGGTGGTTAACATTTTTTAACAACAAGGTATTTTTTTTAAAAATTAGTGTATGTAGATTTTTTTTCAGACATAATATTATTGCACACTTAATAGACTACAGTGTAGTGTAAACATAACTTTTATATACACTGGGAAACCAAAAAATTCATGTGATTTGCTTTATTGCCGTGTTCTGAAACTGAACCCACCATGTCTCCAAGGTATGTCTGTAGTCTTCCTAATGAGTCTAACTGCATCCAACTTCTCTGTTTTCTAACTTCTCCTCTGTGCAACTACCAAATTTACATTCATTCTTTTTTCTGTTTATTTAGATTTTATTTTCCCCAGTTACATATAAAAATAATTTTTAACATTTGTTTTTAAAACTTTGAGTTCCAAATTTTCTCCCTTCCTCCCTCCCAATCCCTCCCTCCACATTGAGAAGGCAAACAATTCCATATAGGTTATACATATGTAGTCATGCAAAACATATCCATAATAGCCATATTGTGAAAGAAAATACAGACAAACAAACCTCAAGAAAAATAAAGTAAAAATAAAGTGTGTGTCAATTTGTATTCAGACACCATTAGTTCTTTCTCTGGGAATAGAGAGCATTTTTCTTTAGAATTATCATTGTATTGTTGAGAATAGCTAAGTCAGTCACAGCTGATCATCTTATAATGTTGCTATTACCTGGTACATAATACATTTCACTTTGCATCAGTCCATGCAAGTCTTTGCAGATTTTACTGAGAGCATTCTGATCTTCATTTCTTACAGTATAATAATATCCATCGTAATTACATACCGCAACTTGTTCAGCCATTCCCCAAATAATAGACATACCTTCAATTTCTAATTCTTTACTCCCAGAAATGAGCTGCTGTAAATATTTTTATGCATACAGGTCTTTTCCTTTTTGCTTTTTTGGGATGCAGATCTAGTAGTGGCATTGATAGGTCAAAGAGTATGCCTGGTTTTATAGCCCTTTGGGCATAGTTCCAAATTGCTTTATAGAATGCTTGAATCAGTTCACAACTCCACCAAGAGTCCATTAATGTCTCATTTTCCCCACATCCCCTCAAACACTGGTCATTTTCCATTTCTGTCCTGTTATCCAATCTAATAGGTATGAGATACCTCAAAATTCTTTTGATTTAAATTTATCCAACCATTAGTGAGTTAGATAATTTTTTTTCATATAGCTATAGATGCCTTTGATTACTTCATCTGAAAACTGTTTATACATTTTGATAATTTATCAATTGGGGAATGACTTACTTTTATAAATTTGACTCAGTTCTCTGTATGTTTGAGAAATGTAAGTTCATCAGAGAAACTTGCTTCATTTTTTTCACTGTTGCTAATTGTATTTCCCTCCATCCTATTCACTCCATTTATTCTATTTTCTCTTTCCTTTCACCCTGTTCCTCCTCAAAAGTGTTTTGCTGCTGACTACCACTCCCCCAATCTTCCCTCCCTTCTGTATTATCCCCTCTTCTCTTATCCCCTCTCTCTCCTACTTTCTTGAAGGGTAGGATAGATTTCTACGCACAATTGAGTGTGTATGTTATTCCCTCTTTGAGCCAATTCTGATTAGAGTAAGGTTCACTCATTCCACTTTACCTCCCCCCCTTCATCTCTACTGTAAAAGGGTTTTTTTGCTTCTTTTTTGTGAGATAATTTACCCCATTCTACCTCTCCCTTTCCCTTTCTCCCAGTGCATTCCTTTCTCACCCCTTAATTTTTTTTAGTTATTGTCCCTTCATATTCAATTCATACCTGTGCCCTCTGTCTATATATACTCCTTCTAAGTATCCTAATAATGACAAAGGTCTTATGAGTTACAAATATCATTTTCCCATGTAGGAATGTAAACAATTTATCAAGTCCCTTATGATTTCCATTTCCTGTTTACCTTTTTATGCTTCTCTTGAGTCTTATATTTGCAAGTCAATTTTTTTTTCTATTTAGCTCTGCTCTTTTCATCAAGAATATCAGAATGTACTCCATCCCATTGAATATCCATTTATTCCCCCCTGAAGTATTATACTCAGTTTTGCTGGTGAGGTGATTCTTGGTTTTAATCCTAGCTTTTTTGCACTCTGGAATATCATATTCCAAGCCCTCTGATCCCTTAATGTAGAAGCTGCTAAATTTTGTGTTATTCTGACTGTGGTTCCACCATATTTGAATTGTTTCTTTCTGCCTGCTTATAATATTTTGTCCTTGACCTGGGAACTGTAGGATTTGCCTATAATATTCCTGTCAGTTTTTATTTTGGGATCTCTTTCAGGAGGTGATTCTTTCAATTTCTATTTTACCATCTGATTCTAGAATATTACAGCAGTTTTCCTTGATTTTTTTTTTGACAGTTTCCTGAAAGATGATGTGTAGGTCCTTTTTTTTTTTTATCATGGATTTCAGGTAGTCCAGTAATTTTTAAATTATCTCTCCTTGATCCACTTTCCAAAACAGTTGTTCTTCCAATGAGATATTTTAAGTTGTCTTCTACTTTTTTTTTAATCATTCTTTTGGTTTTGTTTCTTTCTTGATTTCTCATATAGTTGTTAGCTTTGGCTCCATTCTGATTTTTAAGGAATCATTTTCTTCACTGAGCTTTTGGACCTCCTTTTTCATTTGGCCAACACTGCTTTTTAAGGCATTCTTCTCATTGGCTTTTTGGACCTCTTTTATCATTTGGCCTAGTCTATTTTTAAGGTGTTATTTTCTTCAGTACTTTTTTGTATGTCTCCTTTATGAAGGTGTTGACTCCTTTTCATGATTTTCTTCCAGTACTCTCATTTCTCTTCCCCATTTTTATTTCACTTCTATTATTTGATTTTTAATATTTTTTGAACTCTTCCATGGCTTGAAACCAATTTGTATTTTTTTCTTGGAGGCTCTGGATGTAGGAGATTTGACTTTATTGTCTTCTTCTGAATGTGTGTTTTGATCTTCCTTGTCACCATAGTAACTTTCTATAGTCAGAGTTTCTTTTTTTTTCCATTGTGTGCTCATTTTATCATCCTACTATTTGACTTTTAACTCTTTGTTAAAATAGGGCTCTGCTTCCAGGGTCAAGGGTGCACTGTCCCAAGCTTCCAGAGTTTTGTGCAGCTATTTTCAGAGATATTTCTAGGGGGCTGAAAGTTTTCACTTCTTTCTAGTTGGTATGATCTAAGGAGAGGTATTTATTACTCTCCTAGACTGTGCTCTGCTCTGTGAGTGACCACAAACACTTTTTTCTGCCCTGGAATTGTGAAGATGGTCACCCCTCCATTGTGGTGGCAAGTTCTGCTGTGCTCATACTGCTCCTTGCCCTGGGACTGCCACCCAGGACTGTGGCCAGGATCCAAGTATGGGCAAAGCAACAGAGTCCTGCCTCAGTGGCAGCAAAAACACCCCAGCAATCTCCTTCTGACCAATTGTTCAACCCCTTTACCATCTGTGGGCTGAGAGCTCTAGAAGCTGCCACTGTCACTGTTACTGCTGATTCAATCACTCACAAGACTTGTGCCTGGTTTGCTGGGTCTGGGGCTGTGCTGGTACAGACTGTGCTGGACCAAGCTCCATTCTCACCCAGGTGCAACAGACATTTCCTGCTAACTTTCCAAGTTGTCTTTGTCATCTGTGGACAGAGAGGTCTGGAAATTGCCACTGCTGCCAGTGATTCAGGCCCCCCAAACCTGCTCCAGGCTTGCTGGGTCCCAGTATGCAGTGGCAGGCCTGTGCTGGATTGTACTTTTCTCTAACCCTGGTGCTATACACTTTTCCTGCTTACCTTCCAAGTTGTCTAGAGCTTGAAATTTGTTTCACTCTGTCTTTTTGTGGGTTCTGCTCCTCTATTATTTGTTTAGAGTCATTTTTAAAGGTATTTGGAGGGGCTTGGGGGAGCTCTCAAGGGAGTCCCTGCCCCTACGCCACCATCTTGGCTCCACCTCTAAGGGTAAAGATTACATGACCATTGGTTAACATGTTGTAAAGAGAATTCTTAGTCAGGTAAAGCTAGGTTAATCAAGAGGGCGGCTGAGTTCTTTTCCAACTTTGAGGTTTCATCATTCTCTGAGTTTTAGCTATGATGATTCACTAAATATCACTTCCTATTTTGAGTCACAAATCTTTTTGCAGCTCAAAATGATGGCTGGATGATTATGCGAAACTTTCTTCTGGAATGTCATCCAAGGCTCATATCATTTCCTTTCTTTCCAAGCTCAAAACAATGAATCCTGATTATGTCAATCTCTGAGACACCTATCGATCAAGTGAAGAGCAAGAAAAGTTTCAGTCGGTGCACCGCATAAGAGTTAGTCCTTCATCACAGCTAAAATGCAGGTTGCTTGTAGCTTATGAAATTCAAATATATTTTGGGTTATTCAGAAACTGTTAAAAATGAGGAGGGACAGGGTGAAAGGAAAGAGAGAATAGAATAAATGGGGTGGATAGGATGGAGGGAAATAGCAACAGTAACAGTGAAAAAATTGAAGCAAGTTTCTCTGATAAACTTACATTTCTCAAACATACAGAAAATAGAGTTGAATTTATAAAAATAAGTCATTCCCCAATTGATGAATTATCAAAAGATATGAACAGTTTTCAGATGAAGTAATCAAAGGTATCTATAGCCATATTAAAAAATACTCTGATTCAATAATGGTTGGAGAAATTTAAGTTAAAAAAATTCTGAAGTACTACCTCATACCTATTAGCAATTAATTATAATAACAATTACTACAAGAATACTTTTATTATATTTGAAAAAGCAGATATGTTATTTATCTAGTCAATATTTTGTAAACCATTAATTATAAAATAAAGCTAGTATAATGGTGAATTTGTGCTGCCACCATTTCTACATTAATTTCACATTAAAGATGAGAATAAAATAATTACTATAATAAAAAAATAACACTTTTTATTATATAAAACAGTCTCATTTTCTACAAACATAGATCCAACAAACATTAAATGTAAAAGCTTGATAAAAATGAGCAATATACTGTATTCCATCAAAATGATTAGAGTGACAAAACAGCAGTGGCGATGGTAGTAATAATTATGATAACAATGATGACAATATTGAATAAGTTACATTCTCATACTACTTCATGCTTTACAAGGTTTGTTATGTATGTTATCTCATTTGTTTTTCAAAACAAACTTATGAAGCAGGTGCTGTTATTATTTGCATTTTACAGATAAGAAAACTGAGAGTGATAGAGGTTAACCAGAGAGAACTAGTGGTCAGCACAATGGACAGAGCACTGAGCTTAGAGTCAGGATGACTTGCATTCAAATCTGGCCTCTGACATTTACTAGAAATATTATCCTGGACAAGTCACTTAACCTTTCTCTGCCTCAGGTTCCTTATCAATAAAATGGGGGCAATAATAAAGCCTATCTCACAGGATTGTTGCAAGAATCAAATCATTTAACGTATCTAAAAAAAGTGCTTTATAAGCCTTAAAGTGCTATATAAATGGTAGTCATTTTCAATAAATACAATGCATAATCTTTCAGGCTACTTGATGAAAGCTTTTATCATATAGATTTTAAAGAAACAAATAATTACTTGTTTTATCACACACATTCCCATATAAATATATTTGACTAAGTACGAGATGACTTGTTCTTTAAGCAAAACTAAATAAAATAAAAGCCACAATTACTTTAGTGCTATTATTGACAGTGCAATGTTATTATTGGCAACCATAGTAGTAGTGATCAAGCACATATGTATATATTATTATATTATGTCCTATATAATGTTATTGCACTATATATATATATATATATATATATAGCATGTCTTTTAAATACATTTTATTTTATTTTTATTTATAGAATGAAAAAAGTATTTCCATAACAGTTTAGTAAAAAAGAAGATTGCATGTGAAACTGCAAATCTATTATGTACAACTTACTATTTCTTTTTTACTTTATCATGACATTTTATTTTCACCCAATTACATGTTAAATTTTTTTTAACAATTCAAAAAAATTGATTTCCAAAATCTATCGGTCTCTCCCTCACTTTCCCCTCCCTGATATGGTAAGTAATCTGGTATAGGTTATACATGTGTAATCATGTAAAACATTTCCATATTAGTCATTTTGTACAAGAAGACTCGAATAAAAAAAATGAAAGAAAGAAAGTGAAAAATAGCCTGCTTCCGTCTAGATTCAGACAGTACCAGTTCTTTCTCTGTAGGTGGAGAGTATGTTTCATCATTAGTCTTTTTCATCATATGTCCTTATCACAGTTTAATTATCACAGTTCATATATTCAGCAAACATTTTTAACTAGCTAGTATGGGCCAGGCACTGTGCTAAGCTGTGAAGATACAAAAATGAAAAATACCCTGCCCTCAAGGAGCTTATATTCTA
Source organism: Phascolarctos cinereus (assembly GCF_003287225.1). Taxonomy (NCBI): domain Eukaryota; kingdom Metazoa; phylum Chordata; class Mammalia; order Diprotodontia; family Phascolarctidae; genus Phascolarctos; species Phascolarctos cinereus. The sequence continues at coordinate 470,518,338 of NW_027555958.1, forward strand.
CAGACATTAGTTATACACATAGGTGAGATATATGCAAAGTATTTTAACTGAGGAGAGGAGGTGATACTAACAAGTGGGAGAAGGGCAATCAGGAAAGGCTCTGTGTTGGAGGCCCCACTTTGAACTGAACCTTGAGAGAAGCTAGCAATTCCAAGAGGTAGAGATAAGGTGGGATCCCAGGCCAGGTAGGAGGAGAGTCTGTCCAAAGCCATGGAAATTGGAAAAGGTATGTCCTGGATGAGTAACAGCCAGTAGGACAGTTATAGCACATAAGTGTATACAAAGCACTTTATCCTGTATTATCTTTGATTCTCAACACAAATATGCTAGCTGGGCATTACAGGAATTATGATACTTCTAATGTTATAGATAAAGCTTAAAAACATTCAGGGGCCTGCCCAAGGTCAATCAGCTAGTAAACTCTTGGCATAGGATTTGAACCCAAATCTCTCCAGATTTCAAGTCCAGCACTTTCCCATTACCCCCCACTGATTATCTTAAATAGTTTTGCCCCAACTCTGTGGATTAGATATAGGCATTGCATTGGGCATGTGTCCATTCAGTTCCTTACTTTAACACTTACAAAAGGGACTACTTGTGTAAATGGAATGCCTGCTTGCAAAATGTACTTCATTCTTTCCATTAAGCCTGGGAAGACAGATTATAACCTGGGCTCATCCTTTCATCTGAAAATGGGAGAGATAATGGCAAAACTGGGAAGTGAGAATAGCTAATATCCATCAGTGGTCAGAAAATTAGAAGATTTTATCTGTGCTGACATTTTTTTATTCTCAAGCTAATGGTTTGTTTAAACAATGGCTACATAGGTTTTCACAATGCTAGTTAACAGATCAGGACTGTTTTTGTCAAGGATGTCTAAGTGATAAGCTGTGTTTGTGTTCACCATTTCCAAGCCTAACTGTTGGGGTTTTAAAACATTTTTCCCTGTATTTAAGTCCCTATGTTGTGAATTCCTTCAGCCAAAGTGCTCCTTGAATGGCACATGGAATCTAGAATATCTGAGCTGGAAGTTATCACAGAGACCACTTAGTCCAACCTGTTTCTTATGAAGAATCCTCTCTATGACATCTCCAGCTTTGGTTTGATGGTCTCTAAGGATGTCTCTATACCTCATTATAGCATGGAAGAAAGCCTAGGTTCTCAATAATGTCAGAGGAGGAAAAACTCTGACAGATTTCTAACAAACCAGAAAGGGTTTGAGTATGAACCTGTCTGTCTGGTGCCCAAGGACCAATCTGACTCATTTGGAAGAAGCCAAAATTGGGACAAAAATTCATCCCAGCCAAGTGCCTCTGTGGCTTATTCTACCCATGAAAGAAGATGGCATAAACCTACTGATTAAGTCATACATTTTGAAGAATTGAATTGCAAATATGGGAGAAAGTCTCTATGGACAGAATAACTCAGCTAAATAAACCACTGCATGGAGAACAGACATCTCAGTCGTACAGTTCCAACCTGCTAATTGGCTTCTTGTTACCGTATAACATTAATGGAATAATTGCACATGTATTCATGCCTGATGACTTGCTCTGCCTGGCTTCAGAGAGCAGAAGAGCAATGGTTGGGAGTGTCAAAGAGGCAAATATTGACTTCTAAAGAAGAACTTTCTGAAAATTAGAGCTCTATGGAAAGGGAATGGTCTTCCTCTGGAGGGAGTAAATCCCCCATCTTGGAAGGCTATCAAGTCTTCCTAGGGGCTGAATTGCCCCTTTCTGGGCACATCACCAATAGCTTTTGTGTTCAAGTATGGGCTGGACTAAATAGCTTATGTATACATCTAGACAGAGCAGTGGATAGCGGATTAGATTTGAAGTCAGGAAGATTAGGATTCAAATCCTACCTCAAATCCTTACTACAAGCTGTGTGGTCAAGGTGAAACTCTGTCTTAGCTTTCTCATCTGTAAAATGGAGATAATGATTATACCCACCTTATAGGGTTGTTGTGAGGGCCCAACAAGATAACATATGTAATATCCTTGGCAAATCTTAAAACTGTTATTATTATTTCCTGCCAACTGAGATATTCTGTGATTCCTTGATTCTAAACCATATTATATGTCTTGAGAGCCATACAACTGTCTGAGAGAGAAAGCCCATTAAGATACTGCCATATCTATTTCTTATTGATTTTACACACACACACACACACACACACAGAGAGAGAGAGAGAGAGAGAGAGAGAGAGAGAGAGAGAGAGAGAAGAGAAAAGCATTTCATGCAGTGAAGCAAAATGTAACCTATAACATTCTACTGAAATAAATGTTTTTTTATATTTATACCTCTTTTTCCCAATTACATGTAAACAAAAATTTTAACATATATTTTTTTTTAATTTTGAGTTCCAAATTATTTCCCTCACTCCCTCAACCCCCTTGAGAAAGCAAGCAATTTGATATAGATTATATCTATGTAGTCATGCAAATCATTTCCATATTAGTCATGTTGCAAAAGAAGTGCAAAAAATGTAAACAAAAACAAAAATAATAAAGCTTTAGAAAGTGTGCTGCAATTTGCATTCAGACTCCAACAGTTCTTTCTCTGGAGGCGGATAGCATTTTTTATCATTAGTTCTTCAGAATTGTCTTGGATCATTGTATTGCTAAGAATAACTCAGTAATTAACAGCTGATCACCATACAATATTGCTGTCTCTGTGTAAAATGTTATCCTGGTTTAGATCATTTCATTTTACATCAGTTCATGTAACTCTTCCCAGGTTTTTTCCAAAAGAATCCTGCTCATCATTTCTAACGGCTCAATAGTATTTTATCACAATCATATACCACAATTTATTCTGTTATTCTCCAATTAATGGGCATCCCCTCAACTTCCAATTCTTTGCTACCATAAAAAAGTGCTGCTATAAATATTTTTTGTAAATATAGGTCTTTTTCTTTGTCTTTGACCTCTTTGGGATGCAGACCTAGCAATGGTATTGCTGGATCAAAGGTTATGCACAGCCTTATAGCCTTTTGGGCTTAGTGCCAAATTGCTCTCCAGAATGGCTGGATCAGTTCCACCAACTGTGCATTAGTGACCCAATTCTTCCACATCCCCTCCAACACCAATTTTTTTTTAAACATAGAAGATTCTGGGACAGATGTAATTATGCAGATAATTTTGTGAAACTGGCAGTCCTACTATGCTTATTATTTGCTGCTTATGTGAAAGTAATTGATTTGGTACAGTGAAATTCCACCTTAGGTTTTTTTTTTCAAAAAGGTTTTCCTTTTTTTCTTTGAAATATTTAGCAGAATAAATAATCCTATTCAATGACCTTCTGATTATAAATGTAAGAGGAGACATCAACAAGGGAAATATGATCACTGAAAGTGTTGGGCACTGTCATGGAGGTGATAAAGCAAAATCTTCAAGTGGAAAAAAAATCATTCTAGGCTTGATGAGGTCCTCCTGCTGCTGCTGCTGTTCATGACCAAAATCATTCCAGTTGTGTCTTGCCTCAGAACACTGTGATCAGTAATCACTCAAAGGAGTCTGACCACGTTATCGGAATTTGTACGAACAACCTATCAAGTTTGTGCAACAGTATGTATGCCTAGGATAGACTACAAATATGAACAAGACATTGGGCCCAGAATTGAACAGGATGGTAAGAACAGAATGGATTGCCTTTGGAAATGGCAAAACTTTTTAATGATTTCAAGCCTCTCATGAAAACAAAGATCAAATTGTTAAAATGTCAGTGTTCTGCCAGTGTTTCTATATAACAGTAAGACAGGATGCAACAGTATCTGAAGAATTAAAAATAAATATCAAACAGAAGGTGACAGAGATAGTCATAGAAGGCATGGGTAATCTGCAGCATCAAGCCAGTGAAGAATTGTGAAGGTGAACAGGGGTGACAGCTCTTATCAGAGAATTTGTGAGAGGCAAAAAGTTGAGCTAGTCATGTGGTAAGGACAGGGCATAGTAGTTGAACAGACAGAGTGTTCAGCTGCGGCTTTCGTGATGCAAAAACAAAGCAAGGAAAGCCTTCAGCATGCTGGTTAGATCCCCTGTGGTGCACTCATATAAGAACATGGAACAAAGTCAACCTGGATAGGCATCAATGGGTTATGATGGGCACTGCTGAAGGGAATTCCCATTAGACCAAATGATGATCAATAAATTAAAAGAGAAATGTCAGCAAACTCCTTCATCCTCCCTAAGAGTGAATAAAAAGACAGCAGAAGCATCAAGACATTAGGAAATGGGTCTCACCAGGGAAGCCAATAAGAATAAGCACATTAGAAGCCTACTGGGCGCTCTAGCCAGTGAAGATCTAGAAGTATCTGACGCCTGCAACACTCTGTTCTCATGGTGCAGAATAGCCAAGGCTATTCCTACAGGAAACATTCAGGAGCTCCAGTGTTCACACTGGAATCCTTATGGGGACCAGGATTCTGAAGCTCTTTGACAGGAGATGCCCCAGAGCATATTGAAGAATAAGATTTTCTAACCGGGGATGATTCAAAGGGGCCTAAAAAACTGTAGGCTTCTGTACACAAACACAGAAGAAGAGGGAGAAGCCAGTGACAAGAGCCAAAGAAACCAAGGTCAATACCAGAAAGAAGCTGACTATCCCACCCATGAGAGGGTTACAAGTGCTGCTATTGACATAACAGGTGTAAAACAAGAAAGTGAGGCTGGTTTATGAGTAAACACAAAAAGACAGCAAATACTATGAAGGAGATATTATGGGCTATAAGATGTTTTTGTTGTCATGTGGTTGTTTTCAGTAGTATCTGACTCTTCATGACCCCATGGGGTGGGGGTTCTTGGTAAATATACTGGAGATGTTTGCTATTTCCTTCTTCAGTTCATTTTACAAATGAGAAACTGAGGCAAACAGGGTGAAGTGACTTGCCCAGGGCCACACAGCTGGTAATTTCTGAGGCCAGATTTGAACTCAGGAAGATGAGCCTCCCTGACTCTAGGCCTAGTGTTCTGTCCACTTAAGCATCAAGACCCAGAAGAATAGAATCAAACAGGCAGGGACATAGGAAAAAAAAAATAGCATGGGCAGAAGAACTATAACAATGCTTGGAAGAAATTAAAAAGACATTTCAAAAAAAATAAGAGCTCTTGAGTGAAAAAAAAAACAGATGGAAATAAGTAACTTAGAATCAGATGATGTAAAACTTTCCCCAAGTAGTAGACACTGTGAAATTTGAACTCAGGAAATAGAACTTAATGATTCTAGGCAACAGAAAGGCATATTAGATTAAAATTAAAAGACTGAAAAAATTAGAAGAAAATGTCAAGTATCTATTAGTAAGCACAACCTGGAAAAGAGGTCAAGGAGTGAGAAGTTAGGAATGATTGTACTCCCCGATGATTATAGTCCTACACGCCCCCTAAAAATGCCTGACTACCAAACTTCAAGAAATAATAAATTGGAATTGCTTATCTACATTAGAATCAGAAAGTAAAGTGAAAATGTAAAGAATTCATGGGTCAGCTCTTGAACGACCAAAGTTCAAACTCACAAGAATGTCATATCCAGAATCTAGTGTTTGAAGTTCAAAGAAAAAGTACTGTAATCATCCAGAAACAAAGTGGAACCAAGGAATCACAATAAAGATCACACTGTGCCAGGCATGCACTAGAAAGCACTTAAGAAAGGCCTAGTATCTGGTTAACATAAGATTGATAAGAGCACGTAAAGAATAGGAAAAACTTAGAATTTGATATAGACATACCTCATTTTATTGCACTTTATTGTGTTTTGCAGATAGTAGCATTTTTTTTTTTACAAATTGAAGGTTTATGGCCACCCTACCTCAAGCAAATCTATCAGCACCATTTTTCCAATGGAAGGTGCCCACATAATGTCTCTGTGTCACTTCTTAATAATTCTTGCAAAATTTCAAAGGTTTTCATTATAATTATATCTGTTGTGGTGATCTGTGATCTTTGATGTGACTATTGTCATTATTTTAGTGACATCACAAACTATGCCCCTATAAGATGGCAAACTTAATAAATATTGTGTGTGTTCTGGTTAATCCACTTTCTATTTCTGGTCTCTCTCCCTCTCCTCAGGCCTCTCTATATTCCCTGAGACACAACAATATTGAAATTAGGCCAATTAATAGTGCTACAATGGCCTCTAACTGTTCAATTGAAAAGAGTAGATAGATGCAGTAAACTTCATCGTTATCTTCTTTTTAATAAATTTTCACAGCCGCCTTAACTTTCAGCAACCACCACCGTGATCAATTACTGGCCATCAACATAAAGGCAAGACCTTCCACCCACAAAAAAGATTGTGATTCTCTGGACTCAGATGATGGTTAGCATTTTTTTTAGCAATAAAGTATTTTTAATTAATGTCTGTATGTTGTTTTTAGACATAATCCTATTGCACATGTAACAGACCACAATACGTAATATACTACAACTTTTATAAACACTGGGAAGCCAAAAAAAATTGTGTGATTTGCTTTATTGCAATATTCCCTTTATTGCAGTGGTCTGGAACCAAACCCGCAATATCTCCAAAGTATGCCTATATTTAAAAAATCAAAAGATAAAGTCTTACAAATAAGAATAACTTACCCAGCAAGGCTGAGCATATTAATACAGAGACTTTTAATAGAATCAGTTCTCAAGTACTCCTGACGAAAAGGCAAAGACTGAATAGAATGGCATGTCTTAAGGGAACTGAGGAAAAACAGGCACATTAATTCACTGTTGCTTGAGCTTGGAATTGGTCCAATCATTCTGGAAAGAAATTTGGAACTATGCCCCCAAAGTTAATAACCTATGCATAACCCTTAACCCAGCAATATCATTACTAGATCAACATTGCCAAAAACATCAAAGAATGAGGGACAAGACCCATATGTACAGAAACATTTGTGTCAGCTCTTTTTTTTTTTAGTGGCAAAGAACTATAAACATTTTTTAAATAAGAACTATAAATTTATGCTACATGAATAATGGTATGCTAGTGAGCCATAAGAAACAGTGAAAGTGGTGGTTTCAGAGAAACACATGAAGTCTTGCCTGAACTGATTCAGAGCAAAGTGAGCAAAATCAGGTGAAAAACTTGCACAATAAAAATGAGAATTTAAAAATAACTTTGGAAGGTTTAAGATCTCTTATAAGTGCAATGACCAACCGTGATACCAGAGAACAGGTGATAAAGAGAGTTACCTCTCTCCTGAAAGAACATTGTTATACTAGATATTCAGAATGAGACGTATCTTTGGACATACTGTGATTTGATTTGTTTGAATTTGTATATTTATTAAGAGGAGTTTGTTTTTCTTCTGTTTTTTTCAGTTGAAGGGCATATGGGAAGATGAAATAGGTGTTAGTTAACTGAAAAGGGTAAAATAAATAAATTATACAAAAGAGAACAGAAGGAAATTGAGGAGATACCAACAAGTAGGAAAGGTAGTTTGAAACTATTATTTTGAATACATAATATGCATTTTAAAAGGCTGAACGCAATAGAGATTCTCAGTTTCATATAGAACCTTATTTTTCTTCTATTCTTTGTGTACAGAAATGATGATAAATGGTTGTGTTTGTTGAGTTCCCAATAACAATTTTAAAATATCAAGAGAATGTGTGACTGAAAAAGATGTACCCTTGATTAAAGAGTGAGAGAGGAAAAAATAGGCATATGATTCACATCCGATATTTGTATCTTGGAAATATTTCTAAGACAATGAGAAAGCTTCCAGTCCATTTATTTGATCTTTCATGGAGAACCTATGGACACAGGTCATGAGGCTGGGGGTCCTCCACGAAAAGAGGGAACCCCTATTTCTAAGATTCGGAATTCACCAGTTGTCAAGCATAGCATCCAAAATCATATCTTCCTTTTCACTGTTTTTGGAAAAGTTTCTAGATTTCTTATATTTCTTTTCTAGAAGTAGTAAGTAGGATTAGTTTGGGTAATTTGTATTGGCATCTGATAGTCCAACGATCTCATATTTTCTGGAAAAAGAACGTTTGAGAATCACAGCTTAAAACACAACTGGCCGACACTGTGGCTGTGGATAGAGAATAAAACTTGGAGGCATCTGAGGATAAATAGGAAATAATTGAGAGGAAAGCCACAAGAATTAAGAGGGTTGAGAAAGGTTTCTTGTAAAAGATATGATTTTACTTGGGACTTGAGGGAAGCCAGGGGAGGCAGTATGCAAGGTTGGGGAGGGAGAATATTCCTGGCATAGGGGATAGCAGAGACAGTGCCCAGAGCCTAGAAGTGGAAGGTCTTGTTCAAGGAATAGCCAGAAGGCCAGTGTCCCTAGACCAGAGTATGTGGAGGAAGACGTAAGACAGGAAAGGTAAGAAGGGGTCAGGTTATAAATGACTTTGAATGCCAAATAAAGACTTTTCTATTTGATCTGAGGTAATAGGGAGCCCTTAGAGTTTATTGAGTAGGGGATGACTTGGCTAGACCTACACTTTAGGACTTTTGACAGCTGAGTAGATAATCAACTGAAGAGGAAAAAGAATTACGACAAGAAGAGCAACCAGCAGGCTATGACCATAGTCTAAGTGTGAGGCTTAAGGAATTCTTTTGAGTTTAAAAAATACCAAATTACCTAATACTGAAAAGAGGGGGAAGAAAAGGCATTCTACCTTAAACAGTCAAGAGCAGAAAGGAAATGTCTGCATAGCATCAGTTACAAGTAAAAGATACAAAATTGTTACCATAAAGCTCCCTAGAAGGCCAGCTGTTTCTTCCAAACTTGTAGACTGTTCAGTTCAATTTGCACTTGCAAAACTCTGGCAACTCCAGGTGATGAGGGCCTGAATCAGGGGGAGGGTAGTGACAGCAAGAATGGGGCACGTTTGAGAGATGCTACAGAGGTGAAATCGACAGACCTTGGGAACTTCTTGGGTGAGGGGTGAGAGAGAATCAAGAGTAGAGGATGATTCCAAGGGTGTGAGCCTGAGGAACTGGGAGCATGGGGGTGCCCTCTATAATAATAAAGGAAGGGTGGGAACAATGTAGGGGAGAAGACGATGAGTTCTGTTTTGACAACACGTTTCAAATGTCTATTGGACCCAACACTCCAAACACCATCTTTATGACACTTTGCTCACATGTCTGGAATGAGGTTCCCCCTCATCTGTAGCTCCTTGTTTCCAAGGCTTCCTTCAAGACTCAGCTCAGATGCCAAGCTGTTCAGAAAGCCTTTCGGAGTCCACTGCTACTAGGGCCCATTTCCTCCCATCTACTCTTCATGTGCTGTATATGAGTCTGCTTGTTTACATATTGTCTGCCTCATTCAAGTATGAGCTTTTTGAGGTCCGCACTACTTTTGTCTTTCTTTGTAGCCTCACTTCTTAGCGTAGTGCCTCGCCCACAGTAAGTGGTTAATATATTCCTGGTGACTGACTGACTAATTATGTGATATTATGGGAAATATCCAAAACATTCCCAACAGGTCCAAGTGTTTGGATTTCAATACAATAAAAATAAAATGGAGATGAAAACATCTATTGAAATTCCTCAGACAGGAATATTGGCCTTTCTATACATGTTTGATGTAACTACCACCAACTTCCACCAACAGATACTTTCTTTGCTATATTTATCTCCCTAAGCTGAGGGTTTTCTGCATTTTTCTTGGCATCCTCATGACTGCTCCCAGTTGTAGCTGATCAGTGCATCCAGGCATTGGTGAGCTGGGTCACCTGTAGGCGCAGCAGCACCATGGGCAGCACCTGTTTGGAACAGCAAGATAACTGGGCTGCACAGAGGACTTCTGCCTTGGCCTCCTTAACATAACTTTTCACCAGCTGAATTTACTAGCCACAGGAGACTGAGTCTTTTAGCAGTTCTAAGCCAGAAATGCTCTTTAACCAAATCGGAGTAAATTATTTAGGATTACAGAAGGCATGAGATTCATTGAACTCTGCCCACTGGTTAGGATGCTCCATAGAGGTAGGAAGCAGTCTTTCTGGTGTAAGTTTTTGCTCGCCCTAGAAAACATCTGCTTGTGTGGTATGTGTATGTGTGTTTGTGCACTTTTGTATGCATGTGTGTTTGTATGTGCGGGTATTTGTATGTGTGTGTGTGTGTGTGTGTGTGTTTGTGTTTGAGGCTCTATTCAGACAGTTCTGTCCTGGAGACCTCCAGACTTTTTCTTCAGAGTCCCAATGCAATGGATAGAGCACTGGACTTGGAGTAGGGAATACCTACATTCTTTGCCAGAATTAAGGCTCTGTGCCAATCTTGCTATGATTTTAATGGGTCCCTGAGTTACCAACAGCAGATCTGCGTGGTGTACTAGAAAACCCTTGGACTTGGAGTCAGAAGGAGCCTGGGCTTGACTCACATTTTTGCTGCTCACTAGCTAGCAAATCCTGGGGAAGTTACTTCTATATGAGCCTCATTTTCCTCACCTGTGGGGCAATTAGATGACACAGTGGGTAGAGTTCTGATCATGGAGTCAGGAAGACTCATTTTCCCCAGTTCAAATCTGGCCTCAGACACTTACGAGCTGTGTGTCCCTGGGCAAGTCACTTAACCCTATTTGCCACAGTTTCCTCAGTCTGTAAAACCAGCCAGAGGAGGAAATGGCGAATCACTCTAATGACTTTGTCAAGAAAACCCAAATGAAGGCATAAAGTGTCTGAAACAGCTCAACAATAACAAAACATAGCTTGTGATCCTTGTAGTGCCCACTTCATAAGGCTGCTGTGCAGAACAAATGAAATAATATAAGTAAAATGTTTAACAACATTAAAGATACTATGCAAATGTCAGTTAATTTTATCATACAAGTAAGAGCCATATACAAATGGTCAGTTATGGGCTGTTCCCCTTTCCCAAACACTTCACTCACTCTAGGCAGTAACCAAACTGTCTAGCTCAGGGGCCTGCCGGGTCTAGTGCCTCTTGCATACCTGCTTTCTTTCCCCTCCCAAGAATTTTTCTCCTGCTTTCATACATTCTTTCACACCACAACTTCTAAGCTCAAGCCATCACCTCATGCCTCCCAGTGGTACTTTGTATTCTACCCCTGACTCTCTTGGTTCTGATAGCTGAACTTTGGCCTTATCTTGTTGGGATCCAGACCTCCACAACAATTATCTGCCATTCTTTTGCCATAACCCCAAACCACCCAAATCCCAGCCCTGCTCTCCAGCATGCTTCTATGTACTGTCTTCTTTCCCCAAAAGAGTGTAAGCCATTTGAGGACAGGAATTGTCTTGCTTACTTAATCTTGTCTTTTCAGTGTTTAACACAATTTGTTGTATAGTATGATAATGAAATGCTCTATTTCTCTCAGAAATCAGCCAGTCCATACCCCTCATTTTATAGATGAGGAAAATTAAGAACCCAAGAGCATTAATGACCTGCCCAAGGTCACAAAGATAGTAAATACCAGGATGATGATGTCTTTCTTAAATATGCTGCCACCTCATCTCTAACTCTCCTCTCCCTCTTATAGCTACCCCAGATACCCAAGGGACTCTATTCTGTCCTCTTTTTCTATCTTTTGACTCTGATCTTTATCATAATTACAGGTCAAGAAACAACTTCATAATTCTGGTGAATACAAAGCCTGGTAATCTCATGTCATAGAAGGATCAGAGGAGCTAAGGATGTTTAGTCTGGAGGAGAGAAGACTCAGCAAAAACATGCCAGCTGTCCCTTCAACTGTTTGGAAGCTGTCTCATGGAAAAAGGATTTGGCTCGTTCAGCTTGGCCCCAGAGGGGAGAACTAGAAGAATGGGTGAAAACAGCAAAGAGGTCAGTAGAGCTTTGTTACATGGGAAAATGTTCTAAAACTGAGAAACGTCCAGTGACGGCAAGGGCTGCCTTGGGAGGTAGTAGTAGCTTATTCTCGTTGGATATTTTCAAATGGAGGTCAGAGGACCGTTTATCAGCATTCCGTGGAGGACCAAGACTGCAAGCCCCCGGAGAGCAGGTATCAGTTTGGTTGTTTGGTTGTTTGTTTTCACGTTTCTTTGTGTCCTCAGCACTGAACATAATGGCTGGCACACAGTAGGTGCACAATAAGTCGGTATCGATCAGCTAGATCTGGATGCTCGTGAAGTCCCTCCTAACTCGAAGCCTGGTTCTGTGATTCCTGCTTTGATGCCTCATTGTTATCTTCATACCAGGTGACTGTGGTTATTCCTGGTCATACCTGGGGCACCAATTCTCTCAGTCTGTACGAAGCTAGTTGAGCGTGGGGCAGGCAACATACAGCCTGGATGTTCCTCAAGGATCAGCCTCAATTAGTTCAGAGAAGGGGGCTGGCAAGGGAAGCCCATGTAGCCGCGTGGCAGAGAGCAGTCAGCCTCGCTTATCAATTAGAATGAAAACCCCAGTGTCCCTGTTAACTGTCTTTATGGTAGTTATATATTCATATCTTGATTTTGTTTTTTTCTGATAGTCTTTATTCCCCAGGAATTAGCTTCTCTTAGCTCCTGATTTTGCTACCAGAGATAGGGCAGGTATGTAAAATTTCCTTTATTTCTTGACTCTTCATTTTTCTTATTTCATAACTTGGAGAAACTTCTTTTCTATGTAATTAGTTATGTCTGTATATCAAAATGAGCAGCTAGGTGGTTCAGTGGCCTGAAGTCAGGCAGACTCCTGAGTTCAAATTCAAGCTCAGATACTCATTAGCTATGTGACCCTGGCAAGTCAGTTAACCCTAATTTCCTCAGTTTCCTCACATGTAAAATGATCTGGAGAAGGAAACTGCAAATTTTTCCAGTACCTTTGCCAAGAAAACCCTAAATAAAGTCATGAAGAGTCAGGCGCAACTGAAAATGACTGAACAAAAATATATCAAAATATCAAACAAAAGGCTTAAATAAGTGTTAGTTACTGGTTATTTATGTATTATCAAAGTAACCTATATTAACACAAAGACCTAAATTAGCATTTGCAGTGTTTAAGTTATAAGGAAAGTCATCTTTGACCCTCACTCCAATTCTTGACTTCTTTTTACTTATGGGATGCAGTCCTACCATTCAGTTGTTGTAAGATACCAAGCAAAACCTCTTTCCAAGGAATATTTTCATCCTCTTTAAATCAAATTACATTTTCTAATGAACAAATATTCATTTTCTCTCTACCTCCTCCCTACTGGGAAAAAAAAAAACCTTACAATATGCACACTCTTGCCTCACAATATTAAGGTTAAAGTAATTCTATAAAGAATGAAGTCCTCTTCATCTTCTTTCTCTTCTTCATTTCCTCTCCAGCCAGGACAGGCAAATAAGCTCTTTGCCGATGACATCTCATAGAATACCACTTAAACTGCCACTTAAAGATTCTATAAAGTAATAGTATCTATAGTAATGGTATCTATAGTCTCTGTGGGAGGGATTTTTGAAGCTGCTTTTATACACACAAACAGACATATATACACACACACACCTATATATATATATATATACATGTACACATGCACATCTCAATATATACATGTATACATTCACATCTCAATATATACATGTATACATATACATATATACATGTACCCCTATGCATACACATATATACATATATGCATGTGTATCTCTATATATACATGTATACATATATCTCTACATATATGTATACATGTATATCTTTCTATATGCATGTATACATGTGTATCTCTCTATATGTACGCACACATATGTATATATTATGTATATGCCTTTTGTTTTCACTTCACAGTCATTTGTAGATAACCTTTTCCCAACTTGACCCTTCCATATGACAAAGAAAAAGAGTGAAGAAAAACCAAAGGAATGTGACCAAGACGGACATTTCATATTTGTAGTCCCTCACATAAGTGTATCAGGCCCAGCATCAGTAAGACCTGGGATCAAATCCCTTTTTTAGAATTTACTCAGTATGAGTCACTGGGAAAACTATTTGACATGTGTATACCTTGGTTTCCTCATCTTGAAAAGGAGGGGCCCCTTAAGGTTCTACAACTAGGATCTTATGCCATCCAGACCCAAAGTAGAAAGGTTCTTCCTTATCTCATCTCTGGGGCCAGCTGGTCATCAGGACTGGTAAGCTTTTGGCCCCATTTAGAGTTAGGTTCTTTTGCACTCTAGTAATCCTCCTCATTTTTCCCAATTCCCTTTGTAAAGCCAGTGAGGGAAGATTTCATCTTGAAATTGTGATAAGGCGCCTGGCAGGATCACAGGTTCTGCTGCTTTCCACTGTTTTCCTCTGCTGGGGAAACCAGGTTCAGTGAAAAAAGCCAGCTATGTCAGTACTTTTCCACCCAGCTCTGGATCTTGCCCTGTGATACCCTTTGACTCAATGAATCCATTGTTCGGAATATATTCTGAGAGAGTTATAATGAACAAAGAGCTGTCTCTTCAAAGATTTTCATGATAGTATTATGTGCAGTTGGAAAATACTGGAAGCAATCTGGATGTGCCACAGTAGGAGAATGGCTAAAGAAATTGTGGGGCATCCATGGAATGGAATAATATAAAGCAATTAAGATGAACAATTACAAGATATGAAGAGTCCTGCAAAGAACCATATGAAATAATGCAAAGTTGGGAAAAAAAGAAGAAGCTAAGCCAGAGGAATGGAAGAAAAGTGACTAAAACGAATAGACCTAAAATCCTAATGAGGTCTTAGAAGGAAGGACTAAAGAAGGATTTTGATACTTCATCATTAAAATTAATTATTTTCTAAAATACTTAGCTAGTAAGCCAGTCTGTGTATTAGCCTTGAGGCAGGCAGGTGGCTCAATGGAGAGAACACTGGCCTTGAAGTGAGGATCATCTGAGTTGACATCCTGCCTCAGACACTCACCAATCACTGGACCCTGAGCAAGTTGCTTGATCTTTCTGCCTCAGTTTCATCATCTGTAAAATGGACATAATGATATAATTTAACTTCCAGGATCATTTCAAGGATCAACTGAGGCAATGTATGAGAATCTCTTTGAGAACCTTAAGGTGCAATAAATATTATGAATGACTGAGATTAATGAAGCATGTAACAATCCTCGATTCCATTATCCTGTAAAGATACAATTACAAAATCCATAGTCACTTTAGGAGGAAGTACTAATGATGGAGTTACATTAAGTTTCTAAGGAAACATTTAATTTAAAAATAAGCCTAATTCCTATTGGTGTTTTGAAGGGGTCCAGGACTTCCCCAGTGATCAGAAACCAGAGAAGCGGGGCTCATCCACAGATGTTCAGGCTGCTGGCCCAAGGATGGCAATTTTTGCTGATGAGACAGACCACTATTTGACACAACACTAGGGGTCTTTGCAGTAAATTTCCCCTCCCTCCAGAATCATTAGCCTCCCTCATTTCCTGAAAACCATGATTTGTGGCCCACATCCAATTGACGATTGACTAAAAAATGAGGTAGTTCTAGAAGTATAGGTTATCCCCATTTTACAGATGTGGAAATTCAGAGAGTTTCAGTACTTTGCCCAGGGTCACACAGTATTATATGTGTTAAAAGTGAGGTTCAAACTCAAGCCTTCTTGACTCTGGGTCCTTCACTGTATCCCCAATGCTGTTTCTACTGCAAGAAACAAGTTTCTAGAGTCTAGTAAGGGTTCCTGGACCTGGCAAAGCAGGCTGACCCCTTTGACTAGAATTTTATGCCTTCATATTTTAAGCTCCTTAGCTTCCTCTTACCGAACACTCCCCATCACCACCATCTAGTGTTTCCTGGATGTTATTATATATGTCAACTCTTTACAACCCTGTGAGGTCAGTGTTTTTGTTACCCTCAGTTGACAGATGAGGAAACAGACAGAGAGATGTTAAGTGACTTGCCAAGGGTTAGACAGTCAATATGTATCCAAGGAAAGATTTGAACTTGTGTTTTCCTCCCTCCACAGCTGTATCCCTTAGGGCAGTGACTCATTTGTGTCTCTGGTTGATTTAGCATGGTTGGGCTTTGTATCCCCAATGCCGAGCACAGTGCCTGGGTGCTCTCCTGGTGCATCACTCCTCATCGTGCCGAGGCCTTGGGCCCTTAGGCTCTAACTAGGCCACGTCATGGTCATAGTTGAAAGCACATGTGTAGCCTGTTGTCATGGTAACCCAGAAAGGGACTAGATTAAATGGTATAAGGCCTGCTTTGTGCTGCATCCTTTATAAACCGGCGACAGCCTTCAGAACTGGTGGATTCTTTAGTCTCATTAGAACTGTTCTTGTGACCAACCTGGGGGTGTCTCTGCTGGCAGGGGGTCTGGAGAGCAGCACCTGTCAGTGCATACATCCTTGCAAGGGTTTGTATTTAGTAAAACAGATACTTGTTGGGGGTGGCGATGGTGGTGGCGGCGGTGGCAGTGGTGGTAGTGGCAGTGGCAGTGGTGGCGGTGGCAGCTGCAGGGGTGGCGATGGTGGCAGTGGTGGTGGCGGTGGTGGTGGCAAGGGTGGAGATGGCATTGGCAGTGGTGGCAGTGGTAGTGGTGGTGTTGCTTTTAAGTCTGCCTCATTGATTCAGTCTCCCTGATCTTCACCCTCACTCTGAACCAGCACGCACTAGAACAAAAACATTGTTGACAAAATTCTTGTGAGGTGATTGATTAAGCAAGTGGAGGAAATCCTGCATCAGGAAGAGTTTCTGGATGCAGAAAAGTCCTTGCATGAAGGGGAGGCATTTCTAGACCAGGCCGTGAGCACTGGATTGTAAATCAAGAGTTGAGAAGGACCTTAGAGGCCTTTTCTTCCAACTGCCACATTCTTTTAGACAGGGACAATGATCCCAGGAGGTAAAGCTGAGCCAGCTGGATGGCTCAGTGTGTACAGTGCTGGAGTTAGAGTCAAGAAGGTCTGAATTCAAATCCTGCCTCAGATGCTTCCTATCTAGAACCTTGGCAAATCAATTCATTCCCTGCATAAGTCTGCTCATCAGTAAAAGCGATCCGATTTTGGAGATTTAGTTTCCTCAACTCTCAAATGCTGTTGCTGTCATTTGTCCTTCAAATTTGAAGAGGACCAGTGACATCACAGGTGATGTCTGGACTTGTGAGTGAATTGGATTGAAGTGAGGCAGAGACACATGAAGTCAGCAGCCTCACTCTCTCTTCCAGAATCATCAAAGTTCAGTGGTGGAACAAAAGTCCAGACGACTGGCAATGGCCTGGGATGCCTGGATAACCTTGGTATCTTCAATGCCTGACCAAGCTTTCAACACTGCACATTGCCTGTTTTAGCTGCCTTCATAGCCATTGGAACAAATTGCTCTCACCCGCCCATTCTGCCAGGCGCAGTCTTCACATGCTTGGGGTAGATACTCCCTTAACTCACTGATGTGTTTGAGACCTGTCAGTTACCCTCAACTCTAAAACACCCCTTATTTTACAGATGAAGAAACTGAGGCTAGGGAAGATCAAATGACTTGCCCAGACAATTAGACCAGATGGCCTATGACATACCTTCCATGTCTAAATCAATGGTCCTATAATTGAATTGTTCAAGGTCACAAGGAAGTTATGTTTCAGATATAAAATTCAAACACAGGTCCCTTGATCTTTCCACTGTGCTCCATCATGCTAGTGACATGCTTCTACACAGGCAAAAGAATCCATACATTTTGAAGTGAAATTAAAACCAATAAGGAACTGTAACCATCAAAGCTTAAAGCCTTTGAAGCAGCTAAGCTGCTCTTCACCATGACCACAAATCTCCTGGTCCCCCTAAATCCCCCAAACTTGCTCTGTCTCAAGCATTAATGTGTCTGATAGAAACTACACATTCATATTGAATTGTATTGCTTTTCTGTTTTGTTGAATTGCTAGTTTGGGGGACAGAATTGTTTCCCACTATCTTTCACTGCAAATGTGTAGTAACTCAGCTATGCTAATGCCCCAATAAATTTTTGAGGGCTGCCCTGGGAACCTGACCACAATGCAAAACTTGTTTCTATGGGAAAATGCATTTGAAGTTACAAAAAACAGACTTAAAAATTAACTTTTGTAACATGAACTCTTTGGAAGTTAGTCCATTTGTTCTTGGAGCTGTTTTCTTACCAACTCTTTTTTTCTTCATCCAATCTAAATAGATCTGGAGTAAGAGATTGCTAGGGTTGAAAGGGATTTAAGAGATCATGGAATCTAATGCCTTTTGTTACAGAAAAGGAAGGAAACCAAGGCCTAGCTGGGTGCAGTGATTTATTCACGATTCACAGCTATTAGTGAGCACAGTCATCATTTGAACCTGTTTCCTTCCTAACTCAAATCTAATTCCCATAACTGAAAGAATCGAAGAATTTCAGAGTTAATAAGTCCCCTAGTGGCCCTCCAGTCCAACCTCTTTCTGAATCCTGCATCCCTTCTGCAGCATACCTGCAGAGTAAGCACCTAGTCAGCAAACATTTAATAAGCACCTGCTATGTGTCAGGTACTATGCTAAGTACTGGGGACACAAAGAAATGCAAAAACTTGGTCCTTTCATTGAAGAACTTCATCATCTAACCAGAAGTAGAAAACTCTTCTGAATCTCAAGTAATAGGAAAACCATTACCCGCCACCTCCCCCCCACAAAAAAAGGTAGTACATTCCATTGCTAGCCAACTCTAATTGTTAGCAAGTTCATAGTTATGGCAAACCATACCCAATCCTAGTCTTTGTGGCCCATTGCCCTAGGAGCAAAAGAGTGGGGAAAAATCTTATCTCTCATCCAAATTTCCAAATATTTGAAGACAGCTATTATGTCATTCTCCTGGTAAAATACCTCCAATTCCTAGAACCAATCACATATGGTGTGATCATAAGGTCCTTCACCATTCTGGATGGAATTCTCTGGATAAACTCTTACTTTCTTTGTCCTGCAGCTCTAACATCTGATTTCTTTAATTCCTTAATATCTTCGCACAATGACAAAATCTCAGTCTTGGATGGAAGATCTGAGATCTTTGGCCCAAGTCATACCTGAAGACGACTCTTCTCCTTTCTATCCCTTTAAAGCAGTCAGAACAAAAATTATCATTGTCACTTTACAGATGAGGAAAAGGAGACTGAGCAATTACATGACTTGCCAAGGGTTTCAGAAAAAAAAATAGCTGCAGTGGGATGGAGTCCCCCTGACTCCTGCTCCAAAGCTCATTCGACTACACCAAGCTGCCATTCACGTGTCAAAGTGCATCAGTGGACTACATTTTAGAAGATGAGACTTCATAACAATGAAGTGAAAGGCCTATAGCATATTTTTCCCTATTAAAGTTCATTTTGGGGCAGTGCATAAAGCCCTGGGCCTGGAGTCAGGAAGAATCATCTTCTTGAGTTCAAATCTGGCCTCAGACACTTACTAGCTGTGTGATGCTAAGCAAGTCATTTAAACCTGTTTGCTTCAGTTTCTTCATCTATAAAATGAGCTGGAGAAGGAAGTGGAAAATCTTTGCCAAGAATAACGGGGTCACAAAGTTGGATGTGACCGAAATGAATGAGCAGTAGCAATCTGTCTCCTACTTCTCCTTTTAGCCTTCTTGTTCATTACTTTTCTTTACAAACTCTCTGTTCTAGTCAGAGGACTTCTAACAGTTCCCTGTCCAGAGCATTCCACCTCTGCCTCCATGTATTTGCAATAGCCTTTCCCCAGAGATGGCTTCATCAGACCACATCTGACCAGTGCTGGCTCCCACAGTTATAGAAGCACAGAGAATAGCCAGGGGACAGTGCCACAAGGCGATCCATTGCAAGTACTGAGGGGATTTGGTTGGATAACCCTGCTTACTCTCTTCTAGCCCTGGAAGGTTTGGATTGTGCAGCTTCCACTTGGTCCCAGAGGGCAGAATTAGAGGCAGGAGGTGGAAATTGCAAAGAAGCAAATTTAGGCTGCAGTCAAGAAACACTTCCTAATAACAGAAGTATCTGAAAGTGAATGTGCAGCCTGGGGAGACAGCCCCCTCCCTAAAGGCCTTTAAGGGAAGGCTGGAAGAAATCCTGCTGACTGCCTTGTAGTGGGATGCTTTCTTGGCTGTAAGTTAGACCAGAGGACCCATGGGCTCATTTCTGATGCGGCAATTCTGTGGTTCTTTCAATATCCTCTTTCCCCATTTCTATCTCCCATGATTCTCTTTGGTGCCCAGTTCAGGATCCTCCTCTTCCAGAGAGTCTTCACTGCTTGCCTTCTCCTGCTAGAACTCCATTAGGTCATTCTCCATCCTCCAAAGACCTTGTATTGACTTCTCTGGGTCTAGGCTGTTTTATTCCAGGAGACTCTAAACTTCTCATGTACAGGGTGTCATTCTTGTCTTTATTTCTCTAGTACTTAGTGAAAGGTCTTTGGCATGGCAAGTGCTTATGAAATAGCTTTTTAATAGAATTAATTTGTGAGTCAATTGACAAGCAGTTATTCAGCATGCAAGACAGGGACAGCTAGGTGGCTCAGAGGATAGAACCACTGGAGTCAGAAGACCTGAGTTCAAATTTGCCTCAGACACTCAATAGCTGTATGACCCTGGACCAGTCACTTCATCTGTTTGACTCTGAAGAAGGAAATGTCAAACCACTCCAGTATCTTTGCCAAGAAAACCCCAAATGGGATCACAGAGAGCTGGACATGGCTCACCAACAAGAAGACAGAGATAAAGAAGGACAATGGGAAAGAAGTGAGGAAAACCTTTATGTGTTCCTTAGATACACATTGAACACATCATGGCTCATAGAATCAAGCACCAGAGCTGGACAGAACTTTGAAGTATTTAGTCCAATCACATATTGTAAGTGTTAAATAAACACTATCCTTTTAAAAATCTATTATCTTACAGATGAGGAAGCCATGGATGACATAATCAAAAGGGAATTGGACTGGCATCAAGGACCTTGGTTTGAAATCCAGTTCTGCCAGTGGAATCTGGGTTAGTGACTTCATCTCTCTCAACCTCAGTTTCCTCTTTTATAAAATGACAGTGTTGAGAAAGATAATTAGGTCTAATCCTAGTTATAATTCTGTGATCTGATCATCCTTTGAAAGCTCTGAAACATTAAATGTGGCTAGCAAGAGACCAAACTGACATTTTTAATCCAGACCTCCTAACTTGGGGCTCATTCCCCTCCCCCAGCTGCCTCCTGAGCAGGAGGTGACCAGGCAAGTGGCCAATAACCCCTAAGAATATATGAATGATGTATCTGAACAATAGGACAAAACACAAGTCTCCTCCTTGGGAATACTGGTTTGACTCAAACGATGCATTTCATCTTATGGCTTAAATATTTAAAACCTTCATTTTAGGTCTGTATTTGCAGGCCATTCCATCTTTGCACAATTCAACCCAAACCCTCTAAGGCTAGATAAAGAAGGCTGCATTCAGCTTTCATCTACAGAAACATTTCTCATGTTTGATATTTAAAAATCAGCAGAATGGCCATGGTCATTATTGATTCCAGGGCAAAGGTTTTCATGGCTACCTTTTTAGCAAAAATGTGGGCAGTGGAAAATGTTGGGAGTGTCTTGCAAAACAAACAAACAACCAAAAAACTGAACTAAATTTGGACTCAGGGCCTGGGTTCCAATCCTGTCTCTCGTCACTTGCCTCATTTATGACCTTGGATAAATATGGTAATCTCTGGGATTCTCAGTTTTCTGCTCTGTACAAAGAAGTGATTAGGACTAGTGTCTAAGGTCCCTACTAGTGATAAATCTATGATGCTATAATCTAATCAAGAGACCTGGGTTAAGGTCTGACTTCTGTAATTTGTTAGCAGTGTGACCATGAACAAATCCCTTCAATTCTCTGAGTCTCAGCTGCCTCATATATAAATTGATGCCAGTAATAACTTCAGTGCCAACTTCGCCAGGCTATAGAAGGGATCTAATGAGATAATATACCTGAAACAATTTACAAACCTTATCTAACAATGCTGTCTTAATGCCAGCTGCTATTACCATTATATCTGAGTGAGTAGATCACTGGGCTGGGACATAGGCTTGACTTCGAATACTAACTTTGGCCCTAAATAGTTGCATGATGCTAGGCAAGTGATTTATTTTTTTTTCTGAGCTTTAGTTTTTTCACATATAAAATGAGATTGGAGCCAGACAACTTCTGGTGGTGTTGTATGGTGAAATGAGCATTGGGTTTGGAGTTAGAGAAAGTGGGTCCAAACCAAGCTTAGTCATTTTAGTACCTGTGAGATGTCTCTGGGTCTCAGTTTCTCAACTGTAGAATGCAGGGGTGAAAGTAGAGAAAGTCGCTAATTGGTTCCCTGTCTCAATCTCCACTAAAGCTATCTCAAACCTTTACTTTCCTTTAGCCTCCCACACCTCTCATAATCTCAGCTAAAAATCTCACTTTACTGAGAAAATTGGGGTTATTAGCTATTTGTTCTCCCTTCTTTTCATCTCAGAACCCTTTGACATCCACTCCCACGAACTCTCTTCAACAAGAAAGAACAGGAAAATTCTGGGAAAATATTTTTCTTGCAAGGAGCTCCATCTAGATATGGGCACATTTATGGAGCCCTTAGGTCACCCTCCATACTATACCTGCTATAGCCCCTCCATGAAAAGCAATGAAGGGAGGCTTACATTTTGTCCTAGCTTATTCATACATTGAGTAAGATCTTGCTAGATTATTTCCATGGTTAGCACGAAAAAACATCCCTCCCATTTTTTTCAATATAAAATGGTATCCTACCTGATTTCTTTTCTTGGGTAGAAGGAAATACATGCTAGACTGAACTTTGCCTCATTTCACTGAACAAAATGAAGCCATTCACTGAAAGTTCCCTCTTCTCTCCTCCTATGCATCTCATATGACACAGATGCCTTCTCTACTTTCTCCACCTTTACTCATCTCAAAAGAAGATATGGCCCCATCTCTCATGCTAACACAAACCCCTCTCCAGAACACATTGTCCCATTCCTTCCCACCTACCTTCTCCAGCAGATTGGCCCCACCATCCTTTTCATTCTTTCACTAATCTTTAATCTCTCCCTATCTACTGGCTGCTTTCCTGATACTTTCAAACATGTCCATGTTGCCTCAAACTCAAAAAGACCCATAACAGTCTATCTTGCTAGCTATTGTTTTGCATCCATATTATCTTCTCCTTAATAGTGTGAACACCAGAGAAGAAATAGCTCCAAGATAACAATCTTCCTCCTCCAGAAGACTAGAGTTAAAAGGGATGGAAACAAAAGAGAGAGGAGAAGAAGGGAGGGGAGGGAGAAAAGTGGAGAGGAGGGAGAGAATCATAATCTAAGGATGTGCCTTAGATTGCTTCTTAGATCACTGGAGAATGGCTGAACAAATTACAGTTTATTGATATAATAGAATTATACCATAAGAAATTATGAAAGAGATGATTTGCAAAAAAATGAGTATTATGAACTGATAAAAAGTCAAGGGAGCTGAACCAAGGACTAAAACATTATCAAGAAAAACAATTCTGAAAGGTCTAAGAACTGTGATCATTGCAATAACCACCCATGTCTCTGAGGACCTGGGATGATGCATGTTACTCGCTTCCTGACAGAGATGATGGACACCAGATTCAGAAAGCTGCATAGGCTCTTGGACATGGCCTCTGGATGGATTAATTTTGCTGGATTATACTTTTTTATTACAACTTGTTTTCTCTTTCTCTCAGTTAATTTTAAGGAGGAGTGGTGTTGGAGAGGGGTTAGCAATTGTCCCAAATTGAAAAGGTCACTGAATTTTTTTTTTAACATATAGAAGGAAACAAAGAAGTTTAAAGTAGTATAGAACAGAGATTGCCAGTTCAGCATACAATTTCCTTTTTGTATTTTGTTGCCCCCGTGAAAATGCTCCCTTTTTTGGCATTTTAAGTAAAAAAATAAAAATTCAGAATGAATTAGAAAGAAATTAAGATATGTTAATGCCATGCTGATCAGACCCAATCAAGTGTTGTGTTTGGTTCTAGGGACTACAAATTAGAAAGGAATGTGTAAAGCTGATGAATTGTCCAGGAAGAGTAACCAGAATGTCAAAGTGTCTTCAGCTCTTGCCCGAAGAGGAGAGATTAAAAAAGACTGAGGATTTTAAGGCTTGGGAAGAGAAAACTTTAGGAGAATATAATCATTTTCTTCCAGTATTTGAAGGGCTTTCATATGAAAGTAAGATACATCCACCTGTTAGCCTGACCCCTGCCCAGCTGTCCAACGCCAGCTTCTGTCCAGCTATATTGGCCTGCTTGTACTTCATCCAATGGGATACTCCATCTCCCACCTCCTGGCCTTCATGGCAGTTCTCAGTGCCTGGAATGCTCTGCCCCTTCATTTCTGCCTCATAATCTTCCTGGGTTTTTTCAAGACTCAATCCAAATGCCATCTTTGAAGTCCTTTTCCTGTTCTCCCAATTCCTAATACCTTCGCCTTTTGGAGTGTTTTTCATCTCCAATGTATCTATCTTGAATTTACCTGGTTATTTAGGTATTGCTCCCCCATTAGAATGTGAGCTTCTTGAGATCAAGGGCTACTGTTGGTGTGCTTTTCCTTTCTTTGTATTCCCAGTACTTACCACAGTGTCTAACACATCATAGGCGCTCTCAAAATGCCCGTTGATGATGGTCTGACATAAACAAATGGCATCCCCAGTCAGATCTGACAGTGAGTGCGGAATTGCAAAGAAGAAATTTGGTTTGATGGAAGGAATAATTTCCTCACAGTGGGAATTCTCCAAAAGTCACATAGCCAGCCTCAGGAGGTAGAGCGACTTCTCCTTGCTGGAGGTCTTCAGGCAAAAGCTGGACATTGCCTCCTTGCATCTTTTGTGGAGCCAGAAGCTTTACTCTAGATCCTTCCATGAGTACTCAGGCAAAATCACAGCCATGTCATTCGCACTCTATGAACAGCCTGCCTCCTCTGAAAATCTATGTGATGGAGAAGAGGGGATAGAAGCATTTCTATAGTACCTGCTATATGCCAGGCACTGTGCTGAGTGTTTTACAAATATTATCTTATTTGAGCCTCCAAACAACCCTGTGAGGTAGATACTGTTATTATTCCCATTTTATATAGTTGAGGAAACTGAGGCAGATAGAGGTTAAGTGACTTGCTCAGGGTCATACCGTTTGTCTTTTTAATTCATTCTTAGCTATTACTTTTGAACTTACACACACACACACACACACACACACACACACACACACACACACACACCCCACTTCCAGACCAAAAGATTTGAACTCAGTCTCCCTACTCCTGGTCCCACCTCCAGCCACTGCACCACCTAGCTGCCTCAATGAACAATGCATGTGCAAAGCTCTTCTGAATCATAAAAAGAAGTTGTCAAATATATATATAATGAGACTTTTTTTTTAATTCAAAGAAAGGAAGGGATTTACTTTTTTTTTCTTATCATGGCTGCTTGCATTATGCACTTCTGCAGTTATTCACCTCTACTGACTTTTCCCATTCAGAAGCCAATTATCATCCCTACTTGGGTTTTATACAAACGTAATAGGAGAGAAAAACGTGGCCTATAACTAGACCAACATGGGAACTTTCTGTCTTTAGAGTTTCTTTATTTTAAATATTGACCTCAAGAATGTTTTCTGTGACCCAGTCTGGGCCACACTTCTGACTTTGACTCTAATGTTTACTTCTGAGTTGCTTTTCTGGTAACTACACAAGCAGAGGTCAACCCACATAGGTCAATGCTCTACCAAGGAGGAGAACAGAGGCAGCTGGGAGTAGCTGGGGTGAGAGGGCCAAACACCAAAGATGATGGGGTAAAAAAGTAACCCAGATAAAACAATACTGTGAATGATTTAAAGTGACTGAATTTGCAATTGGCTGACACTGGAAAACATGGTGAAACTTGAGTTAGCAACTTGGCTATGGGGATAAAGGGTGAATGAAGCATTTGCTGAAAGCATTTACGTATCGTTTGTTTTTTTGTTTTTGTTTTTGTTTTTTTGGCTAGGCAATAGGGTCACACAGCTAGTGAGTAATATGTGTCTGAGGATGGATTTGAACTCAGGTCCTCCTGACTCCAGGGCCAGTGCTCTATCCACTGTGCCACCTAGCTGCCCCTTGAAAGCATGCGTTGGGTATTAGTTTGGGTTGGGCCTCTGCCTGACATTGAATGCCTTTCCCAGTTTCTCTCTAAGGCTCACCACACGGTATACTCTGCTTTGTAAATTCTCTATTTCCACCAATCTGACCTGCTGGCTATTCACTGTATAGGGCCCTCCACTCCCAATTCTATTGCTTCCTTGTCTATTCTACTCAAAAATCATTTGTTTTCTAACAAACTCAGCCCAACTGTCCCTTGCTACAAGATGGCAGCTAAGCAGCACTGGAGAGAGAACAAGACATGAATTAAATTACTGCCTCAAACACCAGTTCCTGTGACCCTGGGCATTTCACTTAATCTCTCTGGCTCAGTTTCCTCAGTTTTCTCATCCTATTGATGACAATAATAGTAGCATCTACTTCCCAGTGTTGTTGCAGGGATAAAAGGAGATAATATTTGTAAAACCTTCCCCAAACCTCATGGACCTAGATAAATGCTAGCGATTATTATTATTGTTGTTATTGTTATTATTACAATAGATGATTTCCCCTCCATCCCAGCTATTCATGTTCCCCATTCCAAGGTTACTTTCTGTATTTACTTTGTATATATTATCTATATGTACTTCACTGTGTACATATCATTCTTGCCTACCTTCCCATCCCCCCCAGTAGACTGAAAGCTCTTTTGTGGGCATGGACTCTGGGTTTTGTCTTTCCTAGTTACTGGCTCATTGCTTGGCACATGACAGGTACTTAATAAATGCTTGGTGAGTAAAGGAATTAACAGCTCAGGACAAAGGAAGACAGGGAAAATGAACAGCTGATCACCTACACAGAGAGGGGTGAAGACATAAGACATTGACAAGAGCTTCAAAAAAATTACTTTGGGAAGTAGACATAAGGAAATAAAGGGCAAACGTGTTGGCATGGCAGATTGCAAGGTACACTGAGAGTCAAAAAGCTTTACATGCTTTTACATGCTGTTAACTAGATTGTTATTGAATATGTATTACTTTATTTCAAATGCCATAATTTGACAACATTAACAAAAGCAAATAAGCAAACAGGCCTAGACGTTATGGAATCGAGTCTTTCATAAACCTTAGCATTTACCAGATTTGCTGTGGCTTCCTTGAACTTGATATGAGGCATCTCATTTGGACTTTTCTTCATTCATTTTCTTCCTAGGAGTTGTTTTTGTAGGCCAAGTGATTGGCCTTATGAAAGACTTGATTCCATAATGTCTATGCCTGTTTGCTCGTTTGCTTTTGTTAATGTTATTATTTATACGATTTGTTCATCAAGTCTAGGTTTTTGATAATACAAATAAAGTAACCATGAGGATGGTTTTTTTTTTCTACAAAACAGCCTTGTTCCTGCCTCTCCTACCTTTACAGTATTTTTAGGATTACAGTCTAGTCAAGGGTCAAAGGGCAGAGAGCTTTGAGTCCCTTACTGGACCTTTCAATCTTCCATGACAAAATGTTTGATCCACAGGCTATGTCTTAATAAGTAGCAAGGAAAGGAAGGGAAAATGAGCCCCAGTGCTGCTGTTTACTACATCTGGTTGGCCGGTTGTTGTCCTTCATTCTTGAAGAGGACCACAGTGACATCACTGCTTTGGAGTCAAGATACAGGTGTCCAACACTGACTGATCAGACCAATGGGAGCTTCAAGACTCTACCCCAAGTCAGGCACAAATAGTCCGCATGAACATTTGGAGTGGAGATGTCCCTAAATTTGTGCATCTTCCATTTGTTTGAGCTACTTCAATTCTGCTTTGCTCACAGAGCACAGCACTTTCTTTGATGTGGGCATACAATGCTGGGATGGGCAGTGCTTGGCCAGCTTCTTCCATGTGTCACCATTGATTGCAAAGTCTCTTCAGAAAAACAATGAGAGTGGCCTTGTATGGCTTCTTCTGACCTTCATGCTAGTACTTGTCTTTATGTGAGCTCTCCTTAAAATAGGCTTTTAGACAAATGTAAATTTGGCATTTGAACGACATGGTCAGTTGTGCTCTTTGTAACAGAATGTGAATGCTTGGCAGTTTAGCTCAAGAAAGGACCTCATTACACCACATCACACCTATCAGATTGGCCAACATGACAAAACAGGGAAATAATAAATTTTGGAGAAGATGTGGGAAAATCAGAACACTAATGCATTGTTGGTGAAGTTGTGAAATGATCCAACCATAATGGAGAGCAATTTGGAACTACACCCAAAGGGATATAAAACTGTGCATACCCTTGGACCAAGCAATATCACTTCTAGGTCTGTATCCCAAAGAGATCATAAAAATGGGAAAAGGATCCACATGTACAAAAATATCAATAGCAGCTCTTTTTGTGGTGGCAAAGAATTGGAAATTGAGAGGCTGGCCATCGACTGGGGAATGGCTGAGCAAGTTGTGGTATGTGAATGTAATGGAATACTACTGTGCTATAAGAAATGATGAACAGGTTGACTTCAGAAAAACCTGGAGAGACTTACATGGTCTGATGCTGAGTGAAGTGAGCAGAACCAGGAGAACACTGTACACAGTAAGAGCAGCATTGTTTGATGACTAACTTTGATAGACTTGCCTCTTCTTAGCAGTGCAAGGATCTAAGACAACTCCAAAAGACTCATGATGGAAAATGCTGTCCACATCCACAAAAAGAACTATGGAGTCTGAATGCAGATCAAAGCAGACTACTTGCGTTCTCTCTCTCTCTCTCTCTCTCTCTCTCTCTCTCTCTCTCATTTTGTTTCTTCTTTCTCGTGGTTCCTCCCATTGGTTCTAATTCTTCTTTACAACATGACTAATGTGAAAATATGTTTAATATGAGTGTATATGTAGAGCCTATGTCAGATTGCATGTCATCTTGGGGAAGGGGAAAGGAAGGAATGGGAGAAAATTTGGAACTCAAAATCTTATGGAAGTGAATGTTGAAAACTAAAAATAAATAAACTAATATTTAAAAAAAAATAAATGAAAGGACCTCAGTGTCTAGTACTTTATCTTCCTAGATGATCTTCAGAAACTTCTTAGGACAATTCAAATGGGAAACATTCAGTTATGCGGATCATCCAACTAATGATCATAATCCCGACAGCAGGCATTTTTCATCTACTTGTTTTTTCCTGTATGCATTGGTAAGCCATACTCTTATGAATGGTCATGAATGAAGCACCTCTGATCCTATGTGCATAGCCTTGAGCAATTCACTTAAGTTCCCTAGGCCTCAGTTTCCCCATGTGTAAGAACAGACTGAGCTAAATATCTTTTGGGGTCCCTTCTAGCTCTAGATATCTAGGGTAATGAATGGTCAGCAGGCTCTGACCTGTTCCAAATTAATGCCTTCCACAAATAGGACTTTCTGAGAGTACACATCACCATCTTTAGAGAAATTATTTTCCACTTGGACCCTGCATTGTATATCCTACAGTCACAAACATATTTAGTGAATGCACCTCTCCCTGTTTTAATCCTCTTGTGATATTAATAATCACAGGGTCATCAAAAAAAAATTCCAACATCATGAGAAGCTCTTTAGATTTTTCAATACATACCATATGTGTAATGTGTGCTCTTAATGAATACTTTTTGTTGCTTGGGATGGTGGCCAATTGTGTTTCCATCTGCCTGACTTTCAGTGGTATGTTGTCTAAGCAGAGTACATCCAAAAGGGCAGCCAAGATACAGATTAACAACCAAGACCCACAGAGCTACACTTTCCCCTTGGTTTGACATCCAATTAGCTCACAGGAAATCTGGCCCTTGGATTAGCGGGCGTGATCCCTTTCCCAAAGTGGCGTTTATCATGAAAGAGAAGCCATGTTGTCTAGAGTTTCCCATGTAACAGTAAAGATGATGATCAACCACAGTCCCTGACCCTGACCTCCAACCATCACTTCAAACCTCCATAACAAGAGTTTGGCTAATGACCTAAGGAAGTCTGCATTCTCTCCTGGAAGGAGAGTGGTATATTTCTGCTAACTTGATACCGATTAATAAGGTTTGTTAGAAGCAACTTCCTCTGCAATTGAAGAGAAAAATAGCAAACACTTACCATGGTAACAAAAGCAACAAATTACAAGTTATCACAGAAAACCCTAGCGTGTTCATTGCCAGAATTCCTTCATCAGGGCATGGTCTGTGCTTCTGGACTCGTACAAAGAAGAAAGTCTCGCAGGTTCCTCCACTAATGGCAAGGAATATGTTACCCAATTAAATGCTAGCAACCCAGCATCAGCCATGGCAATTTGTTCGTCACCATGTTCATTGATATTTTGCTTATTTGGGTAAACCATGACACCTCAAATCCATGTCTAGGAAGGCAGGGACCCACTCAACTCTGCCCTGAGCACGTTAATCAGGCAACTGATACATCTGCCAATTCACAGATGACAATGATTTCTATTTGTGATTCATATCTATCTTTAACAAAGAAAATAAGGGCAAATTGTGTCCATATCGAAGAACTGCAGGCTAGAACTATTGGTTCGCAAAATATTTCCATTAGGCAGCAGGATGCAAGCTGATTTCTTTATCCTTCCCTCTAAGACTCTGAGTGAGAAAGTACTGTTTGTACCAATACAGGGAGTCCTGTCACCTGGAAGTTCCCTATACTAATGAAATTGCAAGCCCAGTCCCTATTCCCATCTCAATGCATCTGAATAGGAAAGGGATATATTTGTATATTCTGTAACAGAGAGAGAAGCTGAGGCACAGAGATGTAAAGTAATTTTAATAAGGTCACAAAGTACTCTCAGAAGAAATCCTGGACATATAGCAGGTCTCCTGACATCTCTACCTTCACTTTTTCCACCAGAGCACTCTCCTGAATGCCTGCTAAACAATCTTCCTCTGCACCAGGAAACTCTTACGGACTTGACATTTCTCCACATGCATTCTGCTCACGTAAATGACTCTGTCTGAAATGGCTTATTCCCTTGTCTTCTCTGCCGGTTTCTATTCCCTCTTTATCCATAGGTAATTAACATTTTCTTTTCCATCTTCCCCCTTGTGACATATTTGAACATTTGTCTGCTCTTTTCACAAGGTCCCATTAATTAATTAATCCTGCAAACTATGCACAGAACCCTGTGTGACAAGCTCAGAGAGATACAAAGGTCATTATAGAATAACACCTGCCCTCATACAGTTTATAGTCAATGAAATAGACTCTGTCCTATAATTCCATTCATTCAGTCAAGGAGCAGCGATTGACTACATAGTCAAAACCTCTTGAGATTTTCTGATTCGTGTATTTCACCTTAAAAGGAAGCGGTGATCCAGATAAGAAAAAAAAAATTTAGGTTAGGATGTCTATGCCATTGGAGCCTATAAGATCCTACAAGTCAAGATGGAAACGACCTCCGGAGGAAGCAAATCCAGATCCCTAAGTTTGTAAATGAGGAAATTGAAGCCTGGGGAGGTTAAATCACTTCATCAAAGCCCCCCATGCTATTGAGGCAGAGGGGAGTTACAAGCCAAGTGTTCTGACTTGAGTTAGTGCTCATTTCGATAGATCATTTGGCAAGCCTCGTGTCGCCTATGTACCCCAAACAATGCAACATACTGTGTGGCTTCCTGGAAGGGAGGCTCTCTCTGAGGACTTGGCTGTAGACCAAGTTAAGGAATGCATTCCTATGGTTATAGAAGTGTTATATTAAAAATATAAATTAAAACATGTTTACTAGAAAAGGAACAAAGTGCTTGCTGGCGTGGAGTAAAATTGTGGTATGATGAGAAAAGCAAAGGACTGGGAGTCAGGAGAGATGTGGAATCAGCATCCGAGTTCTGACACCTAACTGGCTGGGTGACCCTGGATAAGACATGATCTCTGGATATCTCTGAGTTGCAGTTTTCTTACCACTAAAGTGCAAATAACCTTGTACTGCCTGGGTCACACAGTTGTGAGGAAAGTGCTAATTCAGTCTTAAAATGCTGTAAAAATGTCAGCTCTCATTTATTCAAACTTAGTCAGTGTCTTTAAATCTGATTTATATAAGACAATCTTCACTCACATAAATCAGTTTTAAATATCAGACCATCCTCACTCACTGGGCAGCTAGATGGCACAGTAGATAGAGCTCCAGGCCTGGAGTTAGGAAGACTCATCTTCCTGAGTTCAAACCTAGCCTCAGACACTTACTACCTGTGTGACCCCAGGCGAGGCACTTCACCCTGTGTGCCTCAGTTTCCTCTTCAGTAAAATGATCTGGAGAAGGAAACAGCAAACCACTCCAGAATCTTTGCCAAGAAATACCAAAATGGGATCATGGAGAGTGGGCCACGACTGAATCATTGCCCTTGAAGCCCACTAAACCACCACCTAGACCTTGGATAAGGCGTTCACTCACTTTAGGTTTCGATTTTTCTCAAATTTAAATAAAGGGGTTGTATTGAATGCTTGCTTTGAGACTTTCTAGCCTAAAGATTCTGAAGCTGTGCAGTTCTGTGTAGGGAGGATACCCAAGGCCCTCTCTTGGTGACTGCCCTGCAGAAAGAGATGTGATGTGCATGAAATGTAAGAACACACACACACACACACACACACACACACACACACACACACACGAAAGTACCTGTCATGGGCAAGGCAGTACACACTTAAACATTGGCTATATAAATATGTAACTGAATTAAATTGAAAGCTGAGTGACTTTTACCAGGCTATAAATTAGTGGGAGTTGTGAAACTAGAGAACAGAAATGAGAGCTCTCCTAAGGCAGTAGTTTCATGGAGTATTTACAAGGAAGATTGGAAAGGTTTTTTCTGGGTATTTTGGAGGGGAGTATTACTGTAGCTTAATATCTAGCCAACATTTTTATAGTGCTTTAAGGTTTACACACATATATAATTTCATTTGATCCTGATTACAACTCTAGGAGGTAAGTGCTGTTATTAACCCCCTTTTGCATCTGAGAAAACTGAGATAGAGAGAGGCAAAGGGACTTGGCCAGGGTTATATAGCTAATTTGACTGAGTTTGAGGCAGGATTTGAACTTGAATCTTCCTGACTCCAAGGCCAGCAGTCTTGCCCACTGTGCCACCTTGTGATAATGGTTCAACAGGGCCATAAGACTTTTCCTTCAGCCTGGCATCTATATGATTTATTCCTCAGGATTCTCCCCGTGACTCTTGCAAGGATTAAAGAAGCTAATGTGTAGAAAGTGCTTTGCAAACCTTTTATGAGAAAGATCTGTGTACACATTGAAGGTATCCTTGAAAGCATGAGCAGGAAATGGAGCCCCATCTACATTCGGTTCTGGTCAAGGATGATGGAGATACCTGGTGGACATGTCCTATGAGGACTAGTTGAAATGACTAGATATATTGAACCTGAAGAAGACAGGACTCAGTGGAGACATGATAGATTCATTTAAGTATTTAAAGGACCAGAATTGAAAGAAGGAGGTGACTTAATTGCGTGAACCTCAAGGGCAGTGTGAGAATCAGTGAGTGGCAGCTTCTGAGCCAGATTTCACTTGGCCATATGGAACTTCCCAAGCTGGGAATGTGCTGCTTTAGGCACCAAGAGGACCTGCACTAAAAGGTGTTAAACAAAGACTGGAAGAGACTTGCTAGGAAGGTGGTAAAGGGCATTCAGTCAGCTGGTCAGTCAGTCAAGAAGCACATATTAAGCACATTTACTATGTACCAGGCAGTGTGCTGAGCTCTGGGAACACAAATACAAGCAAAACTATAATCTCTGCCCTCAAGGAGCTTCCATTTTACTGGGGAAAGAGACACATAAAAGGGTGTTGACAAGTGGACCAGGTGTAAAAGTCTCCTGACAAGGGGGCTGATACAGAAAGTTCTGGGCACATGAATCAGTAAGACAGCTTGGAGACTAATGAAGACATCTTTGGCTTGGCCTCCTCCTTTATTTGGAGGTTTGGGGAAGAACCAGCCAATCAGGATGTGGGGCCTCAGGGACCAAGGTATTTCCAATATGAGAAGTAGGCCATGGGAGGAGTGAGCTTCCAAGATGAAGACTTTTCTACAGTCTGGTAAGGAAAGTCCTGGGGAGATGAGTTAGCAAGGCTCCCTGGAAAGGGACTAATCGTATTCTGTCAGGGGCTGGACTAGACAGCGTCTGATTTCTCTTCCAGCCCTGCCATTCTGTGATTTGGTAATTGGATGGGGAGAGATGAAAAACTGTGAGCTGAGTCCAAACCAGAGGAAGAATGTGGTGCAGTTGGGACAGCATTGGATTTGGAGTTGAAGGCCTCGGCTCTAATCCCAGCTCTGTGCTTGCCATCTATGTGACACCAGGCTGGTCACTTACTCTTCCTTGGCCTCCTTGGCTTCCTTATCTGGAGAATGCATGGGACTAGCTAACATCAAAGGTCCTGTCCACCTCCAAATCGTTCATCTTCCTCTTCATCATCCTCAAGCATTTATTAAGCTCTTGTGGAGTGCCAAATCCTAGGAATGCAAAGAAAGCTAAAACCACAATTTTTTTCCTCTTAAAAAAAAGACAACAAAAACCCCTTTCTTTAAAGTCAATAGTCTCTGATGGGTGCTATATAACTATGAATCATGGGATACTTGAAAAGGACACAAACAGTCTTGGAGGGAAGTGTTCTGGGCATAAGAATGTGGTAACTCATTGCCAACAATAGATCACCCCCAAAGATGGGTATAAAAACATCCCGAAGGGCAGAGGTGACCAGAAAAGGACCTGAGAAGCTCATGTAATAAGAGTCAGAAACAACAGATGGCAGCCCAAATGCTACACTGCTACCTAAGAATGGGGAGGTCAGCCTCTCCCCAGCCTGTTGAGTGGATGGATGGTTCTTCTCTGGAATGGTTATTGGAAGACACGGGTGAGAATCGGAGGAAAACACAAGCCCACGAAGCGTGGCTCTCTGAAAGTATCAGAGCATCACCAACACTAGGGTTCAAACAGGAAACGGAAATGAACACGGCAAGACAATCATGGCTCCTGCTCTTCTAGACCTTCTTTATTCAGATGCAGACGAAGTCGAAGATGGACACATCCAACTGTACCACAAGGTCAAGTGCCATTGCTCAGTTGCCAAGCACTTGTCCAGGACTACACGCAAAGCGCTCTGTCAGGCACCGAGGATCACACAAGCCATCAAGTCCAGCGCTGCTCCCCATTTTGCTAGTGGTTAAGTGATTTGTCCGAGTTGTATGATCTTGGACAAGTCACCTGACTCAGGTCTTCCTGATTGCAACTCCAACTCAGTATCCATTACAGCATACTATCTCATCATTTTATTACATTGTGAGCCAAAACAATCACTATAACTGAATAAATCAAATGATTTTCTTCAGGATGAAAATGAAGTTATCAATGGACATGTTTTAAACGAAAACCAGTACTGATGCCTTTTTTGGACTTTCTGACTAGACTCAAAAGTTCTCATCATCATCATCTTCTTCTTCTTTTTCTTCTTGTTCCTGTTCTTCTTCCTTCTCTCTCTCTCTCTCTCTCTCTCTCTCTCTCTCTCTCTCTCTCTCTCTCTCTCTCTCTCTCTCTCTCTCTCTCTCACACACACACACACACACACACACACACACACACACACACACACATACAATTCTTGTTTTCTGAGTTCAAGCCTCCCATTTTTCCAGGAGAGGATTTGCTGCCATCTTGGTTAAAGGAAGTCACATTGTCATGATGGTGTTAAAGTCTTTCCAAATTGCCAATCCCTGATCATTTTATTCAGTCCAAAACCCAGCAAGGAATGGAGCTAAAGTACTGAACTTGGAGTAAAAAAGACCAGGGTTCAAATTTCACCTCACCCAAACTGCCTGGGTGGCCCAGGTGAAACCACTGTATCTTTCTGAGAATTAGTTTTCTTACTTGTAGGACAGGGAAAAATAACGGCCCCTCCCCACCTGAGGTCATTGAGTGGGTCTAAAGTGAAATGATTATGAAGTGGTTTACAAATCATGAAGCATTTTACAAACATCAGCTGTTCTTTTTAGTGGCTAAAGTATGGAGACACAGAGTCAGAAGAGCCTGGGTTCAATTACTGAGGAATGAATTACCTTACTCTGTAACCCTGGGCCATCATTAAGCCCTCTAATGGTCATTGGTTCATACATGAAATGGGAATAATAATTACACTTACATCATAGGATGGCTGCTTTTACCTCCAGATTTCTCAGGTATATACACTCCAAGTTCATGCCTTCATCATCTCATTTATAGACCACTGCAATAGTCCATTAATTGCTCAGGTATTCCTCTCACCACACATACTGTCCATTCTCCACAAAGCTACCGAGGAAGTTTTCATACAGCTCTGGGCTGACCATTCCAACACCCCCTCCTTAATCAAATCAAATGATGCTCTATCACTTCTAGGATTAAATGCAAACTTTTTTTCTGACATTTAAAAGTGTCCTCAACATTCCTATCTTTCCAGTCTTCTTTTTCATTACTCCCACTATGTGCCTTCTAGAAGGCAGCCGTATTGTTTTCCTGGGTACTTTTGCACACCTCTATGCTTTTACTTTGGCTGTGCCCCATACCTGGGATGCACTCAACTCTGCGTCCTAGAATCCCTGATTTTCCTTTAAGTCAACAAGCAGCTATTAAGCCACTCTACATGCCAAGCACTCTGCCCAGCACTGGAGGTAAACAATTAAAGAGTCAGTCCCTACTCTCAAGGTCCTCACAGTCCAATAGGAGAAAAAGCAACATACAAATGATGACTTACAAACAAGATAGAGAAAGGAGAAAGTGGAGAGAATCCCATCAGGGAGGCTGTGTGTGATCAGGAATGGCTTCTTGAAGAAAAGGGGATTCAACCTGGCATTTGAAGGAAGACAAGGAAGCCAAAAATTGGAGATGAGAAGGGAGAGAGTTCCAGGTATGGGAAAAGCCATAGAAATTGTGAGAGGGTCTTGTATGAGGAGTAGAAAGATGGCCAGGCTCACCACATCTTTACATGAACCTTTTACATAAAGCCTGTCCTGATTGCCCTAAGTGCAAATGAACTCCCAGACCATCGGGTATTTATTTTATATACATCCAGGATTCATGTGTGTGCATGCATGTATATGTGTATAGATACAAACATACATGTGTGTATACATATGCACACATGCATATATGCATGCATACATACATATACACACATACATACATACATATATATGTGTGTATATATATATATACATACACATATATATACATATATATATACATATATATATATATATATATATATATATATATATATATATATATATATATATATACATACACACACACACATATACATGCAGTATAGATACGCACCATGTAGCTATGGGTGTGTATCTCTCCCCATCTACACATATGTGGTGTCCCATCATCTGACGTAAGACTTTTGAAGGTGAAGCGGTCTTACTCCTGTATTTGTATCTCTGGAACCTAGTAGAGTACCTGATGCACAGTTAGTGCTTAATAAACACTTATTGCTTGTTATAAAGAGGTTTGCAAACTTTAAAATGCCATATAAATTATAGGTATTATTACTACTAATAAATATAGATGATCTATCTTCATGTGTATGTCATATCTATTTACTGCCACTCTAAGAATTTATTTCATCCCAGACTTTGGATACATATTTATGTGTTCCTCACTAGGTGCTTGAATTTGATATAAAATCGGTTTCAAATACTCCGCACCACCATTTGGATGACAGGCTGAGTGCTGAATAGGATTATCACTTTTAGGAAATGCACCAGGCTGGCTTGGCCTTAGGTAAAATGACTTTCTCCTAGGCCTCTTCTCCTATCATACATCTCAAGTTGTTATCAGGATGCCAGATTTGGAAGATGGCCACTTCCAAATTACTCTTTGCCTGCATTTAGTCAAATAGATTTATTTGCAAGGAAGGAAATATTGCAGCCATTGAAATTCCCAACATCCTAACTTGGCCTATCATTCACCAAACCCTGAAAGCAATAAGAAAGCTTTATAGTTTGGGGTGCTTTCCAGTTCTCAAAGTACTGGCCCACACATGACTTCAGTTGACTTGAGCCCCAGACCAAGCCTAGGAGATTGCCGTGGCCAGCCTGTTTTTTCCCTAGCTTACTTAGAAGTGTGAGAAAGTAAGGAAACCTCCCAAAATGTAGACTGGGCCCACTGTGGCAGACTTGCGGGAGGGTATGGGCCTGCAGGAAGGGATGGTTTGCATCTGTGTCATTGGAGGGCAAACACCGACCATGGCACTATCACAGGTCTACCAGAGTATGTAGAGCTGATGAAGTTATTGGGATGAAGACCCACAACTTGGGGAAGGGTTAAAGCACTAGAGGACTTGAGTCAGGATTCTAAAAGATCTTGACAGAATAAACCTTACCATAAAAATGAATGTAAAGTTTTATACTTGAGATTAAAAAAAAATCTATTTGCCAGATCAAAGACCATATTGGCAGATAACATTTTATCTGAGAAAGATCAGGGCTAGGGGGGTTTCAGG
Organism: Phascolarctos cinereus; assembly: GCF_003287225.1. NCBI lineage: Eukaryota > Metazoa > Chordata > Mammalia > Diprotodontia > Phascolarctidae > Phascolarctos > Phascolarctos cinereus. Next base: position 470,556,727 of record NW_027555958.1, read on the forward strand.
CAGAAGGCCAATGCAATCTTGGGCTGCAAGAAAAGATTTGGTATAACTTGGGGGCAGAGGAGACTGAAGATCCCACTGTTCTCTGCCCTGCTAGGACCAACCATGAAATATTGTGGCTGATTTGAAGAGCCTTTTTTTTTTTTTTTGGAAAACAGAATGAAAAGCTGGAGAATGTTGAGAGGAGAGCAATTAAGACTGAGGAAGGATGGAGTCCATGCAACATGAGATGCCATAGAAGGAACAGGAGCAATATCTAACACTTACTAGATCGCATTTATAGAGTGATTTAAAGTGGGCAAAATGCTTTTACAAAGATTTTCTTTCGTCCTCATGATTCTGGGACATAGAGGCTATTATTATCCCCCTTTTACATTTTGCTCATCTGTAAAGTGAGGCTAACAGCCATTTACCTAGCAAGATTGTTTTAAGAATTAAATGAGATAATATTTGTAAAGTGCATAGCATGGCACCTGGCCCATAGTAGACACCATATGAATGCCTATTCTCCTTTTACTGATGAGAAAACTGAAGCAGATATAGGTTCATTGACTGGTGGAAAGTCACATAGCTAGTAAGGTGGTGAGGCCAGATTTGAACTTAGGTCTTCATGATTCCAAGTCTAACACTCTATCCACTGTAAAACCAGGCTGCCTGGAGAAATGTTTATTGACTGAATGACTGGCTGATGGTTGTTGTCCTTTGTACGCAAAGAGGACCAAAATGACACCATGGTGTCAGGGTCAATGTACATTGTGTCTGACTGTGACTGATCAGACCAGTATGAGCTCAGAAGACTCTACCACGGGTCAGGTACAAATAAGCCATATATCCATTTGAGAGGGAGCTGCCTCTGAATTTGCACATCTCGCATTTCTTTTGTGCTACTGCAATTCTGCTTTGCTCAGAGCACAGTACCTTCTTTAATGTGGGCATGCCATGCTGGTGGGCTCTCTGCCAGCATCTCCCATGTCTTATAATCAATTCCAAAGTTCTTCAGAGAGACCTTGATAATGTCCTCATACCACTTCTGATCTTGGTGGGAGCTCCTGCCTTAGGTCAGTTCTTCATAAAATAGTTTTTTAGGCAAACACACATTTGGCATTTGAACAACATGGACAGCCCATCAGAGTTGTGCTCTCTGTAGTGGAGCTTAAAGGTTTGGAAGTTCAAAAAGGTCCTCAGTACCTAGTACCAAGCTGGCAAAGAGAAGATTCAGAGTTCCTGAGATGGCTCTCTTCAACCATGTGAAAAGCTGCCACTTTTGGCAAGGCGTGTAGTCTTTCTGGGACTCAGTTTCCTGACCTACAAAATGAGGTGGGTTGATGATTTCATACCTAGAATGAGGCTTTCTCCAGTCTTGTGACCCTGCACTCTTACGTTATGTTAACAATGATAATAGCAATAGCCCAAAGAATAATAAATATGAAAGAATAAAGCAGGACAGCTACTTTTCCCAGGACTATCGAAAAAGAGGTAAATAAGATACCAAAAATGACAATTGATATTTAAGCATTGTTTTAAAATTTGTGAAGAAAAACTTGTGTATCACAGCCTATTGCAATAATTAGTTTGTTTTGGCTGACTTCAGAAAAACCTGGAAAGATTTGTATGGTCTGATGCTGAGTGAAGTGAGCAGAACCAAGAAAACATTGCACACAATAACAGTCATGTTGTGCGATGACTAATATTGATAAACTTAACCATTCCCAGCAATACAAGGATCTAAGACATCTCCAAAGGCCTCGTGATGGAAAACACTATCCATGTCCAAAGAAAGAACTATGGAATTTGAATGCAGATGGAAGCAGACGAATTTGCTGTTTTTTTCTCTTCTGATGTGTTTTGTTTCCTCTTTCTGGTGGTTCCTCCTATTGGTTCTAATTCTTACTTCATCACTAATGTGAAAATATGTTTAATAGAAATGTATGTGCATAGCCTATATCAGATCATGTGCCACCTTGGGGAGGGTGGTGGGGAGGAAGGAGGAGAAAAATTTTAAACTCAAAAGCATATGAAAGTGATTGTTGATAAATCAAAATAAATTAAAATTAAAAAAGTTAAAATTTTGTAATTAGCTTGTTTTAAGCCTCAGGATGATGGTCCCACAGGTGGGCATGACTGTCTCCTCTCTTGCCATAGAAACGTGAAGGGTGATGAGCAGCCAGTCGCACAGGTACAATTGCTCCAAGCCCCCACTTAGAAAAGCGCCGACACTTCTGCAGAGCTTTGGCCATCTCTCTGCGGTCAAGGGAAGAGATCAGTTACCACAGATACTGACTGGGCGAAGAAACAGCAGTGTATGCTAGAGGTCTAGAACTGGAAAAGGCCACCTAACCCAACTCCCTCATTTTAGAGATGAGAAAAGTTAAACCTGTGGACATAAAGTCTTGCCCAAATCTTACGAGTCATGTTTGCTAATAAAAGGCCCCAGGATAGAATTCTGGAGAAAGAGCAGAGCTTTTCTTGGAACATCTCTCTAGTCTTCAGTGAGGGAGCCCCCATGGTGGCAGCCTGATCTGGAGCTCTATGATTCCTATTGAATCAAGGTCACTCCTTTGCATCTCCCTTCTCTGCTAGGGCTTGGTCCTGTGCTCTCTTCCCCATTTTTTGGGTGGTCTCTGGCCTGCCAGATGTTTCCAGTTAAGCCCTTTATGTCCTCAGCCCTTTCTCTCCTCTCCAAGATACTCCAAATCACTCTCTGGTCTTGGCTTTTACACAAGTGCTTCAGAGTGACCAAGACCCTCACCTGAGAGCAGGCTTTTTTTCATCCCTAGTTCTGTCTGACTGACTTTGTCCAGAAGAATCCCATGCTTAACAGAGAATTGCTTTCAATTGGAGTGGGAGGGGAAGAGCAATCAGCAATTAATCCCCCCCTTCTTTATGACTAATTTGGGGCTCATGACAGCCCAGTGAAGTAGGTGCCACAAGTATGATTTTCCTATTTTGTTGCTGAGGAAACCAAAACTCAAAGATCATTGACTGGGCCACATAGCACCAAGTTGTCAGAGACAGAGTACAGCCCCAGGTCTCTTTTTTCCCTCCAAATAGATGTATTATTGTCAAATAAAAATCCAAGCACAGCACATCATTCCCAATATGTAAAGTGTAAACTGGGGTAAAGCAATGAAATCAGGCTTTGAAGCATGCCCAGATTGTCTAACATGGAGGCACCTTCTTCTGGGAAGAGACATGTGATTGGGATGGACTCTAAGGCCAGAATGTGTGATGTCTTTGAAACTGCCAGTCTCCTCTCTTCCCTACTGGGAACCCAGAGAGGGTGGAAATCAACTCTCAGCCTAGGCACCCTGAACCATACTGTTGGGAAAGGAGAGTCTTCCTGCCCCTGCTTTTACCCCTGAGAACTCTCCTCTGTTTCATTTCTCCTTCTCAATTGCAGATGCAGGTGATAATCTTTCCCAATCAGAGTCAACCCACAATCACCTCAGAGCCAGGATTCCAGAAGATCTGTCAGCCAGCCAAGCTGTCAGAGAAGCACCCAGAAGCCAGGATGTCTGGCACTCCAACTCAAGAGGGCCGTTGGCCTTGGAACTGGCCCCAAGCTATATAAATCTGAACTAAACTTTGACCCTACTTCTCTTTCCTCCCCATAAAGTGTGATGGTACGAAGATGGGGTGGGTTATGGACCACACTGGGGACTATGTTGGTAGAATTATTACTATACTTTGAATAAAATAGTCCTTTGTGAAAGCTAACCTTTTAGGGACTAAGTGGAACTGGAATGCAGGGGATGCCCTTATAAATGTGGCAGCTGGAGCTAGTGGCAGTGCCTAGATACCCCAGCTCCTTGTAAAAGCACCAGAGACCCCGGAGGGGTGAGGAGGTGAAAGGGAAGGAACGGAAGTGAGTGACACCTGGCCTTTAAGCAGTGGGGGGCAGGGTAGCAAATGTTACCTAAATAAGGCCTTTTCTTGAGTTTGCCTGTCCTAGTAATCAGCTCCCAGAATTTTGAGTAAAACATTTCCTTAGAAGGTTAATAAAGAGCTTAAAGTATCATATAGAAGTATATGTATAAAATTACATTTCACAAACTCTCAAAGCATTCTTAGTAGAATCTACCTCTCCTACCTAAATCTTTTTGTGGGTTTAGTTTTTTTTTTCTTTTTTAATGAAGAAGTCAAGTGTTTATATATTATACATTATTATTTGTATATGTGTGTACACATATACATATATACATATACACACACATATATAAAGTATACACACATATAGGTTATGGATTATGTGGATTATATATTAAAATTATATATATATATATGTAATAGAAGGGTGGATATTTTAAAGTAAATTTGATATAAGAATTTTCAAGCTTGAAAGAAAGTTCAACTAGAGCTTAATTAGTAATAATTGTGATTTATACAGGACTTCACAGTTTATAATTCATTCTGCAAAGGACCCTATGACCTTTACATCTGATTTATAGCTTAAAACTTCCATAGGTATTATTTCTCCCATTGGAATGTATTTCCTTGAGAACAGGAACTGTCCTATTTTTCTATTTGTATCCCCAGCCCTTAATGCAGTGTTTTGCATATAGTAAGTGCTTAATAAATGCTTTATTCATTCATCCATTATCTTCTCTGAGTATCAAAACCAAACCTTATGGGTATTGTACTTGTTCCCATTTTTCATAAGTAGAAACTGAGGCTTGGAGAGGCCAGCTGACTTAGGATAATAAAAACATGTGGCTAGAAATGAAAGAGATCTTAATGGCCGTAACCTTCTAGCAAAACCCTTGACTTTACAGATGAGGAAATTGAAACTTGTGGAAATTAAGTGACTTGACCAGGTCTTACAAGTAGTTAAGTTACAGAACTGGAATTCAAGAACAGACCCCCCGGCTCCATATCCATAGTAATACAATTAGTCAGTGTTTGAAACAGGATGTGAACCCAGCTCTTTCCTGACTACAGGTCCAGTGCTTTTTGCACAACAGTAGGCTGCTGCTTTGAAGCATCCTTCCACAGAAACATATAGGTTTCCAAAAATGTTCTTCTCCAAAAGAGTCACTCCATCTGCAACTCAAGCTCCTTAAAGTCCAGGACTGTGCTTTATTTATTTATTTTTTCATTCTTGTCACTGCCTGAGCCACAAAAGAGACTTACTCAGCATTTCCAAGGATCTGCCATTTGTAAGAGCATAGGATCATAGATTCAGAAGCCTAGACCTCTCATTTTACAGATGAAGAGATGGGCCGAGGAGGTTAAGGGACTTACTTGTCCAGGGTCACACAGCTAGTAAATATCTGAGGCAGCATTTGGACTTAAATTTTCTTGATTTCAAATTGGGTACTCTCTCAACTATTCCATTATGCCCCTTCTCACTCGGTGGTTCCCAAAGTGGGTGATGTCACTCCAGGGGGGGACTGGAATGATCCAGGGGAGAATAGTATTCTCAGGTGTAATTGTACACATAATCTGAGACTTCTTGCCAAATCTGTAAGATTTCCGGGAGGGGGCACTGAGTAATTTTTTTGGAGGGGGAGAGCAATGGGGTTAAGTGAGTTGCCAGGGTCGCACAGCTAATAAGTGGAGTTGTTTGTTTGTTTGTTTTTAATGTGTCTGAGGCCAGATTTGAACTGAGGTCCTCCTGAATCTAGGGCCAGTGCTGTATCTACTGTGCCACTTAGCTGCCCTTGCATATTTTTTTTAAAGGGAGCAGTAGACCAAATAAGTTTGGGAACTTCTGAATGATTCCATCATGCCTTAGTAGATATTCTATGGTAAACAATGAAATAAAATGAAAAATCCCCATCCCTTGGAGAATCTAGTGATGAGCTTTTTTGTCCTTACTTAAGTTGGTCTTCAGATAAAACTATTGTCAGTAAATGGACGAGGAATTAGTCAAGCCTTTCCAACTTGGAGTTTGGGTTCTACTTTGAATGTAAGCTCCGTGAGTGCAGGGATTTTTTTTTCTTTGATTCTCCATTGGCCTAGCACAGAGTTAGAAATCAGCAAATGTTTGTCTGTTGAGTGACTGATTGATACTGGCACAACTTTCATGAATCTGGGGTAATCTCCAAACCAACAGACATTTATTAAGCACCTATTATGTGCCAGGCATGCTAAATAAGAATTACAGAAACAAGCACAAAGCAAAAAGCGAGTCTTACCTTCAAGGCATTTACATCAGGGAGGCGTGTGGAATTCCACAGGTGAAAATATAAATGCATACATAATCATTTGAGTGGGAAAGCTACAGTCTTAACCAGTCAGTTAATCCAGGAAGGCTTCTGATTAAAGATGGAGTCTGAGCTGCCCAAGGAAGAAATCTGGTTCTTCTAAGAGGTAGAGGTGGGGAGGAAATAGATTCCCAGAATAGAAAGTACACCCAATGCAAAGGTTTACAAAGCACTTTGTGGTTAGATGTGATAGCCTCAGAGCTCAGGAAACAGTAAACAGGCCAGATTAGAAGGAAGTTAGAATATGTGAAAAGGAGTACTGTGCAAAAGGGCCAGAAAAATAGATTTGAGACCCACTGTGAAAGACTTCAAATGCCACATTGAGAAAGAACTTGCATTTTACCTGAAGGGAATAGAGAGCAACTGAAGTTTTTTTTTGAGCATGGGAATAACATGGTCTAATGTGCTTTTGACAGCTGGGAAGAGAATGATTTGCAGAGAAGAGAAAGTACAAGTGAAATCTTGCTTGAAGAATGGATGGAAGAATGAATTGATGAAGAAACAAATGAATAAATTAACTATTCGAATTCATTTTTAGATTTTCTCCGTGGAAATAATTCTCTGGTTTCACAGGAATATCACTAGGAAAAATGGGATTCACTTTTCAGACAAAGTGAATATATCTCTTCTATTCTTTATGGGTCATCTGTGTTCCTTGGATTTAGTGTGTGCAGTAACAGGTACGATGTACTCTCAGAGACTGTCCTTAACAAAGAGAAAGAAGGTGATACATAACTCCTTGTACAATCCAAACCGTGAGATTCATAGTTTCTGGAACATTGCAATGATTACCTCTGAGCCAGGTTTTTCCCCTTTGTGTGGTACTTTCCTGGCCCTGGAGCTGAGTCACTGTGAAAACTCTTCCATTGGGCACTTTAACCACCAGATTATGAGTTTCTAGGCTATAGAGGAGCATAGTTTCATTGCTAGTTGGAAGGGAAACAGGGGACCTAGCAAGTAATAAGAGGGAGAAAGTTTTCATTTTATAAAAATACAACAGATTGAGCCACCCTGTGTTTCTATGGCTACCCAAGTTCCCCATCACAACTGATGGCACACAAACAGATTGCTGAATAGTACAATTCATGACCAGAGCGGGATTCTTTTATTCATCTCTTAAAAGGTAGGTGACAAAGAGGGTACTAAAAATCATCCAGAAGATGAAGGGGGAATGAAAAGCAGCCAGATGCTTCATATATTGATATGGGGGATTGGAAAGGCTTTCTCCCCTTCAGATGATGGCTCCCAAATAATACTTAACATTGATATACAATAATTCAATTTGATAAAGAATTGTCTAAGGTTTACAAAGCATTTTGCAAAAATGAATCCATTTAATCCTCACCACAGCCCTAGAAGATAGGTGTTATAATTATCCCCATTTTACATATTGAGGAAACTGAGGCAGACAGAGGTAAAGGGACTTGGGTCACACAACTGGTAAATGCCTGAGGCAGGATTCAAACTCACTCTTCCCCCTCAACCCACTAAGCTACATTATGAAGGGCACTTTCCAGATCATTATCGCAAGCAGCCATCAAAAATCTACCTGCAATTCAGTGCCCCTTTAGAATTATTTCCCCTCCCCCCCACTCACCAAAGAAAAAAAAAGTCACCAGAGAAATCATGAGAATTCTGCATTTTTTTTTCCATCTCCAGCCTAATAGTAAAAGAATGGTGACTGGATGCTAGAAAAGAGGAACTAGAATTTCCTTCTTTTCCCACTTTCCTGTTCTGCTGCCTCCCTCTCCAAACTCAATCCCACCCACATAGGAAAATAAAATAATCTGGCCTGGTTTCAATGGCTTCTTGAGGATATGTGTGTGAGCAGAATTGAAGCTGGGCTGACTAGAGATCTCAGGAGCTGTTCAGTCGAATGTGTTTATTTATTCATTTGTTTGTTTATTTAATGGTGTATAGGCTTGTGCTGAATTCTGTCAGAGCTCTACACGGTAGCATAGAAACGATGACAAAGACAATTGTGATGATGACAATACAAAAATATCTCTGTCTGTATGTATATCCAATACACAGATATGTATGCATACACATAATATATGGTCCATAGACATATGGATAAATATATTTCTGTATGCACAGGCATGCAAATTTATGTGTATATATTTATGAAAACAAATGTACATAAATGGAAATGGAGTAAATACAAACCTATACAAATAGAAAGAAATAGACATATATATGGGGATCTGGGGCTGTGATTTCATTGACACAGCAAATTTCTGGTGGAGAAACTTCTTATAGTCAGTGCAAATCTGCATCCTTTCTGCCTCTAATTGCTGTTGGGGACATTCTCAAGGCCCAGAGTCAGTCAGTCAGTTAATAAGCATTGTTTAAAGGCCTTCTCTGTACCAGGTACTTTACTTAGCACTGGAGAGGTCAAAGTGGCATTGTCTGTCAGAGGCCAGGCTTGAAGCCAAGTCTCCTGGCCCTGAGGGAGGCTGGTTGTCTGTGGATTATGCCACAATGCTAATAATAGGCCGACAACAAGACTCATTGTAATTTCCCACATTTATACCTCAATTTGGTGTTTGCAAAGTGCTTTCCACGAATCGTCTGCAAACCTTACAACAGCCCCATAAGAGAGCAGGGGCTAGCACTTCGTTTTCCCCTAGCCTATATCTTGTATTCCCTTCACTGTGAACATGTTGCTTCTCTCAGGACAATGTAAGGTCTTCATTTTACCCTAAAGCTCAGCACAGTGCTTGCTATGTAGTTTCACTTAATAAAGCGTGTTGAATGAATAAGTGAATTCCCATGTTACAAATGAGGAAAATGAGGCTCAGTGATGGCATATGGCTTGTCCAAGGTTACACAACCAGCAAGAGTCCAAGACAGGATTTGGAGCTCAGGTCTTCCAGATAAGTCCAGTACTCTCTTCAGGAAAATTACTCTTACCAGGGCTTATTATGTTTTACTAGTTGAGGAGTGGCAAAACAGAAACAGAATGATCTCAGAGAGAACTAGCGTTTTCCTTGGGGAATGGTTGTGGACTGATTGATTCCCTTCATACTGAAGATGGAGGCCAGGCTTTTACTGCTCCAGACAGTGTGTGTTCAGTGGCTTGAAGACTGATCAATCACTCTCCAAGAATTCACATTGTTCTGGTGAAAACAGAAGAAGCCTTCGAGGCATTTATCATTACTTGTTGTCACCTCCAATTCAACATGCCTTCCACCCCTGTCCCCTCCTCCACAGCCTCATGCTCATCCACTCCTCTACTAGTAATAGAGACCAGGCCCAGAAGGAAATTCCATCAGAGGGGCCCCCAATCTGGATTGGTGACAGACTCTTCAAAACTGTTTCAGGAAGTCTCAATCATGCTTCATTTCACTGCCTCCTCTCTGGCCAAATCTTTAACAACTCTCTTGCCACCAACGTGTCCTTTCCTCACCCTCTTTGGTTCCCAAATGACAAGCCTTATGAAAGATTTGCCATTTTTCCTGGATGGGATGTGTCAAAACTCCCCTCTAGGCTGACCATCCCTATAACTTTTTGACCCAAGTTTCCCTGGCCACCACTTCTTTAGTATTGTTGTCTCCTGTATTAAAATGGAAGTTCCCTGTAAGGCACTGATGGTCTTTGCTTTTGGATTTGCCGTTTCAACTCTTAGAACAATGCTTGACACATTATGTTTCATGAATGCCTTTTTCATTCATTCATTCATTCATTTATAAATACAATATATCAAAATCAGTACATCATCAAAGACAGAAGTGTGGTAGAGTGGAAAGAGAGCTTGGTTTGAAATGAGAGGACCTGGGTATGAAGCTAGGCATTGACCTTAGATCACACAATCCTTATGGCTTCAGCTATATAATGAAGCTTTCAGTCGGATGACTTCTAACCTTCCTTCTGGCCCTAAATCCAGTCTTGTGTTGGCCTTGCTGTTTTTCCATCAGCCATCATCCCCATCCATCAGAGTACATTGAGTTCCAGTGGAAGGAGGATGAGGAAGATGGTCAGGGTGCAGGTTGCTTAGTTGGGAAATTGTTAGGAAGCTGTTGGTGTATCTTAGATATCAGACTTGGATCAGAACTATAGTCTACAAGGATTGGTTTACTTTACCCCAGTCAGTCACTTCCCTTCTTTGTTACATTAATTTTGTTCGTGCAAAAAAAAACTCTTCAATTTCATGTAATTGAAACTATCTATTTATCTTTTGTAATTACCTCTATCTGTTGTTTAGTTAAGAATTCAGCCCCAAAGCCACAGCTGTGGAAGGTCCCAATCTGGTTTTCTTCTACTCTTTCTGGAATTTGTTCATGAATACCCACCCACTATCATGAGTAACTATCATGAAATACTGATGCTCTGGGACAGAGCCGGGCATGAGCAGCTGTGGGTCCAGAATGAGGTACAGAAGCAAACCTTGAAGGGTAAGAAAGGTTTCCGAGCATGGCAGGAAGGTGAGTCAAAGTACACCCACAAAGCCCAGAGTCCAAGCAGGCAGAGACCCGGTGAATGGCCAGACAATACCCAGAAAGACATTCATGCCAGAGTGCAGGCAAAAAGAGCAGCAGGAAAGGCTTGTGTCCTGGACAGAGGGTCAAGAAGTGGGAGAACTATGGAATCTGCCTTTTGTGAGAGGGGCAGGGAGAGATCAGAGGACAACATGGACAGGTAGCTTTGGGCAAAAGCCTCTGGGTTCAAATCCCAGTTCTGAAATCACTGCCAATATGTTTGTGGGCAAGTAACATAGAGAAAAACAACATGCTGTGGAGCAAGGCAAAGTGAATTCAGAGTCAAAAGACCCGAGTCATTATAATGCTGGGCTGAGCTTACATTCCAGTTCAGATGTTCACTGGCTCAGCGTGCCTGGGCAAGTCACAAGCCTTTCCAGCTTGTTCTGTCTTCCGTAAAACGGGGAGTTGCCATCGGCTGCCTTAGAGAGTGACCTGGGGAGCTACGAGGTTGGCTTGGCCTGGCTCCCAAAGGCTTGGTGTTTCACAGGCCAGGCTTGACCCCAGGCTTTCCCAGAGAGTTCTCTTAGCTTGGCCACATGCCTGTCAAGGAATGCTATAAAATGAAAATGAAAATCATATAGTAGGAAAACCCTGGCTCTGCACTCAGAATGCCAAAATCTTGGACACGGGATAGGAAAAGGAATCAGAGGCTGTACTTAAGAATAATAATAACTAGCATTTATATAGTGCTTTAAAGTTTGCATATATTATCTCCTTTGAGTCTTACAACAGTCTTGGGAGGTAGGTGCTGTTATTACTACTATTTTACAGATGAAGAAACTGAGGCAGACAGAAATTGAGTGATTTGTTCACGGTCAAATGATTGTTGTCTGAGTCAGGACTTGAACTCACAGCTTCTAAGCTCCTGGTCCAGCACACAATTGGCTGTACCTCCTAGTTTTAGATCCAGGGAGAGCTGGGGTCAGGTTCTCCTTCTAGCCAATAATGGTGATGTGACTTGGGGCAGCTTCCTTAGATTCTGCAGGCCTCAGTTACTCTCTGAGACTGTAGGTGGAAGACAAGATGCTGACCTGCATTGGTAAAGGGAGTTTCCTTCCTTGGGAGACCTCCACGCCAACGACACCCCAGGTTCCGCCCCAAATCCTAGCCTCTGATTTGCCGCTCTGGTTCATTCTGGGGTTTTCTTCAGAAGATTTTGTCACTATTTCTGCACTCCCTCTGTTGGCTTCTTCATGTCCTTCTTGTGACTGAGAATCAATACAACAGAACCCCAAAAAAACTATCAAACAATTCCCTTTATGGGGCTTTACAGACTAATATTGCAGAGGGAAAAGAACCCTACAGAGAAAAATAAGCTTAGGAAATTCTCACAAAAAAAGAATATGTGATTCCTTCTCTCCTATTTCATAAGCTAATAATTAACTTTTAAGGGGAAATCAGGGAACATGTGGTTCAGTGGCTAGAGCACAGGACTTGGATTCAGAAAGATCTGAGTTCAAATCTATCTTCACTTATTATTTCTGTGACCTTGGGCAAACCACTTAATCCCTATTTACCTCAGTTCCTCATCTGTTAAATGGGGGTATAGTAGAGAAGGAAATGGTAAAACACTCCAGGATCTCTACCAAGAAAATGCCATGAACAAAAGTCCATGGGATCCCATAGATTTGGACACTAGTGAGCGAGTGAATAATAACAAAGGGAAAATCTGCCAAGGAGATCTTGTACAAATTTCCCCAATCCACCCCACCCAATATAAATAAGAGAGGCAGTGCGCACAGTGGGTAGGGCACTTGGCCTGGAGAATAGGAGGCCTGCCCGGACTTGAATCGTCTTGGACACAGCCCAGCTCCATGATTCTGGGAGAGTCACCTCGCCTCTGTTTCCTCATCTGTACATTGTGGATAATGACATCTGTAGTATCTATCCCACAGGGTTCTGATGGCAAAAAATGTTCATTAAACTTTGTAAATTAAACGAGCAAATCAGAGGTCAGAGATCTGAGTGAGAGGTATATGGAGAGAGCAAAAGCAGAGGGATTCATGAAGACCAACAATGTTTGTGGAAGGTTGCAAAGGCCTGAAGCCCGCTGTCTGGACCGGAGGTGGGGACCCGGTGGCCTCCAAGCCACACACGGCCTTCTAGGTCCTTGGGTTCAGCCTTTTGACTGAGTCCAAGTTCTACAGAACAATTCCTTTTATTAAGGGGATTGGTTCTGTGAAGTTTGGATTGAGTCAAAGGCCTCCACCGGAGGACCTGAAGGGCCAACTATGGCCTTGAGGCTGCAGGGTCCCCACCCCTGGACGCTAGGCCTTCGTAGTGAACTCTGGGGAAGATACAAGTGAAAGTAACACTGGATAGGCAAGCCTGGGTCAGGTATAAAAAACATCAGCAGCACATATTCACTTGAGTATTATTCTGAAGAAATCGGGGATGAAAGTTTCCTGGATTTGAAAGCCACCAGAAATTATTTCTTGTTCTCTGAGCCTCAGTTTCCATATTCATAAAATAGAAATTATATAATATCATATAATATACATAATCTACATTATATATATGATGTTGGGCACATATTGTCATGTCACATATAATATATAAAAATATTTAATAATTAATAAATTATATAATGTATATCATGTATTATATATCATATATTATATATCATATATTATATATCATATATTATATATCACATATCATATATTATGTTGGGCAGTGATGTGGCACTTGGATAGAGAGCCGGCCCTGAAGTCAGGGTTCAAATTCCTTAGATTCAAATGCATTAGATACTCACTAGCTATATGACCTTGGGCAAGTCACTTAACCCTGTTTGCCTCAATTTCCTCATCTATAAAATGAGCAGGAGAAGGAAATGGCAAATCACAAATCTTTGCCAAGAAAACCCCAAAGGGGGTCAAGAAGAGTTGGAAATGACTAAAACAACCCAACAACACTGTTATATTACATTATGTTGTACTATATTATATATTCTACTTACCTATCAGATCTGTTACTGAGCACGCTTAAAGGTGGAGGCTGGGAGTGATAAGGGGCAACGTTGGGGAAAATGTTCCCTATATCCTCTACCATTCTTATCAAATACTTACATCCCAAATCTGCTACATGCCATGGGCAGTTAAGATCATCTTGCCATTAGACAGAAGATAAAAGGATTTAGAATATTTATTATGCACTTAGTACATGCAAGGCATCGTTCTTTCCCCTAGAGATACAAATTCAAGAAACATTCTAGGAGAAATACCATGTACCATGCAGAGCTGAACAGCAGAATTGTAGAGAAAGGAGGAGGAGAAAGCCAAAGAGCTGATCTGGCTAGTGCTACTCGCCAGTAGTGCCTGGGAAGACAGTCACCCAGCAGGAGAGGAGAGCTGACTTGAGTTCAAATCATGGCTCTGGGGACCTTGGGTATCCTTCTCAGGGCTTCCTTATCTCTCCAATGAGGAGGACTTAGCCTAAAGAGGCAGACAAGGCGTGGTATGGTTAACTGGTGACATGGGACCACAACAAGGTAGAGTGGAAAGTGATTCTGTGATTGGGAGAGCCTCAAAGTCCCTTTGGTGCCATAATGGAACCTGTACTGGGGGGAGGGGTGGCATTTGTCTCTGTTGTTGCCAGGTTACCTTGAATTTGGGGTTAGGGGAAGGGAAGGTTTTCAGTTCATGTCAGCTTTCACAGAGGCCCAAAGAAAGGCTTAAACTAGCAATTCCAAATGGTGATAAGTTGCCTTTCTCCTGCCTTCCTGGCTGCTACTCCTCTGCTCCATAACCCTCAAACTGTGGGTATCAAATGTGGGCGTTTGCTGGACCTTTCCCTCTCTCTCTCTCTCTCTCTCTCTCTCTCTCTCTCTCTCTCTCTCTCTCTCTCTCTCTCATCCCCTGCACTGTATGTTCATTCCAACCCTCCAACACCTAAGCAAAATAAAGCCTTGGGAAGCTGAGAGCACAGTGTAGGCTGAGGGTCCTGGTTAAGGTGGCTATTATTAAGATCAGGAGGCAGACCTCAGCCTCCTTCAGGAATTGGGAATTTGAAGTTCAGCCACCTGATTGTGGAATGGGGAGGAAAGTCTGTTCCTGAGAGGGATGGGGGTGATTTGGGCTATAATTTAAGCATGGCCAGGATGTCATCCTCTGGCATCCCAAAGCATCATGGCTATATAGATGACTTCAGAATGCACCCCCCCATTCATTTCTCCCTTGTGTCTGATCTTCACTATTTCTATCAAATCCAAAGTGCTGTGTTTGGTGTTCAAAGCCCTTCATCATTAAGCCTCCTTCCTACCTTTTCAGGTTTTTAACACCTTACTCCCTTCCATATACTCTATTCCCCAATGACACTGGCTGTCCATGGGCCAGCTGTGGCCCTTTTCTCCCTTGTTGTGTCCCATTTCACAAACAAGAGCCTCCATCTCTCTGGCTCTGGGTGTTCTCTCTGTCTGCCCCCACGCCCTGCCTGGAATGCTCTTCCTCCTCTGCTATAACTATTGATTGCCCTGACTTCCTTTAAGTCTCAATTAAAACCCCATCTTCCATAGGAAGCCTTCCCCAACCTGTCTTAATTCTAGTGCCTTCCTTCTGAGATGATCTCCAGTTTGTCTTGTTTGTATCGAGTTTGTACATAGTTGTCTACATGCTCTTTCCTCCATTACGTTGCAAGCTTCTTAAGGGCAGGGTCTATCTTTTGCCTTTCTTTCCCCAGTGCTTTACATAGTGTCTGGCACACTGCAGTTGCTTAATAAATATATATTGATTGACTGATTGTTCTAAAGTATTTATTTAGTAACTAGAAGGAAATGGGAAATCACTCCAGCAACTTTGCCAAGAAAACCCCAAATGAGGTCAGAAAGAGTCAGACATGGCTGAAATGACTACACAGCAATTGTTCTAAAATGCCAAGCAGAACCACAACTAGGGTAGGGCAATTGGCATGTTTACCAGGGAACAAACATTTCAAAGGGTCTGACAACACTTCCAGCTCTTCAGTAGTATATAAACAAGTTAGCTTAGTGCCTAGAATGGGAAAAAAAAAATGATTCTGAAGTTTCTTGGACTGTATGTGTGATTTCCTAAGGGTAAGGATCTCTCCCGGAGCCTAACTCCATCTGTTAAGAGTCTTTGCACTCTGCCTTGGTCAGTTCACATTTGTAATACTGGATTCAGTTTTAGGCACCATTTTTTTATGAAAGTCATAAAGTAGTGATAATATGGCCAGACTGTGGTAACCAGGATGGTGAGAGGACAGGAAAAGGTAAATGAATTAAACAAACCTTCTTAAGCTCTTGCTATGTGCCAAACACTGTTGTAAGCACTGGGAACACACAAAATGGCAGTTTCTTGAGAATAAGGCAATACCCTCAAGGAACTTGCATTTTGAGGTGGAAGACAAGGCATAGAGGGGGGCCAAGGAAGAATAACGTGGTGGGGATGGGGAATAGGGTGGATAGTGAGGGAATAACCAGAAAGTAAAGTTCAGAGTGGCTGGCTGTTCATGATGGGCACAGCTCCAAGCCATCCCAACGGTCCCCAGGATAGATACTCGAAATGTAAAAGAATATGCCATACAAGGATTCTTTAAAAAAAACTGGGTACATTTTGCCAACAGGGGAGAACAGCTGCAGGGGACATGATAGCCATGTTTAAATACTGAAGGGAAAAGGGACTTGTTCTGCTTGGCCAGAACAATAGTGGAAATTTGAAAATTATAAAAAATGTCAAATTAGGTACAATGTAAGTGATAAATTACCAAAGGAAGAGCCTGGTGTTGAGCAGTTCAAAAGAGAAATGATGATCATGACATACTAATCCCTATTTGAGATCTCCCTGCCCCGGACAGTCATGACCTTGAGCCCCTCCATGGAGCTTTTGCTCGTAATTCTCTAATGCATGGTCCATGGGTTGTTGTGTTAATCATCTGTGCCTGTGTCTTATCCCCCTTCCAGACTGGAAGCTACTTGGAGGAAGGGCCAGCGCTCATCGAAATGTTGTCCTTTGTAGTGCTCTCCATACAGAAAGAACTTAGGAAACGTTGCTGTATTTCTATTGTTTGTCATTATTATCATTTTTAGATTAGGTTGCTAGATCTATAATTAAATAAAAATGTATTAAGTGCCTACTCTGTGTCAAGCACTGTGCCAAGTACTAAAAATACTAAAAAAAAAAATGAACAAATATAAGAATGACCCTTGCCCTCAAGAATATATAAATGAACAAAAGAAAAAAAAAACTCTTAACGTACTTACTATGTGTAATGGGAACAAAGTATAAAACAGGCCAGCCCCTCCTCTGAAGGAGCTTGCATTCTGCTGGGTGAGATGACATGAAAATGAATACATAAAAGAAGGTTGTCTCACAAAGAAAGAAGAGACAGACCATCAAGAACAGCACAGAGGCTCACCGAAAGAATGCAGAAAGATTCAAGTATGAGATGGCCAGAAAAGCAGGAGGGCTCAAGCTTTGAAGAGCTTTCAATGCTAAACACAAGATTTTAGATTTGATCCTGAAGGTAATATGGAGATACTGGAATTTATTGAGTAGTGAGGTCCTGTGGGCAGAGCCAAGCTTTGGTAAAATCATGTGGGCAGCTGAGGGGAGAATACACTGGAAAAGGAGAGGTTTGAAGCAGAAAGAGAAGCTAGAAAGCTAGAAGCCAGGCGGTAGGCAACGAGGACTTGAACTAGGGGTGGTTGTGTGAGTAGAAAGAAGGGAGTATGAATGAGAAAAGTTGTGAAGACAGAAATGAGAGGAATTAGCAATGACTGCATATGTGAAGGGATTGAAAGTGATGGGAAACGATAACAGGCAGGTGATTCCAGCTAGAAACTTGACAGTGTTTTTAAATGAAAAGATGTGGACCAGCTGATGCCGCAATGAGGCAGGTTCAGACTGTACCAGGGAAACACAGTGTGTCATAAAATCTTTCTAAATGGAATATGAACTTCTATATTAACCATCTCTATCTGTTCAGCACTCTTCTTTCCTTAAGCCAAATACTCGTTCTTTCTTCCACCTTGCATCTCTCCATCCTATTCCTCAATCCATGCCATCCAGATGCAAAGGTGAATTTCATAAAACTTCCCATTTAACATTCCAACAGAATAGGCATCTATTATACACCTAGTATGTACAAAACATGTTAGTCAATGGGGATAGAAAGATAAAATAAAGTTCCTATTCTCAATTAAGTTCAACAAACATATGTTAAACACAAACTATATGCAAGGCATTATATTCAATATTGGTAATACTAAGAAAAAAATGATTAACGGTGTCTGACCTCAAAGTTCTAACATTCTAGTGGAGAATACTTCATGTACACAGAAGTAAATCAGTACATATAAATTTGAATTTGGAGGGAGCACCCATCCTTCCTCATCTTCATCCTACTTTCCCTGAGTCCATATTCCACCCTGCCCCACTCTGCCATTTGGAATTGCTATCCCAACGTTAACAAGCTCATCTTTTCCTTTAATACTCCTTCTAACTCTTGGAATTACCAGAGTTAATTTTCCCATGATTATTCCACTCTCTAGCTATTTTTTTCTCACCTAATTAGAATGTAAGCTCATTTCTTGTAAAAATTCTTCTGTTCTTTATACTTGTATTCCCTGAAACTCACACAGTTCCTGGCAAACAGTCAGCATGTAAGAAATACTTGCATTGATTGTTTGGTAATGATGGCCATCCATTTTCTTATTCTCCTGTGTTACGTGGCCTGAAGATAGTTTCATTTTAGATTCAAAGAACTAAAAGAAATATCAGAAGCCATGCAACTTGACCTGTTCATTTTATAGATGAAGAAGCCAAGGCCTAAAGATGCCAAATGGGTTGCCCGAAGTCATACAAATAGTCCACAACAGAGGAGGTTAAGAAAGTTCATTGTTGTCCAGTTGCATCCAACTGTTTAGGACTCCATGGACCATAGCATGCCAGTCCTGCTATCCTGCACCATCTCTTTAAGTCTGTCCAAGTTCGTGTTGGCTGTTTCCATGATACTATTTCTTCATCTCATCCTCTGCCATCCTCTTTTCCTTTTGCCTTCAATCTTTCCCAGTCATGAGGGTCTTTTCCAGTGAATCCTCTCTTCTCATTATGTAGCCAAAGGATTTAAGCTTCAGCTTCAGGCTTTGACCTTCCATTGAATAGCTTGAGTTAATTTCTTTAAGTATTGACTGATTTGATCTCCTTGCCATCCAAGGGACTCTCAAAGTTTTCTCCAGAACCACAATATGGTAGTGTAAATTCTGCAGCTCTCAGCTTCCCTTACAATCCAACTCTCATATCCACATATTACTACTGGAAAAACCATAGCCTGGAGTATATGGACCTTTGTCAGCAAGGTGATGCCTCTGCTTTTCAATATGCTGTGC
Organism: Phascolarctos cinereus; assembly: GCF_003287225.1. Lineage (NCBI taxonomy): Eukaryota > Metazoa > Chordata > Mammalia > Diprotodontia > Phascolarctidae > Phascolarctos > Phascolarctos cinereus. Next base: position 470,575,758 of record NW_027555958.1, read on the forward strand.
AGACTTGCCATAGTTTTCCTTCCAAGAAGCAAGAATCTTTCAATTTTGTGGCTGCAGTCACCATCTGCAGTGATCTTTTGAGCCCAAGAATATAAACTCTGGATACGGCTTCTTCTCCCTCAATTTACCAGGAAATGATGGGGCCAGTTGCCATTACCCTAGCTTTTTTGATGCTAAGCTTAAAGCCACTTTTATGTTCTCCTCTTTCACCCTTATCAAGAGGCTTCTTAATTCCTTTTCACTTTCTGCCATCAGATTGGCATTGTCTGCATCTGGGATTGTGGATATTTCTCTTGGAAACCTTAATTCCAGGTTTTGATTCATCTAGCTTGGCATTTAGCATGATGTGCTCTGTATATAAGCTAAATAAAAAGGTGACATTATACAGCCTTTTAATATTACTTTCCAATCTTAAACCACTTAGTTGTTGCCCATTTGGTTCTAACTGTTGCTTCTTGAGCTGCATCCAGGTTTATGAGGAGACAAGTAAGATGAACTGGTACTCCCATCTCTTTGAGAAGTTGCCACATTTTATTCTAACTCACACAGTCAAAGGTTTTAGTGTAGTCAATGAAACAGAAGTAGATGTTCATTTTTTTCTGAAACTTCCTTGATTTCTTCATAATCCAATGAATATTGGCAATTTGGTCTCCAGTTCCTCTGCCTTTTCGAAAAACCAGCCTGCTCTTCTGGTAATTCTTGGTTCACATATTGCTGAAGCCTAGCTTGCAAAATCTTAAGCATAACATTGCTAGTGTGTGAAATGAGAGCAATTGTTCAGTAATTTGAACATCCCTTGGAATTGCCTTTCTTTAGGATTGCAGCATAAACTGAACTTTTCCAGTCCAGTGGCCCCTGTTGTGCCTTCAAAATTTGCTGGCATATTAAGTGCAGCACTTCCACAGAATCAAACTTTAGGGTTTTAAACCACTTAAGCCAGAATTCTATCCCTTCAACTACCTTTTTGTTAGCAGAGCTTCCTAAGGCTCACACCTTCATTCTCCAGGATGTCTGGTTCTAGATCAGTAACCACACAATTGTTACCAGTGATGTTGAGAACTTTCTTGTATAGTTCTTTTGTGTATTCTTGACCTCTCTTCTTAATCTCTTCTATTAAATTCCTGCCATTTTTGTCTTTTATAATGCCCATTTTTACAAGGAATTTTCCCCCAATATCTCTAATTTTCTTGATGAAATCTCTTCTCCTGTTGTTTTCTTCTATTCTTTGCCTTGCTCATTTAAGAAAACCTCCTTATCCTTTCTCTTCACTGGAATTCTGCATTCATTTAGGCACATCTTTCCCTTTATCCTTTCCTTTTTGCTTTCCTTCTTTCCTCGGCTCTTTGGAAAGCCTTATCAAAGACCATTTTGCTTTTTTGTTCTTCTTTCTTTAACTTAAGAAAGTTAACAGATGCAAAAGAAGATGACTAGAATGTGGAGGGGCTGGAAACCATATCACATGAGCATTTTCTAAAGAATCTCTTTAACTGGGGATTTTAAATGTGGAGAAAAGAAAGCTTAGGGGGCACATGAACACTGCATTAATGCAAGTAAAAAGTCATCATCCAAAAGTATGATTAGACCTGTTCTGCTTGGCCTCAAGGAATCCAACCAAGAGTAGCGATTAAAAGTTACAGCAAGGATGTGGTGTTGTTGTTTTTAATGGCATTGTTGGCCTGAGAAGGGTAATGAGTTTCTTGATATTAGAACTCTTAAAGTCTGGCTGTCCACACTGGGAGATCTTTAGCTGTGATTCCAGCTTTGAGAATGGGTTGGAATGTTGATCACTGTGTCCCCTTCCATCTGTACAAATCTGTGATTCTAATATCCTAAAGTTTTCACCTAAGGGGAAAGTAGGAAGACTTCTTGGAAGGGGTCAGGTTTAAGTTGTATTTGAGGCATGGGTTAAAATCCCAAAAGATTCATTTGAGGATTGGGAGAAGGAAATGGTGCTGGCAGAGGGGATGTTGTTATGACCCTATGCCATACCCCCTAACCATAGGTGTCTCACAGAGTTCTGTCTTGGGCCCTCTTCTCTTCTTCTGTGTTGTTCAGTTGTTTAAGTTGAGTTCGACTCTTTGAGATCCCATTTGAGGTTTCCCTGCCCAAGAAGCTGGAGTGGTTTGCCATTTCCTTTTTCAGCTCATTTTAAGGACACTGAGGCCAACAGGGTTAAGTGACTTGTCCAGGGTCAAGCAGCTTGGAAGCACCTGAAGCCAGCTTTGAACTCAGGTCCTCCTGGTTCTAGGGTTTGCACTCTCTTCACTGTGCCACCTAGCTGCCCAGTATATATTACCTCACATAGTGATCTCGTCAGCTTAACTTTAACACATCTGAAACAGAACTCTTTATGTTTCCCCACAAACCCTCCTTCCTACACACCCCTTTCTTATTATTGCAGAGGGCTCCACCATTGTTCCACTATCTCAGGCTCATATCTCTCACACATAAAGGCCTAGACATTGCACCTCTGTGGCATCTCTCCCACATGTGCTCTTCTCTCCTCTGACACTGCCTCCAGTCTGGCGCAGCTTCTCATCACCTTACTACAGCAGTAGCTGCTGTGGGGTTTACCTGCCTCAGTCTCTCCTCACTCCAGTCCATCCTTCATTCAGTCACTAAAATGATTTTCCTAAAGGACAGGTCTGACCATGTCACCTCCCTCCTCAATAAACTCCAGCAGCTCCCTATCACCTCCAGAAGCAAATAGTAACTGTTGGTTTTCAAAAGCCCTTCATAGCCTGCCCTCTCCCCCTTTCCAGGTTTTTTTTTTTTTACACCTTACTCCGTGACACATACTCTTCAATCCAGAGACAGTGGCCTCTTGGGCAGTTCCATGGAAAAGACACTCCGTCTCCCAGTTCCAGGAATTTTCTCTGGCTGTCCCCCATGCCTGAAATGTTCTCCCTCTTAAACCCTGACGACTGGCTTCCCTGACTTCCCAGGGAAATGCTTACGTCCCAGCAATAATCCCACCTTCTACAGAAGGCTTTCCCCAACCTCTCTTAAAGTCTGTGACTTCCCTTTGTTAATTATTTCTATGTATCCTGTATATAGTTTGCATATATTTGTTTGCATGTTGTTTCCCCCATTAGGCTTCAAGCTCCTTGAGGGCAAGGTCTGTCTTTCACCCCTTTTTATATCCCCAGTGCTTAGTATAGCCCCTGGAACATAGTAGGCACTTAATAAATGTTCATGTATTGATTGGTATAATGTGGACCCTTGTCCAGCTTGTAATACACTATGACCTCGGTCATTTTCAGCAGGGCCACCGTATAGCCACAGAAAGACATTATTTCCCACTTTCTGCTAATTACTGGCCACAGAAGGCACACTGAGGATGGTGCAAAGACAAGAAGATGGGTGTTTTTCTCTGCACAGTGATTTGTGTGAGTCTATTTTCTCATAAAATGTGTTTCCTTTAGATTACAAATCTAGTATTCTGTTTGTTATAATACATATGCTTCAGCATAGATTATTACAGAGAGGTTAGGTGGATATTCTGTTTTCTATTCTCAGTGCAGATTTCCTTGGTGCTAATAAAGTGTTTTTAAAATAGCAAAGCTCTGAACATAATCCCCCCGGGAATCTTGGGACTCCTATTATGATGATCTCTAGCTTATATCTGGAAAGGTAGAAAAATTGATGCAGGCTGAAACAGGCACTTAGAGAGGCCTTGGATTCTAAGACAGAAACAGAGAACCGTTTCCATGATGCAAATCAATCTGCTCTTTCTGTAATCTATTTTGTTGCTAGCTTTATTCATTATCATTTTGGGATTTTAAAAGGTATTGATCAAATGTCCCCCTGTGCTCAGAATCTCATTAGAAGTACCCTGTCACAACAGCTAGAACACTTGACTTAGATCCATTTAAGAAATACTCTTTTTTTTTCCAAAAAAATGTTATTGATATTTTTTGTTGTAAAATCACCTTCATTTCATAGCATACCCCTCCCCGCCACCTCTCAGTAAACCATTCCTTAGGGGGAAAAAATTCAAAAGGACAGACAAGTCCATCATTAGGCCAGCACGTAAGCCCAGTCTAATATGATATGCTCTGCCCCCTCCCATATCCCTCCACCTCTGCCAAGAAGGGAGGGAAGTACAATTTCAGATTTCTTCGTAGATTCAAAATGAACCTCTAGCACTAGGTATGTGATCACTAAGTCATTTCACCTTGCTGTGCCTCAATTTCCCCCTCTGTAAAATGCAGTTAATGTAATACATGACTCACAAGGTGGTATCAAGGTACAAACAGGATAAAGCCTGTATTTCACAAACTCTAAGGTGCTAGAAAAATGCCAGCTATTTATAAATATGTGTTATTTGTATTTTGTTTTTACATTATAATTATTACCAGATGCCCCACTTTCTTCTAAGACTGAAACTTCTCTCTAAGAAAAAAAAAGTCCACCAAAAACAGTTGACAGTGTATACAACATTCTGCCCTGGTCGTCCCCTGCCTCTCTTCTAAGGGACTAACCAAAAGCTATTGGCTCTTCCAGAGAGAGGAGTCCATTTCCGATGTGAGGAATCTGGCCTCTATCCTCTGAACAGAAAGATGTCTCCCTCTATGTAGTTCAGATGACTTGTGAGGAATCCGAGAACTGAACTACACAGTTCCTGAACAGAGTCAGCTCTCCAGTACACCCCTTCCCCTCCCTGTAACTTTCACATCTATTCCCCCCCCCCACAATCATGCTCTGATCTCTAAGGGAACCTATCCAGAGTGGCGAAACCAAGGAGATGATAGGATCTTGGGATTGTATATATGGAGTAGAAAGGGGTCCTGGAGATCTTCCAGTCTAGGGGCTCAACTTTTGCTGTGCTCAGGATCCTTTGGCCATTAGTGAAGCTGATGGATGGACTCCTTAACAGAATCAGGTTTTTAAATGCATAAAACAAAATATGTAGGGGTATCAAGGAAACTGACTATACTGAGATAAATTTATCAAAATTATATTTTTTTAAAATAAATTCACAGATCCCAGATCAAGAACCCCTGCTACTAGTTTAGCCCTTCATTTTACAGATGAAGAAACTGAGTTCTAGACACATGAAGCAACTTACCCAAGATTACTCAGGTCATCTGACTTCCAATGGTGCCCTCCCCACCCCCACCCCCCCAAAAAAAAACACGTTATAAAGCTTGAAGTATACATTCAAGCTGACAATGAACATATTCCTTCATAGGAAAAGTAATACTAATTATAAATATTCAATGGTATTTTAGTAGTTGCTGGATTTACGATTTCAGAGATACTATGCTGCTTTTGGATTGTGATACCAGTTGGCAAATAGCAGAGATGGGACATAATAATAATAATAATAATAATAATAATTAATAGCTCACATTTATATGGCACATATGATATGCTAGGTACTGTGCTAAATGCCTTACAAATATTATCTTCTTTGATCTTTACAACAATCTGTG